>NC_090925.1:831047041-831364165 GCF_040938575.1 Ambystoma mexicanum | reverse complement strand
CCGTGTGCATAGCAAAGTCTTTGACGAATTTGGAGTAATACTGCGCCATTCCAATAAATGTACGAACTTCTTCCTTGTTGCACGGCCTTGGCATCTTATTGATCGTATCAACTAATTGTGGTCTTGGAGAAATTCCCTCAGCAGAGATCTTGTGTCCTAAATACTCTATTTCAGGCCGATTAATTTTACATTTGTCCTTACTTAAAGTCATCCCTGCTCTGTATAACTTCTCGTATACATATTGCAGCCTTTCATCATGCACATTTTGATTGTCGGCATGGACCAAAATGTAATCTTGGAAACAAATCACACCAGCTGCACCCTCGAACAAATTGTGCATTACCTTCTGGAACACCGAAGCTGCCGACACCAACCCAAATGGCATCCTCTTGAACTGGTAAAGCCCATCCGGCGTAATAAATGCAGTAAGATTCCTAGAACACTGATGTAATTTAATCTGGTGATATGCAGAAGTCAGATCCAAATTGGAAACAAACTTTGAAGGTCCAATTGTGGCGATTATTTCTTGTACGTTGGGGAGAGGATGTCGATCGGGAACAACACACTTGTTCAATTCGCGCATATCTACACAAATCCTGAGTTTACCAGACTTCTTTCTTATGACAACAAGAGGCGAAACCCATTCGCTAGCATCAATTCTTTCTATAATCCCCATTTCCTCCATCTTTCTTATTTCCTTTCTGACCTCATCTCGCATGGAAAGAGGAACGTTCCTCAGTTTCTGGGCAACTGGACTATGATTTGGCCTCAACCGTATTTAACGTACATAGCCCTGAAGAAACCCCACACCATCTCTAAAAACAGCTTACATGATCTCCATGTTGCTCACTTTATCCATGACATGACCCTTTCTGGGTTTTCTCCCATCATTACTTATGAGTCTTCAATGGTAGAGTCTAACTCAACTTGCAATTTACTCTGATGAGTCCAACTTAGGAGTGGTGTCTTGCCCACATTAGTGATGTAAACTTTACCTTTAGCTCTCCTATCTTTGAACTTCAATTTTCCCCAAAACCACCCTATGGTGTCAATTTTCACCCCACCATAAGCTCTGGGATTTATATCGGTCTCATGTAGGTATTCGTGTTTTTCCTTATTCCATAGATGTTGTGGCAACAGCGTGTATTTGGCACTGGTATCAATCATCATATTTAATTCTACACCATCAACCGAAACCATGGCTTTGGGACTCTCCAGAACTTCCACGTCATCATCACCAGTTATGACAAATACGCATTCTTCACCTTCTTCTCCACCACTATGACCACTATCCGAGTTACCTCCTATCCAATTCGTAGAGGTATTACGGAATGTGCAGCACTTTGAGTAATGACCTTTGCCTTTGCACTTGCTGCAGATGATCTTCAAAGCCGGACAATCTGGCTCATCGGCCCAGTGATTTACACTGTCGCACATGTAACACCTTCCTTGGCGTCTCCTTCTGGAGTTTATGGATTGCTTGTCGGGACTATCTTTCCTGTTTCGATCACTAACAGCTCCTTTATGACTAGACTTGTATCTCCCTTTATCAGATTGTGATGGCCCATGTTGTTTATTAGATACCTTCCGTCTGACAGAAGGATTGTTGATCATAGATATGGACTCACTTTCATCAGCCAAATTACATGACGTTTTGACAGATTTGCTGTTGCAATTCTCAATTTTCACATGTTTCATTTTATTTTCCAATTCTTTCACACATTCTTCGGTATATTGCACTTCCTTCGCTACACGAAGAAATGTCTCCAAGGGTGGGTCATTTTCGGACCAAAGTTTTTCTCTCACTTTGGCACTGCGGCATTCCAGCATGAACTGGTCCCTTAACCTTTCATCAAGCTGCTCATTGAAGTTACACGACTTAGCTAACTTCCTCAGGGCAGTAATGAATTTCTCAACGCTTTCTCCCTCCTCTTGCGTTCTCTTCCCAAATTTATATCTTTCCAAAATAATGCTTATTTTCTTTTCAAAGTGTTTGTCGATCTTCTTGACAGCACGTTCATATTCACTGATATCAGAACTTTCTTCAATTAACAATTCTGACAGGGTTTCATATTTCTCCTGACCAGCTGCGCCCAAACAATGTAACAACAGAGATTTCCTTTTTTCTGCACTGCAATTAGGGCCAAAGACAACGCCAGCATAGTGCTCGAATGACTTGATCCATCTTTTCCATGAAATGCTAGGTTCATCAGTGCCTGGCATAAAAAAAGCAGGCGGGGGAACGCTTCTGAAAGCCATGATACACTGCGGTGATGTGTGATGAATAACTTGATACTGTGCTGTAGAATATTGTGCACTGGTTGTCCTTTAAGATGCCTGAATGATGCCTATCACTAATAATATTGAATATGGAATGAGTGTGAATACCGAACTGGTATTGAGTTTTCCCTGCAACAATCTCCAATTATAACATGAGGCTAGTGCAACCTGTATAGATGTGCAGCTTGTGTAGCTTCGTGCAAATATTATCATGGAATATTCTTATTCCATTCTGCCGGCATGCAGCTCTTCTTCTGCTTTGCAATATCGCATTTGTATATCTCCTTCGCATAGCGTGTACTGGCAAGCAGAAAATGTGTGTATGTGTCACACCGATGCGGCCATGGAAGCTATGGGCAAGATGGAGGCGCTATTAGGACTTTACGGCTTGTCTGTTAGCGGTCTAGCCTTTTTTTTGCTACGGGCATATATGGAAGCCACGCCCCCTGCGAGTCGCATTGCAACTCACTTTCGCTGACTTTCGTTTTGATCCGTACCAGTGCCTTCCTTGAATTCCTCCCGTTTCAGCTTTTTCCATTGCTGCTTATATTTTCTCTGCTGCCCTATCCCTCTCGCCTGTTATGCGGTTCTCTTCCTTGCCTTCCTAGCATATCACTCTGTTAACGTATTCCGGCTTTGTCTAGTTCTGTTTTCAACTATCTGCTTCGAGCTGCCGCAGACCTGCCTTCCCCGGCGGCGGGGTTCCGACTTGTCGGGGTTACTTTCACTACATTTCCGTGCTCTCGCTATCTCACCCGCTCGCACTCAAACTCACTCGTTCTCTCTCACTCTCTCTCACTCAGACTCACTCGCGCTCTCTCATTCTCTCTCACTCATTCTCTCTTGTGCTCTCTCTCTCGGTCTGACTTCTCGTTCTCTCTGATCTTACCTGTTTCTCCGGGAGTACTTTTCCCATGCTCACTCTTCTTGCCGCTTCCGTGTGTGTTGCGGAGGTCCTCTACAGCGACTCTTCCTTACCTTTCCTTCCCGGGCTCCTTCCTCCTGTAGAGCCCCGCTATCCTTTGCATCTACAAACAAGATCAAGGTTGAAAGTCCTCACCTGCCTCTGGACCTTCAAGGCTTCTCGGCTATCGTCATCTGCAGCTACACAGGGTTTTTTCTGCCAATCCGGCTTTTTCCCTGTTTTAAGGAGCGGGCTCCCCAGGGTTCACTTGACTGTTTGTTCTATTAACGGTCAAAGTGGCCTCGGGAGGAGACCACCCCTATCTCTTTGAACGTAAGAAGGGTAAAGGATCCCTAAAGAAGGAAGGGGAAGAGGAGAAACCTCCAAAGGACCGGAGAAGGAGGCAGAAGGTACTCAGCCACAGTGAAGATCCAGGTGAGGTGATCCCTGGGAAAGGAGCCTTGAGTAGTGACAGTATGTGTCTTTAAGAAATGTTCATTTGTGATCCGGAGTCAACGAGCAAAGCGCATGCGTGCGCGACGGAGCAGGAAGACACAGCGAAAGCAGCTGTAAAGCGGTCGGCTCTGTGGACAGCACGCAGGGCGGCGATCGTGTTAAACAAACATTACGCCTTTGATCAGTGAGATAAATGCACAGATGAAGACGCGTTACCTTCAGGACAACACTCGGGGCCGCTACAACGCTCGGGCATGAGCGGAGCAGCTCCATGTAGAACAGCTGACCAGCAGACACAGAGAAAGCCTCGTCGCCAATTGTAGTATGGGGTTTAAGGGATGGACACTACACGGAGTGAGTAAATAAAGATATATGATATTTATCATAGTTATGATTCATATATAAGTATAAGTATCAATGCATGGGAAAGAAAGGAGGGAGACTGCCCAAGTCACACGAAGCTGGAAACTGTTATTCTTCAAGTAGGATTCCACGTTCTATGTCATGACCATGGGCTTGTGTTAGCTCCTCCACCAATGGGTTGAGACAATGGTAACCATGGTGGAGTCAGGCAGGTCACTCTTCTGCCAGGCAAGCTTCCTTTCACTTAGCTGGGATATTACAGATTCTGCCCGGGTTTACTACTCCCCCATCAAATTATTTGAGTGGGGGCGAGCTGACAATGTTAATTGCTGTGATGCGGGGGACCAGGGTGCACATTCTTTCATACCCTAAGGGAATGTCCTCAGACTCAACTATTGTGGGGAAATGTGTATGCAAGTTGTCAACGGTAATGAATATGGAGGTCCCCAGAGACCCGAAATGTGCATTACTTGGGGTATGGAAGGAGGAGGGGTTCACTAAGTACGAGAAGATATTTCTGGTTGTTGCCTTGGGACTAATTAAGAAAGTCAATGGGCCTCATTATGACTCCGGCGGTAGCCGTGCTGGTAAAAACGGCACGGCTGCCACGGAGTCATTTTTTTTCCAGCGCCCGGCAAAGGGGACTTACTGAGGCATTACAGCACCGGCGGTCCCAGTAATTCCCCATTGCTGGACGTCGGAAAAAATTACTCCCCATTCCCTTTCGAGTCCCATTGGACTAAATGGGAAAGGGGAGGATGGTAGCACCGACACCATTATTAATGGTGTCAGTGCTACCGTCAAGGTCTGAGAGTGGGTGCCGTTTTGTCCACCAGGTCAGACCTGGCAGGCTGAAAGGCACCCGCTCACAGAACTCGGAGTATTCCGGTCCGGTAACAACAGTGCTGGTAGCTTACCCTCACCGTTGTTACCGGACCGGCATACTCATAATGAGGCCCATTGTCTTGCAGTGGGGTCCTCGGATTTCCCTTGGATGGCCAGCTGGTCTACCAAGATGGAAATGTGTATGGCCTTGACACAGCGTGTGCACAATGCAAAGGGGTGGCCAGTAAAGTTTATGAAGGTTTGGGTAAATGGGAGGAGGGTGGTTGTGGGAAGGGGAGTTCAATGGGCAGGTAGAGCTGTTGGATACTGCAACAACCGACTGTGTCCCCGAACTTCTGCAAAATGCCCAGCAACTTTAATTTTGGTTAATTGCTCAAAGCTGCTATGCCAAGCAATGTCGGATATGGTTGTGGTGGTTTTGTTTTTTCTTTTTGTTTCTTGTCTTTTTGATGAAAATAATAAAAAATGTTTTATTTAAAAAAAGATGTATTTTCGGTGTAAACATTAAAGATTATGTATATATATGAAACTTAAAGACTTACCCTATTTAGATGACACATTGAACTGCAGATACACAAAAGGAGGTAGAGGATCACTGACATCTACAAGAAAATGGGAATGATAATATGAACAATAAATATAATGCACAAGTGGAGTTGGACAAAAAAATAACAAATAATTCCATTTCAATTCATTTTTTTTAGCAAGAGCTGGGAAGGAGGCTAACCATGTTTCCAATCTATGGATATTGCAGACAGAGTTCCACCATATTTTGTAGTTAATTTGGTCCTATTTGTCCAATTGTTTGCCAGTTGAAGCTAATTATTTGTATACCTACAAGAATCCAAAGATCGAACAAGCAACATGCATGTTTTCCAGCTCATCTTGCAATTCAATACTACCTTAACAAAAGGTTTTTCCGAGTAACTTTTGCATACTTGGCATAGGTGAATTGCATTGTCCCCATTGGATTCTTCTGGGAGGTACTATTACAATAAACTGCTTACTTGGATCCGGATTTTGAATAGTGAATGCTGCTGTGATGAATTTTCTAAAGGATGTACAATTTATTAAATAGTTTATGTCTTGTATTTTTTATCCTATTTCATTCAATTGTTTGAGGTTTCATGGCACGTATCAATTGAACTGTGTACTATTCTTTTATGAAAATTGTTGAAATAAAGCTAGACTGACTGACTGATATTATTTAAAATGTCAAGAAAATATGGAGCTCTCCCGGCCATTTGACTCCCTAGAAGGTAGCATCATTAAAGGTAAACCAGGTAAACCAGAGGAATGTATTTATTTATTTAGTTATTTGGCATTTGTAGAGCGCAAGCCCGAAGTCACCCAGGTCCTGGTTATAGTGGTTACAGTGGATGACACTTGACAGTCCATACACTTGACAGTACATACACTTGGTTGGGGAGGGACTTAGTTACTGTATGGTCATGTAGTCAATTCAGTTATGCAGACGGGTTATGGGAGATTAAAGGTCTTGGGAAAAGAGCCAGGTTTTGAGACATTTGCACAATGTCCAGAATTAGGGTTCTGCTCTTAGAGGATGTCCGTAATTTCACTGATTCCACTTCACCTAAAGGAAAAATCTTTGAATATTTTTTTTTCAAATTTTATTTTATTATGCGGGGGAGGCTGTAGTGAAAAGAGGAACCCTCACCCCCCTGGGGCCAGCCCTTAGTGCAATATCACTCCTAATCACTTTCCCTCACAAGTAAGAAGCTATGTGAGACACAATGAACTCAGTCTGGAAGAAAGCCACTCACTCAGAAGATTTTATGCTTGCATTTATTTACTGCAGTAACTAATCAGACTCAAGCAGCAGTTTTCAATAGTATGGGAATGAAAGTGCAAGTTGAATAATACAAATGATCAGTTACAGATGAATATGCAATTGATCTTACGCTCCTAGAAATCGTTGATGCCGATACGATAGAACCACACCCAGGACCCACGCCACTCAGGGCCTGGCACCACTCAGGGACTGGCCTAGCCCCCAAAAGCCTGCACCAGAGTGGGGATGTGGTGCCAGGCGCCCCTGCCCTCTAGTGCTGGCTGGTCACCCAGGTGCTGTTTCTCTCCGTGCGTGTGTCTCGCAAACAGCCCAGGAAGAGTCCTTCCCTAACTGGCCCAGGTAAAGTTCTCTTATTAGGGGCTGCACGTCAATCACTATGATGTACCAGCTCTTCGAGAATCTTCTAGGCTAAAACCTTCCATGTAGCAAAACATGTTTTCGACTGTAAGGTTACTGTCAGTCTTGGCTCTCAGGATCAGTGTACGTTGTTGTGGGAAGCGCCTTTCTACATTCCTGTGTTATCAGTGCACCTGACTCGCAGAACGCAGAAGAGAATGGCCCTGCCTGGCTCCTACAAGCTGCACAGGGCTTCATGCACAACTAAATGTTTATGTCTCAAAGGGCCTTCGTAGTTAACCCCTCGAAAGCATGCTGGCTCACTCAGATCGAGAGGCCTGGCTGGTTCAGCATTTTCCTCCTCACTTTGAATAAGCTCTAAATACACGCAAGATAGCTCAGTAGGTTAAGGCAAGTGCAGGTTACTACAAGTTCCTAGATGCTTTTCACGTCATTCCACCCCTTTCGAAGTGAGGCCTGAAAATGCTGACTCAGTTCCATGATCTAGAAGCGTGTACGGTGTGCTGTAGGCCGATCAAACGTTTCTCCAGTGCAGTCATTCTATTATAGAGGAAGGCCATTCTGCGCAAGAGCCCAATGAAAGCTATAGCGATTAGTATTAAGGAAATCAGCAGCAGCCACAGCAAGGGATGCCACATTATATTAAGCAGCCTTGTGGAGGAGGGTAACCATCCAGTGGGTATTGCTTCACTTCGCAGCACACAGAACATTGGGAGGCAGTTTGCTTGGCATGATCCATGGTAATGGGCAATTGTCTCCTCTTGGCCCATTCATAGGTTCCTGTTTGCCCTAGATGCCCTGAGGATTGGTGTGTCCAGTCCGCTATTCCTTGCAATACCTCTGCTTCTTCAGGTGTTGTCACTGGGCGAATCTTTGCAATTTGATCCACTTCATTGTTGAACAGGGCAGCCAGTAAGGTGTCAGAGGGCATGTGTGCATCGACATGCCCAATGCAGATTTTGCACCTCTCACCTTTGCGCCACATCTCTTCCCAGATGTCTGGCCCTCCCCAGATCGGAGTGTTTTTGATCTGCCAGCCATCTCTTCTCCATGCCGGTGCCCAATGCGTCAGGCCCTGTTATGTGGCCCAACTGTCCCTGTATATGTATGCAGTCTCTGTCTCTTTCACCTGTTCAATCACGGAGGCCACCACCTGCAGTTCAGCATATTGACTAGATCCTCCCACACCTTCTCTCATCAGCAGTGTTTCTCAGTGGGGCTTGAATGAAACAGCTTGCCAGTGTCTTTGCCCTTTATCATACTTTGCTGTGCCGTCCGTGAACCATGCAAAATGTTGTTCTTCCTCTGACAATGTATCATAGGCGGGCGCAACTTTGAAGGGAGATTCTGGCAACGCGACTGGGGTGCTCGGTTCAGGCATCGCGTCCAGATCCACTGTCTCCAGCATTTGTTCTTGCAGTCTGGAAACCCCTGTGCGGCCAGCTTTCGCACGTTGCTGTAAATACCATTTCCATTTGACATGAGTGGCGTCTTGCGCCCTGCCACTTTTTCCGCTTGCAGCAGTGTCGCGCACCCAGCCCATGATCGGAATTTCTGTGCAGATTGTCAGATTGTCACTGGTTGCTCGCCTGTGATTCTTTCAGACTCAACTAGAGCCCAGTACACTGCAGCAACTTGTTTCTCAAGCGGAGTGAATCTTGTCATAGGATCAGTGAGTTTTCTTGACCAGAAACCTTGCGGAACTCTTTTCAGTCCTTGCTTTTGCCACAGGCTCCACACAGCAACATCATTGTAGACAAGAATTTCCAGTTCAAAAGGATCCGTTTTCATCATGGGGCCCAGCGTGATGTAATTCTGCAAAGCGTCTTTAGCCTGCTGAAAGACAGACTGTGGCTCTAGGCGCCATGTAAAATCATGTTTCTTTCTGGTGACTTTGTAGATGGGTTTCAGTATCAGGCTTACATGAGGTATGTGATTTCTCCAAAAACCCATTAACCCAATGAATCTTTGTGCCTCTTTTTTATTTGCTGGTGGACTCATCTGCTGAACCATAACAATCACAGGGACAGGAATTTTCTTAACTGACCCAGACCAGATTGCATCTAAAAATTTACCTCTTGAGCGGGCCCCTGTACCTTTTTGGGATTTATGGCCCACCCCCGGTTTTGCATGTATGTGATCAACTTTTCAGTAGCTTTTTCTACATGTTCTTTCTCAACACTGGTTAGCATGATGTCATCAATATAGTGTGCAACATACACATCATCCAACTGTACCATCTTGAAGTCTCTGGCAGTCAATCCATGACACAGAGTGGGGCTATGCAAATATCCCTGGGGCAATTTAACAAATGAAAATTGTCTGTCTCCCCAAGTGATACCAAATTGGTCTTGTGATTCAGCGTCAATATCAGTGGAGAAAAATGCATTGGCCAAGTCAAGGACCTCATGCCATTCACCCACTTCTCTCGTAAGGTTTTCAATCAGAGTAATGATGTCTGGCACCGCCACAGCTATGGGTGGCACCTTCTTGTTCAAGGCGCGAAAATCAATTGTCAGACACTACGCCACATCTGGGCAGAGGATTGGCCAGATCGGAGAGTTGAATGGACTGACTGCCGGCCTCATTATGCCAGCTTTCACCAATGACTCAATAGTTTCACCGATCTCTTTGTGCCCTCCTGGCAGCCTGTACTGTTTCACGCAGACTGGCTCAGCAGGAGGGGGTAAATGCAAGGGGGACCATGTTGCATGCCCAACCACTACGGGGTTAACAACTCTCATATGGATTTTTCGATTGCCAAAAACAAATTCACCTAAATCTGTAGTCACAATTTTGCCCAACAATGCATCCATTCCCAGTATATACTCAGGTATGTCTGCAATCAGGACACTTGCTGTGAAGGGCAATCCCTCGCCAATTGACATCTTTACATTGAATGCTTTTGCAACAGTTTCTGCTCCCCCAAAACCATTAACCAAAACTCTGGGACCAGATAATTTATTGGGATTGCCATTCAAAATGGTTACCTCAGCTCCCGTGTCTAATAGAGCCAAAACCTGTTTCACTTTATCATTCAAATACAAGGTAAGTGTTACAAAAGGGCGTCTGTCTCTGGGACTGGTTCTCTTTATTAACTGTACCTCAAAGAAAGAGCCAACCCTTCAATCAAAAATGGGGTCTGGGACCTCCCATTTGTCCTTTGCCAATTTAGGGTACTCTTTTGCCCGCACTTTGGGCTTCAACACCTCTTCCTCAGATGGTGCAGAAGGCCTAGTTTTGGCTGACCCCTGCTTCTGCAATTTCTTTCTATTTCTCAAGCAGCACAGGTGTGGGTTTACTGTCTATCTCTTCCTTTGGAATTCCTGCTTTTAGCAGGTCCACCCACATTTGCCTGTGTGTAATTTCAATAGTGTCAGTTTTCGCTTTAGACTTTGCATTTTTGCCAAGCTTTTTCTCAGAATCATTACTCGCAGCCACTAGGCGCACGGCTTTGCGCACATCGAGCCCGTCTAATTGCCCAAGTAACAATGCAACCTCACCAATGGCTTTACATTGTGCTCAACCCAGCAATGAAAGCAATGCTCCCTTCATATGACCAGGGGCATTTCGCAACAAACACGCGCACATCACTGCTGTAACCATTTCCATGTCGGGCCCTGCAAAATTTGCACTATACATTGCACACTGTAAACCCATCTCTCTAAGCTGATCTGTCGCTTCGGGTAGTGAACCCCAGGGGCCCCACATTTCTTCCATATCCATAGGACTTGCATACACATTTATTAAAGCAGTCTGAAGCCAATTAAACAAGGAATGCGACCCTTGCTGCCCCAGCGCACCCCGCACCATCTGTCCCAGCATTACATTAGTAGTGATTGAACCCATTTTTAATAATTCTTCTGGGGTTAAGAAGTTGCCATCGGCCCCGGTGTCCCACAATCTCAGATACCATTTCAAAAGCGGTTCACCTGCTCGCTGTCTAAACAACTTGGCAATGTCTATAAGCTCTGTCTGTGTATAATCGCGAACAATCCTAGTATTCTGAATGTTTCCACCACCAGCTTGGACTTTTGATTTGTTAGTGATTAACGGCCGCGCTGGATAAACACATTTCTTTGGAGTACATTCCAGCTCCTCTCCCTCAGAACAGTCTAGCTCTGCAAGTCTGACTTCAACGGATTCATCCCAGTCAAATGTCTGTTCGGTTTCGCTATCGCTAACCTCACCAGACCATAAATGTGGGTCCCAAGTATCTTTCCTATTTATTGCTTGCATCCTTATCTTTGACGGATTGCCTCGCCGCTGTCTGCGCTTGTGCGTGGCTACACGCACAGCTAAAGAGGCACACCTGTCCTCCATCCGATTAGCCCGCTTAACAGACGATTCAAGGGTCTCTCTCATTATGATTTGTTGCTCCTGGAGCAGGGAAATCTCATCATTTAATTTACAAATCTGTGCATCTTTATGCAATTCATTCTCATGCAACTTCCTGAGTGCCTGCAGGAACAACCAGTACATGTTTCCTGCTGCTTTTTGCTCCCTTCTGCATTTCCCAAGCGGTAAACTCTCCAAACACTTACTAAAATTACTCCTGAGGAAACATCATTTTCAAGCATGTCCCATGCCCTCGGCGCAGAGTACCGATGCAAAATGTCTGCCACACCCGACCAGGCATTTGTTGCTGGCCATCCTGGAATGTGAGAGAGTGCACTATCCCATTCATTGCATTCATCCTTCCCCTGTTTCTTCCAGAAAGGCATTGTACTCGCAAATCCTGCTATCGACTATGCCAAATGTAGTGAAAAGAGGAACCCGCACCCCCCTGGGGCCAGCCCTTAGTGCAATATCACTCCTAATCACTTTCCCTCACAAGTAAGAAGCTATGCGAGACACAATGAACTCAGTGTGGAAGAAAGCCACTCACTCAGAAGATTTTATGCTTGCATTTATTTACTACAGTAACTAATCAGACTCAAGCAGCAGTTTTCAATAGTATGGGAAGGAAAGTGCAAGCGGAATAATACAAATTATCAGTTACAGATGAATATGCAATTGATCTTACGCTCCTAGGAATCGTTGATGCCGATACAATAGAACCACACCCAGGACCCACGCCACTCAGGGCCCCGCACCCCTCAGGGACTGGCCTAGCCCCCAAAAGCCTGCACCAGAGGGGGGATGTGGTGCCAGGAGCCTCTGTCCTCTAGTGCTGGCTGGTCATCCAGGCGCTGTTTCTCTCTGTGCGTGTGTCTCGCAAACAGCCCAGTAAGAGTCCTTCCCTAACTGGCCCAGGTAAAGTTCTCTTATTAGGGTCTGCACGTCAATCACTATGACATACCAGCTCTTCAATAATCTTCTAGGCTAAAACCTTCCATGTAGCAAAACATGTTTTCGACTGAAAAGTTACTGTCAGTCTTGGCTCTCAGGCTCAGTGTACGTTGTTGTGGGAAGCGCCTTTCTACATTCCTGTGTTATCAGTGCACCTGACTCGCAGAGCGCAGAAGAGAATGGCTGTGCCTGGCTCCTACAAGCTGCGCAGGGCTTCATGCAAAACTAAATGTTTATGTCTCGAAGGGCCGTTGCAGTTAACCCCTCGCAAGCATGCTGGCTCACTCAGATCGAGAGGCCTGGCTGGTTCAGCATTTTCCTCCACACTTCGAATAAGCTCTAAATGCATGCAAGATAGCTCAGTAGGTTAAGGCAAGTGCAGGTTACTGCAAGTGCCTAGATGCTTTTCACGACAGAGGCCCCCGCCGCCTCCCTGCTTCCCCCGACCTTATCCTATCCCCTCACCCCCACCCCATCTATGTTTTAAAATGTACCTTCTTACCTAAGCAATTCGAAGAAAAACAAATTCCAAGATTTCTGAGTAGATGAAATTGGATTCACTGAAATCTACGGTATCGGCTCTTAGAGAGAGAAGCAGTGCATTCCGATGCAGAAGTACAGATGTGGGAAGAGCATGGAAAATATGTAACAGACACTTAGGGACATGGCAGTAAAAAAACATATTACCGCCATCCACCTCTTCAGCACAGATAAGTAACAATTACAGAAGATAAGCGACAGATGATTGCTCTGAGTTGAGAAGCAATACATAGCTGTGCAGCTGCTCTTTGTGGGAACTGCAGCAGTGGCCAACTATGTGCTGCTTTTGCGCAAAACCTCAAGAGTGTTGCGCGGGTGAGCAGCACATTATGCTAGAAGTTTCAATATGTATGTCAACCAGGCAAGAAGAAAACCAATTCTTAAAGGACTAAAAAACAGTATCTTTGAAAAAGATATATGAGGCCATGTGGTACAGAATGAAGATGTCCAAAGTAAACAGAACGTGCATCACTGAAGCATATGGTTTGTTGACTGGAGCACAGGCTCCTTATGAATGGTCAGAACAAGGCTTGACAGTCAAAAGGATAGATACACTCATAGCACCATAAGCATGTCACTATATGTTAGCAATATAGAAAGTGTAATTTGTGTGTCAATTTTAAACGTATTATATTTACGTAGTACATCACTGCTTTGATTGGTATAGGTGTTGTTTCATTTGATTAGCACATACTGCCAAAGGGACACATTTAATGACACAAAAAATGTGTTATTGAGCAAGGTAGAATATTGCATTTTTGATACTACTTGTGATATGTGTGTGGAAGCTACTTACTGCAGTAACTACTCATCTATAAATATTTCAATCTTGCCAGGCCTGGCTCTATCAGACTTTGTAGGACCTCCAATGATGTAACTGTCCCATTGTACGCCAGCTGATCTCAAAGATATACTAAAGTTATCTTATCTTTGAAGAATTCGGTGGCGCCTGGGAGGCCTACAGTGGTTGTAATCATTTTAATTGTTTTAATTACATGCAAGTCATCACATATCGATACAAACTGTGTAGCAATCTAAAACTTAAAATGTGTTTTGAAATGCAACCTGTAACACCTAACACTGTACCTGCAATGTCAAAAAGGTTTGTAGAGGATACACTGACATTACTTAACCTTGATAAAATGGAAGATTCATTATATCAAGCTTCACAGGACAACATAATATACAAACTGATGCCATCGATTGCCGTAAATTAAAAATCCAATCCAAATTGATACCATGCTTACAAAGTGATAACGTCATTGTTGTATTCAGTAAATTAGTAACAGAGGACTTGAGAAAAAAAACATAAATAACATTATTTGAATTACAGTTGACCAAAGAAGAGAAAAACACACTGGATGAAATGCAAAACAATTAAAACATTGCAATGAAACAAGCTGATGAAGGTGGTAAAATAGCAATAATGAATTGTACAGACTACATTAATGAAGCAATGAACCAATTGACTGACAAGAGACCTTAGGCAAAATTGAACTCTAATTTGATCAAGCAAGTATTAGAACATTGTTCTTTACAGCTACGAAAATGGGCTGACCATGGACTGCTAGACGAGGATGAAGTTTGGTACTTCAATGTGAAGAATCCAATTCTAGCAACCATTTATTTAATTACAAAAATACAATAACAGTTTTTAGCGTTTCCTTCATGTAGGCCGACAATCAATGGCACAGGTTCCATCACAAAAAGAGCATTCATGTACATTCAGATGTATCTTAACCCAATGGCACATTCTCTAGCATCTTATATGAAAGACATAAAGGACATGATTAATTAACTAAAGCAGATCACTTGGAACAAAGATTACAGATTTGTTACTTTAGATGTCCTGTCATTGTGCGCAAAACATGACCAAGGAATTACAGCAGTAAGTCATTTTCTTAAATTGTAGGTCAATATCATATGTGTACCATAATCAAATGCTAATAACAATGTTACAATTTACTCTAAACCACAATATACTGTTTCAATAGCTCAATTAAAAAAAAAAATGGAAATGACAAGGTACTGCATCAGGAGCAAAATATACACCAGATATGCCAATCTGTTTATGGGGCATTTTGTGTTTGAGCGTCAATGGACACATCCGGCCTTTACCTCAAATAACAGCATAATGCATTGGGGTAATATTGAATGGAGGGGCAACATTGTTACACCAATATATCTTGTTTCTCAATAACAACAACTACAATATTCAATTGACCACAAATCACAATACTGAAAAAATCGCTTTCTTGGATCTAGAAATCTATGTCAAGAACAATGTAATACAAAAAGCTTTATATAAAAACGGTTTTGGGAAGCATACTACATGCAAACATCAATCACCCTAGGCATATTATTCAAAAAATACTTTATGGGTAATCCCTAAGGAAAAAAAGAAATTATACTGACCTTCAAGAATATGGAAAACATGCATAGGAAGCAATAGAGAAATTAAAAATTAGACTTTACAAGCATCAAATCATAACTCCATTACAAGAAACCCTCTTTTGCAAGTGGAATTTGAACAACCCAAGGACGCCAAAAGGGAAGAAAAACTTACATTCAATACTAAGTACAGTATATATGGAAATGATATAAAAGAAATACTCACCAAATACTGGAAAACATTGGAAGTGGATACGGATGTCAGCAAATACTTATCAGACAGACCATCGATAACCTAGCAAAAGGTTCCAACCATCAGGAATACAATTAGTCCAAGGGGGTCACCACAAGTTGGGTGGAGTGGTAAAAATGCGGCTTTAACATTATTACCACTCCACCCAACTACAAGTTGAGAGGAAAGTTTGAGATTTACCTCCAGCTTTCAGCTGGAGGTAAATCTGGCCGCTTTCCGCCTATTTTCGGCACTATTACTGTGGTGCTATTAGTGCCGGTGTAATAGAGCAGAACATGCCCCATTGGGTCAATGGACTCAATATGAATGGGGACTTACAGCCCCACTGCAACTCGGGATCCGACGCTAACAGCGTTGGCCCGGGTTACGTTAATGCTGTTTACCTTGGGCGGTATCCCGGAAGATTTACTGCCGGGATACTGCCAATTTGAGATGAGGCCCCAAAAACTATTTTAAAACCACAGGGTAAATGCATAGCAACCAATAGGACAGCACCATGAATGCCTTCAAAATAAATTTGCAGCAAATTGCAAGTGTGGACACTGCACCATGTTCATGTTAGTGAAACAGGAAGAAATTACATTATCAAATTGATCTAAACAACTAATAACCTCATTAACAATTGCAATGTTCTAATTATAACATCGATGCAATTATATGCATATGCCAGAACTGCTAAATTGGAAGGATGATTATGAAATAGAAAACACACATACTAGAACATATTGAATCAATTAAGAAAGCAGATTCAAATTATCCTTTAACATGTTTGTGGAGTATGGAATATTACAAAATATGAAATCTGTCAAATCAAATGTATTGGTCTGGAGGAAGCCCATCTACCACAAGGAGGAGGAAATGAGGAACTTTTATTAAGACAGAAATAGTTTAAATGAATAAATAAAATGGACACATGGTATGTGGGACTCAATCAGGATAGTGAGCTGTATGTATTAGTCATTGTGTAGGTGACTAGTGGTAGTTTAGTCAAGTGGCTCAGAGGAGTCTTGATAGTGATTTGTGTGACTAGTGGTAGTCTAGTCATGTGGCTCACAGGAGTCTTGATAGTGATTTGTGTGACTAGTGTAGTCTGGTCAAGCAGCTCTGCGGAGTCTTGATAGCGATTTGCGTGACTAGTGGTAGTCTGGTCAAGCGGCTCTGCGGAGTTGTGATGGTGAATTGTGTGACTAGTGGTAGTCTGGTCAAGCGGCTCTGCGGAGTCATGGTAGTGAATTGTGTGACTAGTGGTAGTCTGGTCAAGCGGCTCTGCGGAGTCATGTTAGTAATTGGTGTGGCTCTGAGGAGTCATGATAGTAATTTGTGTGGCTTTGCGGAGTCATGATGGTAAATTGCGTGGCTCAGAGGAGTCAGGGTAGTGATTTGTGTGGCTCAGAGGAGTCAGGATAGTGTTTTGTGCTGAGCCATGATGGTGAGTGATTGATTATTATTGTTTTTACTTGAAGTGTTGCTTCTGGGGTCATCCTGGATTTTGTTCTGGGTGGTTCTGGGAGCATGGCAACAGAACATCTTGGTAGTGGGGTTACCTGGTTGTTCTTAGTAGCCATGAGGGCTCGAGGTGCCTGGCCAACACCTCAAGGAAGTATGGTGGTATGGTTGACTGGTTCTCCACTGGTTGCCTCTGTTCTGAGTGTTGCTATGAATGTTGAGTGGTTGAGGATGAGTCAAGTGAGTGTGTTTTGGTTGATTGGAGGCGCCTGTCTCTTTAGTTGCCATGAGTCTACGGTCTGGTGTAGTAGGTTAGACATGTTCCTTGTAGGTGTGTAGCGGACTTCGTGCCAGCCCGTATAGGTGGCCGTTTGTGCTCAGGTGTGGCAGTCCTGAGGTCTACCAGTGGCAGTGGTGGACGGGAGGTGTTTTGTTTCCTCAGGTTGTGTATGGAATGCTGGTTAGTAGCCCAGAGGGGCAGGTCTGTGTTCCAGCGTGGCAGGCTGGTGACCGTTGGTGGCGGCGACGGGTGGAAGGTGATGCGTGATTTCTTGAAGGACAGAAGTTTTGTTGTTTAGTTGGTGGGGTGCCGCTACCTGATTGTTAGTTACGCCTGTTTGTCCAGCTGTTAATTTCTTGGTCTTTTAGAGTGACTGGCAGGGCATTGGTGCTTGAGGCCCTTCCAATGGTTAGGTGTGATGACCGCTTTAGGTCACGGTGTGCTTGAGGTGTGAGACTGGATTGTTTGGGATTGTAAGGGAAGGAGGTGTTAGGATTAGCCTTCCTTTCTATGGTTTGTAAGGGAAGGAGATGTTAGGATTAATCTTTCTTTGCATGGTTTGTAAGGGAAGGAGGTGTTAGGATTAGCCTTCCTTTCTATGGTTCACCTTCTGTATGCTGTATGTATGTGGTGATGTCATTAGTGGAATGCATGAGCTAGCGTGGAGTGTTTGTGTATGAATGGGTTCTAACCCAGGCAGTTGATCTAAGGAAGCCTGGGTGGTGGGAGCCAGTGGGTTTCTCTCATGATTTCCTCCTATCTCCTTATGGACTTGATGAGACCTGATTTGTACCTGTAACTGAAGAACCTGAATAAAGCAACCATTAAGCATACCTGCAACTGTATCCTGATTATATCACTATGACCCAGACCGGGTCATAACACCCATCTACCACAAGGAGGAGGAAATGAGGAACTTTTATTAAGACAGAAATAGTTTAAATGAATAAATAAAATGGACACATGGTATGTGGGACTCAATCAGGATAGTGAGCTGTATGTATTTGTGTGATGTAGCTACTGGAATTATCAGGATATTATTGATGTTGCATTGATGTTTTTTTTTAATTCATAGTAAGTAAACTTGTTAACTTCGTAATTTTTAATATTGCATTTTCTTTTACATTTGGTTACTTGATGTTATGAATTTGCATTTCAAAATAATAAACTGGCATACACTACCAACTATCAATATCATTACAATGGTCAGATATTAACAGCAATATGAAATAAAAATGGACACATGCTATTTGGGAATCAATCAGAATAGAGAACTGTTTCCATTTTTGCAATGTAGCTATTCATCTGGAATTATCATATTATGGATGTTGCTTCAATGTGTTTTTTTTACTTACTCTATATTTAACTTTGCATTGATATTGCAGTATGTTCATTGGGTTCCTTCATGTTATGAATAAGTAATTCAAAATAATAATCCTGTATTCACTACACCACATTTCCAACAACAATATATGTATACATATCAATACAATGGTCAGATATGAAAACAAATATATATACAAATTAAAATTACATTAAAGTAGATATTATGTTTCTAATAGCCAAAAACAAAAATAGAAACATTAATAGACGTTACAAAAATATTGTAGATGGATCAACACTTTAATTGTTGTTTTAATTACAAGCGGTTTGGGTACCAAATGAAGTGCAAGGCCTCATGTGCGTCACGAACAATGGTAGCCATTTTGGAAATGTCTGACACATGGATCTTGGCATGGAAGCAAACACAGAAAGGACGGAGAGACACTCTGGTCCTGAATTAGATTATCCTCAAGAAATAAGATAATTATTGTATACAACATTACTATATTCTCCTGAATAAATGTAAAATATTACTATTATCTGTATCTCTTATAACATTCTTTCCTTTGATTAAAATGGTTGAATTATATTTTTAGAAGTATGCAAAATAACGCATACTATTAAAACTAGGTTATATTCCATATTCAGTTGAGATCAAAGCAGGAATAGAATTCTCGAATTACCAGCAAGCAGGACAAGAATATCATTCAGCAATCAACCCATTATAGGAGGTTAGTAATAAAATGGGTAATGTACAGGAGTTTTCTTTGTATTATCATTATTCTAATTGCATAACTGTCAAGGCGTTTCCCCCTTCTCACCTGGTACTGGTGTTTGCCGGTGTCTTCGATCGCTGCCTTCTTGCGAACGCTCCTGGTCTTGAACAGCGCTGCTCGAGTCTCGTCTGGTTCCAGGTTGCGTTTAGTTCCGGGAGCGCGGAGTCCAGGAATCCGGGAGTCTGGGAAAGACTAATAATGCTCGGAATCAGGAAGGGGGAAAGGGTCAGGAGCGGGTAATAGCACTGGGACAAAGGAAACAATACCGCGAGCTACGAACACACGTCTGAGGCTACTCTGCAATAGCATTGAGACACGCGGAGCCGCAGAAGGCGTGGTCTACAAATAGATCACGCTGCGTTCAGCGCATGGAGTGAGCAAGGGCTTCAGCTCTGGACGGTCATGTTGGAAGTAGTACGGAATGTAAGCCTCGTTAAGACAAGGACCAGGAGGTCCAAAAGGGGTGTGATCTAAAGTTCATGACAATAACTAGAAGAAGGGGGATGTTCTCCTGGTTATCTTTCACACTGATTGTTGCGATACAATCTCGCTTTTATTTGTGCAAGTGGTAGGTTTTTCTTCAATTTGTTGGTATACATGTAGTACATCTGGGGCTCTTACATCCCATTGTTGTCAGCCGACACGTGTTTCGACCCGTGGGTCTTTATCAGGGCTGATACGTATTCAAAACCATGTGAGGTGAGCAATTGTGACATAATTGTGACATACATTGTTCCATTAGTGTACAGTGAGTGGTGTTTTGGGTGAGGTGGCGTGTTAAAATTAAAAGATACATGTTAATTATGGCACAAAATATTCAATGCATTGGCAGCCAATATTAAGCAGAGGGAGAAGGAAGGAAGAGAGAAAAGGTTTAGCAAGAGGTTTGGTTTGTTCCAAGTAAGTCAAGTGTGAGGATTGTGGCCTCTTACCTATTAATTTCAGGTCTGGTGCCCCCTGTGGAGTCCTGGTACATTGTTGTGGGTTGCTGTCCTGTGGGTACAGTGGCTCCGGTTGGGCCCTGTAAGGGAAGGTTAAGAAGGGTCTTACTGCATTGAGCAGTTTTGAGTAGTAGGCCGATGAGGAGGCAATGGCGTTGACCTGCCTGTTCATGGTGAGGTTGGAGTCTAGGTAGACTCCCAGGGTTTTGACTGTGTAGGACACAGCGATGGGTATATTATCAATGGTGAAGGAGCAATAGTTATTGTCGAGGTTACCCAGGATGGTTGGTGACCCAATGAGTAAAAGCTTGGTTTTGTCACTGTTGAGGCACAGCCAATTTTCTGCCATCCAGGCTTGGATGGTGCAGTAAATGGAGTTAAGGGTGATCCTGTCTGCCTCGTAGTCACCTGAGAGAGGGATGAGCACCTGGGTATCATCAGCGTAGTTGGTGTATGAGATGCCCAAGGTGTCAAGAAGGTTAAAAAGGGGCCTAGTAAATAGGTTGTAGAGGGTGGGCGCGATGCAGGAGCCCTGAGGCACCCCACATTTGATGTTGCTAGGAGAGGCACACGCCGAGTCGGAAAAGACTTTCATGGCCCTTTCCTGTAGAAACGAGGTAATCCACGCACACGCTTTAGGGGAGAAGTTGGCTGCAATGGAAAGGTGATGGCAGAGTGTATTGTGGTCCAAAAGGTCAAATGCGGCCGATAGGTCAAGGAGCAGAAGGAGCGCTGGTTTTCCAGCATCTCTGATGTCGTCCATTTGATTTTTTAGGTCAAGGAGGTCCGTTTCGGTCCCATGTCGTGGACTGAAACCAGACTGCCGAAGGCCCAGAAGGCTGTGGTCCTCAAGGAATTTTTGGACTTGCAGGTAGGCTGCTTTGTCCAGAATTCTGAGCAGGAAGGGGACAGTGGTAATAGGCCTGTAGTTCCCTGGTACTGAATGGTCAAGGGATGGCTTTTTGAGGAGTGGTTGTACCCAAGCCTCTTTGAGGTCAGATGGGACATGGCCAGACTGGAAGGAGGCATTGATAAATGCTGTCAAGAAGGGGGCGAGGGTCGTGCCACAATCCTTAATGAGCTGAGCAGGGCAAGCGTTGCCCTTGCAGTTGGACGGTTTGATGGTTTTTAGGAGGGAAATGACTTCGTATTTGCTCATGTCCTTGAAGTTGAATACCGGAGAGGGGTTAGTTGTAATCTCTTTATTCTGATTACTATTCTGAGTGGCAATTAGGAAAGTTAACGCCTTTTGGTGAGCTAGGATTTTCGTTTGCAGGGTATTTAGTTTGTTGAGCATGGCAGATTGGATGTCATTACACCATTTTTTATCCTTCAGGAGGGTGGGTAGCGGGGTGGACGGGGTTTCCAGTTCCCTAAAAATGGCGAAGATTTCCTTGGTGCCAGATTTGGCTTTGGCTATCCTAGTGTTGAAGGAGTTTGCTTTGGCATGGATTATGCATGATTTATAATCTTTGGAGATGGTCTTGAAGGCTTGTTTGGTTGTATCATTAGGTTTGGCTTTCCAGGCTGCGAGGGCAGCTCGTTTTTTTGCACGCATTTGAAGCAGTTCCTGGGAGAACCAGGCATTAGTGTGCTTGGTTTTCTTGGCTTTCCTGAGAGTGAGGGGAGCAATAGAGTCAACTGTTTGGGTAATAGCTAGCTTGAAGGATCTGGCAAGAGTTTCTGGGTCATGCAAGAAGGGAGCCTGGAGTCGGGCACTTTGAGGAATGGAGTGATGTTTGCCGCCGTGAGTTGGTGAGAACTTCTGGAGAGACTTCGAGGGAGGGGGATAGTGGGCATGAGAGGCTCTTTGGAGGTACCGAGGTCAAATTGGATCTAGTGGTGGTCGGATCACGGGATAGTAGAGTTATCAGTAATAAGTACTGGAGAGTTGTGGTGGGTGACCCAATCCAGTGAGCATCCTTTGGAATGCGTGGGATGGGAGATGGCTTGCGCGAATCCTAGGGTAGATAAGGCTTTATCCAGGGTGGCTGCATGGGCGTCATTAGGGTCATTAAGGCCAAGATTGAGGTCACCTGTGAGTAGGACTTTGGATGTCTTTTTCAGGTTGGCGGAGAGGGAATGAATGAGGGAGTCAGTGATAGGCCCCGGGGGGCGATAGACGATGTGGAGAGCCAGAGTCATGTTAGGGGAGAGATTGATTTTAAGTAGGAGGTGGTCCCAGCTGTGGCCAAGGTCGCCTTCTTTTCTCCTAATAGCAAGACTTACTTTGGCAATGAGAGCTACTCCGCCGCCCCTAGTGAGGGGTCGGTCTTGCATGTGGATAGTGCATCTATCTGGGATGGCCAGGGCAAGGGCTGGGCCAGATGTTTCGTTCAGCCAGGTTTCAGTAATAATGAGGAGGTCTGTCTTGTTCTTAAGAATGAGGTTGTGGATATCCAAGGCATGGGCTGGGATAGATCTAGCACTGACCAGACCACATTTCAGAGAGGTGGTGGCTACAGTTCGGTGTGCAGGCTTAGGGGCTTGGGGAGAGGCTGAGGCACCAGTGGCTATTGGCATGGGGGCAGCAGGCACAGTGGAAGCAATGTGTGCATCAGGCACAGGAACAACAGTAGCAGTAGGGGCAACAGCATCAGGCACAGTAGCAACAATGGGTGCATGAGGCACAGGCACAACAATGGCAGTAGGGGCATCAGGCACAGTAGCAGTAATGGGTGCATGAGGCACAGGCACAACAATGGCAGTAGGGGCAGCAGGCATAGTAGCAGCAATGGGTGCGTGAGGCACAGGCACAACAATGGCAGTAGGGGCATCAGGCATAGTAGCAACAATGGGTGCATGAGGCACAGGCACAACAATAGCAGTAGGGGCATCAGGCACAGTAGCAGTAATGGGTGCGTGAGGCACAGGCACAACAATGGCAGTAGGGGCATCAGGCACAGTAGCAACAATGGGTGCATCAGGCACCGGCACAATAGTGTCAGTGGGGGCATCTAGCCCTTGCTCTGTGTATATAGTAGAGGCAAGAGGCGGCATGTGAGTGACCTGGATAGGGTTGAAGGCATTGGTGGAGACGGCATCTGCCGAAAGAGTTTCTAAAGAGGGGCGGAGTGGTGCTGCTAGAGCGGCAGGTGTCACAGGACAGGGGCATGCGTGTGATGCATGGTGACTGGGATCAGGGGTCCCTTGTGATAGTGAACAAGGAGCGATGTTCTTACCCCCAGGCATTTATTCTGTGTATGCAGATGCAGATAGTAGGAGGTGGGAGGGGATGAGGCCATGCGCGATCGAAGTCGCAGGTTCCTGGCAACGGTAGGGGGTGGCTTCTGGAGGTGCATATAGTCAATGAGGCTCATATTTGCAGCCTTACCTTGGGTGGTGCAGCTCGCTTCGCCGTCCATCGCCGTCGAGCAGCAGAGAGCTGCAGAGACGGGGGAAGGCCTTTTCCCTTGGCCTTCTCCCGGCGGCTTCGCCTGTTGGCCTCCTCCCACTCCATTTAAAGCAGGAGGGGAGGGTCTGGCAGGCTGTGTGCGCCAATGACGGCCCTGAGTCACGGTGCATGGTTTTGCGGGCATTTCCTTGTTTTTCCCGGGCTCTGGTATGTTAATGCAGGTTGCCTGGGCAACCAGGTCAGCCATTTTATGGCTGGGCCCACACACAGACCACGTGTGCTGGGAGGGTAGCGCCGCGAACGGGGAGCAGATGAGGGCTTCTCCTCAAGATTGTGGCTGTGGATCTCGGTCGAGTGCAGTCTCCCTCGCAGCAGAGCTGCAGAGAGGGGGGAAGGCCTTTTCCCTAGGCCTTCTCCCGGCAGCTTCGCCTGTAGGCCTCCTCCCACTCCATTTAAAGCAGGAGGGGAGGGGCTGGCAGGCTTTGTGCGCCAATGACGGCCCTGAGTCACGGTGCATAGTTTCGCAGGCATTTCCTTGTTTTTCCCGGGCTCGGGTATGTTGATGCAGGTTGCCTGGGCAACCAGGTCATCCATCTTATGGCCAGGCCCACACACAGACCACGTGTGCTGGGAGGGTAGCGGCCACAAACGGGGAGCAGGTGAGGGCTTCTCATGAAGATTGTGCCCGTGGATCTCGGTCGAGTGCAGTCTCCCTCGCAGCAAAGCTGCAGAGAGGGGGGAAGGCCTTTTCCCTTGGCCTTCTCCCATTTTGCAAATCAAATATTTAGACATTCAATGGAAGTCGTAAATAAATAGTAGAAAAAACACAAGAACACCATAAAAGACAAGTAACTCAATAATTCTAAACAATGTGCGTATGTTTATTTTTGGTCATGAAGAACCATATGTTGATTCTTAATGTATTTTTTCACCAATATAATTTGTATATTTTTCATATCTTCTTAGCACATGAGTACCTTCATTGTTTATAAGCAATCTTACTGGTTCAGAGACTTTGCAGATGTAGTCTCATATGAAGTGCTTGCACCATTAGATCGTTTTAAATATAAGTCAATAAAGGCAGAGGGCACTTGAACAATTGGCATGTACTATTTTAGCTCTTACATCATAAATAGGTTCACTCAATCTGTCAGTGTTAATGGTAACCAATTCCATTGGCTTAGAAGTTATTTGTATCACCTTTGCAATAGTTAATTAGTTCAAATAGACAATGTCAGCAAGGTTCCCAGGAACAGGCAACCCTAAAAATTGAATCTGTTTTTTTAGATATGTAGAATACCTTTTAAGGTCCATGACATCATTTTTTTTCTTATGACTATTTATTCAAAAACCAGCCATTTTACTAGATTCCCCCAGGATCTTATGTGTTCATCTGTATAAATTGCAAGATCATTTGCAGAGAGATGCATTTTTTCGTGCCAATGATTGTAATAGAATGGGGTTACTTCTGAAGTGTGTCTTATGTTTTGAATTGACGGTTTAATGTACCTGGGGAGAAAATACTAGGGACATTGGAAAACCCTGTCTTGTGCCCCTACTAATGGAAATCGGGGTTAACAGAATCCCATTAGACAGACCCAGTGAGAAAGAAAATGTATGTAATGCTTGCATCGTGAAAATCATTCTGTTTCCAATACCCATGTTCCCAAAGACTTGCCATAGAAGTCTCCAGCTCACACAATCAAATTGTTTTTTCAGAATTAAGCATGATCAGTTGCTAATGGAATTTGATGTATTTCAGCTGTATAACGTTTAGTTTTTATGGTCACTTTCCTCGTTTGCACTTTCTTTGTGCTGTGGGCCGCATTGTCATTTTCACCATTGTTGATTATTTTATTTATTTATTTATTGGACATTTGTATGGCACCTACACAGCAGAAAATGTTTCCAGGCCACAGAAGACAAAAGGGCTGCGGTGTGGGGAGTGACAGGGGAGGATAAAAGCAAGAATCTGTCCCACTAGGCCATGTGACATTCAGATCATGCAAGTGCAGTAAATATGTGCATTGGGGGGGGACAGGTGGCCCCAGGGTTGAGGCAGAGTAAGTTCTAGGGGAGCACCTGGAGGGCAAGGGCTCAGGGAGGCAGGGGTAAAGGTAACGTGCGAGGAACAGGGGTGGACCAGACTTCGTTGGCTGGTCAGGGAGAGGTGCCCAAAGGCAAGTTCTGGTAGTGGGCTACTGCAGAAGACTGCTAGGAGGATTACCTGGCCCCTATATGACTCAGAAAGGACCAGGCAGCCAGTCATTGCAGCAGTGGGACATTAGTACAGGAGGAAGAGAGCAAAGGAGGAGGAGAAGAGGAAAGTCTGGAGGAGTTTCCAGAACTTAAAAGGTCTGATTCAAGTTTGAGAGGGGCACGGAGTCCGTTCCAAAGGGAAGCTCCTGCCGAAGAAAGAGATCCACCCCCCACTCTCTGCTTGGAGAATCATTTGACCTGCAGAGAATTACAGCTAGAGGACCGAAGGACTCTAGCAGGCAGGTATTCCGGGAGGGAAAGTTGAATGTAGCATGGGCCCAGGCCCCAAAAAGCCTTGTGTATGATGCAGAGGGTCTTGAAGTTGATATTTGCCGCCACTGTGAGCCAGTGGAGAGAGTCTATGGTTGGAGAGATGTGGTCCCTGGGCTTGAGGCCAAATATAAGTCTCACAGTCCTATTCTGGACTAGTTGGAGAGGGAGGAAAGAGGCAGATTGAGGAAGGGGCTGTTGCAGTAGTCCAGCCTGGAGAGTAGCAGAGCTCTGTAGGCATTGAGTTTTTGCGGGAAGGTGAGAAAGGGGAGAATGACTCTGAGGACGTAGAGCTGAAAGTTAATAATATTAGTTATATTCAAATCTTGCACTGTAAGTCAAAAGTGGCGAATAGAAGATGCGTTCCGAGATAATCTTTACACGGTGTGCCGCTTGAGGTGGTTACAGTGCATCGTTATCTGTGAGTAAACATTAACAACCATCCCGCTGAATTGCCCTACTTGGCTGAATTTAAAAATAAAATGTGAACTGCCACCTCGTAAACTTGTATAATTCATGCCAAGCACGGCATATTCTCGGGCAATCCCTAGATAACCTTTTACAATCAGAAAGTGGTTCCAACTGTGCTATTTGGTGCAGAGACCAGGCCCTATAGATCGCAGAACCATTGGACCAAATTAGAAGGTAGCTTCTGGAAACAAGCATTTAAATTACCAGAATTCCAGCCTATGTGTATGCTTACATTTGAGTTGGGCTTACTCTCCTTGCACATCATGTATGTTTGGAAGCTCTGTGGCTTATACAGAGAATGTCTTTTAAGTGACAGACCAGGTACATTATTGCATATTCTAGCTGATTATTTGAAGACATCAAAACATGATTTTGTAACTGAATGGCTAAAACAAGTTAACATTGCTATGGTTGCAGTTGACAGTGCAATAGACCTGTGCCAAACAAAATGTATGGCAATATGATTGGATATGCTCCACTAAACTATGTTTGACACATAAAGTATTTAATGACAATCCCTTTACCCCCAACAAAATCCTGGAACCTGAATCGTACTTAATGAAATTCCCGGCACCTGTGTATAGAAATGGCTTTCTACGCTTCATATAAAATTTGTGGCGAACGAGAGAAATTCTGGCAAGGCGAAAAATCATATTTGCAACTGACAACATTTGTATATTTGGCTGCAATCCTAGCAATGTGGATTCGAAAATCTGCTGCTGTGTGTTGTGAAACGGTCTGTTTATACTTATTGAGGAAAGAGGCGTCCTGCCATTTCCATGGCGACACTTCATTAGCTGAGGCGCAGCGATTGTTGACACGAAACGGGAAATGGGCGGTACGCGTCTGCTGATGTCAGGCTCAGGGGCGGGGGATTTGATTTAGTGCCGCAAAAGCAGGTGAGCCAGGGCGATGCGGCAAGTGAGAGGATTATCATAAAATGGCGGATGTTTTCGAGTGCGTTAATGGACGAAAAGTCGGGTAAGGTCCATAGGAAAGTTTTCTACGATCTACCGATTTATGCTTAAAAACACATGGCCGAACCATAGGAACAATAAAAAAAAAGTCCCGGAACTATCCTTTAAACATTTGTTAACCGAATGCCCTATGTTGATGACAACTCGGATTTGATATTTTAAATTCTATTTTAAAGATTTTAGAATTATGACACCAGCTATTCTATGGGAACGTTTATTCCAAACCAGATTGGCATCGGTCAAAATTGCAACTGTTAAATTCCTTATGTCATTAAATCGAGCATTAATGAATGGAAGATGTATAATTACAGCAATTTAAAACTATTTTTCATTTGAATCTGCTTGTCAAGTCATCACCACAAGAACGAAGCATGATGATCCCAGCAACTTTTACGTTTGTTTTATGTTGTAAATTGTATTTTATTGTTGTGACTTTAATATATTGAAAGGTTGAAATGTTCAACCGAACCAATAAAAAAAAATCTAAAAATAATGTAGAATATATATATATATATTGTTATGTGTATTGGGTTAGGGGGCTTGGTGGATGGTAGAAGTGAGGGGGTTGTGTGTGGGTTAGAGATGGGGGTTGTGGAGTACCCCTCATTTAATAAAGAATATTTGGTGAAAACGATAACGAATAAAACTGCATGAAAAAAAGTGCAAACGAGGAAAGTGATCACAAAAAATACTTGTAGAACCATTTCCGCAATATCAATCACACTTATCGTAGTGTGTACTGTTAAAGGTAAAATGAGCCAAAACGGGGTTGTTGAGCGGAACCTGCTCATAGAACAGGTTTTTTGGCTGTGTTCATTCTCAGTAGAGGGACTCTCGTACCTTTGCTAATTTTGTGATACTTGGGGTTGAACCCTAAATTAACCAAGGTAATCCACATATGGAAAACTTGCTCGCTGTGCTTAGAAAAGCATACCTTCACCTTAAGGGTGAGGTTCAAGAAGGCTGAAACATTTGTTTGGAGTTGCTGTTGATGCTCTTGTAAAGAGGGGAATTGCCTAGCATTTCGGTGCTGGGCTGCCTAGGTGAGTGGGACAAGACTGATATGCAAATGGATATTTCTCGTCTGTGAAAGGTACAGTGAGATTAAACTTGATTGTAGAACGTCCTGGGTGAGAACCTACCCATATAACAGGTTATTTGGCATTTGGGCTCTATCAAAGCCTGGGTGGTATCCTGGTGGTAATACCACCAACACAAATAGCGTTGCTGCTACTCGGTCTGGTGCTATATGTGCCGTATCATGAAAGCAGTGCAGTGGTAATTTCCATCCTCATTGGGTCCATTGGGTCCGCCCAACTCGAGACTGGGCAGACCCTTAAATGCAGTGGTAATGGCATTACCACCACATTTAAGGGCTAACACCGAACTCGCGATGAGGCCCATTTTTCTTTGTCAGTAGAGGGGCTACTATACCGTTGCTACATCTATTTTTTAAATCCATCTTCTACAGCTATTAATGGAATGAATGGGGAACGCTGCCTAGCCTTGAGTGCCGGTTCTTTCTTTTTGTCACCAATCCCTTTGATACTCCTTCCTTTATCATTCATTGCCTGTAATTCTGCTCTAAATGTAGTCACTGTAATCAGTGCCTACTGCCCCCTTCCCTGCTGAATGCTGCCTCTGTTGCCTCTGGGAGGAGAAGAAAAATGAGAGTGGGAAATCAATGGGGTCATTATAAGTTTGCCGATCTGGTATTTAAGTGCCAGTAATAAAGTTTACCGGCACTTTTACCAGACCCACAAACTACAGGTTTGTTGGTAGGGATGGAGGATTTACCCCCAGGAGGTAAATCCAGGAGGTAAATACAACCCTGGCTAAATCCCCCCCGTGGAGTCCCATTTATTAAATAAATAAAGCAAAGTCCCATGGGGGACTCCATGGAATGGGGAATGGGGATTTACCCCCGGCGCCTGACCTCTTAACATGTCAGGCGCCAGTAACGTTATTACCGTTTGCTGGGATACCAGAAAACTCGTAATGACCCCCGTCTTTCTTGTATGATTTTTGCCAGCTTCATTTTTAACAGGAAAAATATGTGCTCATATATCACCCAGTAATGAGATACATGCCTGCTTATGAGGGGTGCTCCCTCAGACCCTCTGCACATTGATGACTTCATTGCCTGCATATGACACTGGGCGTAAAGAAAACTGGTTCCGAAAAACCTGCGCCAGATTAGAGTGTGCAAGATCACCGGAACACCTCCAGCACTAACAGAAGTGCTGCTGCAATCTTTGGTGCCCTTTGCACCCAGCTCGAGGTAAGACCATCAACCTCATTACAAGTAACCTGCCGGTGCTACCGTCGAACTCGTAACACTGTTCCGCCATCTGATATCCCTGTGCCAACAGGACATTACAAGTCCCGGGGACCCAGGATGTCAGGCGGCGGAAAATATAAGTCCCCATTCCCTTTGGAGTGCCATAGGACTCCACTGGAATGGTGAAACAGAAGCATTGACACTGTTGCTAATGGTGCCGGTGCTTCTATGAAAACCATGCCTGCAGGAGCCAGTGCACCGAGCAGGTCAGACCTCCTGGGAGTTACAGCCCCCGTAGGAATACTTGTGGTCTGACGGTCCAGAAAGGGTGCTGGTACAATGCTACCGGCACCCTTATTCAGGGGCGTAGGAGACACATAAAATCTGGGGGGACAGGGGGCATCTTGGGGACTTTGCTTTATTTGTTTATTTATTGTGTTTTAGCCAAAGAACGCGACTTTTCACAAAATTAGAATTCAAATAGCAGTACGTATTAAATTACAATTATCGCTGTATAAAACAAGAGAAAAGAAGAAAAGAAAACAGAAGAAAATTAAAGGATGCAGCAGCAAAGAACATGTCTTTGTATGTTGCATTTCTGGATTTATCATCTGACTATGAGCTCATGGTAACCGAGAGGAAATAACCTCTTTGGGCCACAGCTAGGACGCCAGCTCGTTAAGAGGCAGATCGCCTGTAAGTGGACTCCTACCAAATAAAGGAGTTGCAGCCTTTTCTATCAACTGCAAGTTGCTACTTTTTTTGTGTGTGTCTCTTCGAATGGAAGGATGTGGGTTTCAAAGAAAGAGGAAATCTTGTTTGTACCTCTGAGTAAGCCCTGTTATCGGAGTAGAGGGACCAGGTGTGTGATGTTGCTGCTTTGACTGTCCTCTGGGGGGAGTGTACAGCAAACAAGGAGGAGGAGCGATCAAAAGACCACCCCCTTATAAGCACCCCCGAGGTCTGCAGCCGGATGTGTCGGACCCGGGGGATGCCTAGTAGGTGGGGTGTATGTGGACCTAGGGGGATGGCCAGAGGGGCAGCCCGCTATGTGGGCTGCCCCTCTAGCACCCCTGCGAGGGTCGGGCCAGCCTCTCAAAATGAGTCTGGTCCCTCTTATTCCATCTCATGCTGGCTTCAGAGCCTAGCATTTCTTTGCCTTTGTTATTCTGAATGCAGAGCTGGACTCTGTTCCTTTCTCGTTTAACATTTTCTGCAAAGCCTGATCTATTTCATTCTCTCATATGTTACTAGGACGCAAGAGCATGGGTCCTCTGCCCTGCTACATTATTCAAAGAGCTCCTCTGGCCTTTCTTTGCCTCTCCCTTGTCTCACTGCTTGCTTGCTTAATACATACCTCCTAGCTTGAACAGTCAACATATTCTCCCTAAAACATCAATGGCAGCTGCAGTTTGTCTTAACTTCCATTTGTTCTGTATCTTGAAATGGCCTCTTATTTCCACTTTTCTGTCTGCAAGGGAAAGGCATTTGCCAGTCACTGCCATGATGGTTCTACCTGTCCATAAGAGGGCAACAGCTAGCCAATATTGGAAGAACATGGCCAAATTATGCCAGAGGCTGGCAACTACCTTTCTAATGCCTACACAAGAGACAATTCTTGCCTTTGTTTCTAACAGTAATTCAGTGGATGAAGAAACGCGAGAACACACATATTGCTTATAAATGAAGGGGATGATGTCACACTTGGTTAAGGCATTTTGATCACGCCAGGAGCTAATTTCCAGCTGCAATTAAGCCATTACCTTTTAGACTTCTAGCTTTAAATGACGTTAGTATCACCTGGAAAGCACAGAGGTTGCTCAAAAGGGTTCCTGGAGCACAAGGGGTACCCTACTCGTGGGCATGGACGATTGGAGGGCATTCTTGCCCTGGTTTGGAGCCTGGCTCCTACAGCCATGATGGGGGGAGGGGCCTATTACTTTTGGTTGTATGTACCCTTTGAGGGCGGGCAGACATTGCCTCCTGCTTTAGCCCACTAACAGCTATGCTTTGCAACTTTATCACACATACCTGCCAGGTGGCATGCAACTCAATGATACTAATGTTATCAGCCTCAGAATCCTTTGCCACATCAACAAGGGTACAGCTTACCCATGTCTGAGTCGGCATCTGTCGCCCTGTGGGGAAGACACACGCAGAAAGAGCAGGGCACAGTGCCCTTGTGGGTTTTTCACACTTCTTCCTCGAGGTGGGCACAATTCACTCCGCAGAGAAAGTGCACATGCTGGGCAACATTCTCCCACTTTAAAATTTCACCCAAAGAGCGAAATTGGTAATTTGAAATACCTCTGTTGACTTATTATTGTGCAATCCACACTGATGTGTTTAAGCACCTGCTTAACGCGAGATGGCAATTAAGGGCATTTGCCAATGCACTCAAGAAGCACAGGACACCCTCTCACCAGCGACATGCCATGCTCACTCATTCTGATCACAAATTGCCATTTATCTGGGGTCATGTTAAAAGTATTTATTAATTTATTACATGTGTAGCATCATGCAAAACCCCCAAGCATCAAGGCGCAAAGTAAACTGCATGGAGTGGACCACTTCCATTGGCGCACGTTTTAACTTTTCCGCCACAAAATGGAACATTTTAGCGTAAAAGGCGGGTGAAATGACATTGCTTTTCCACTTTGGAAGAGTGTAAATACTTTGCGCAATTAGCAATTACTGGCAGAATTGACAGTGGCTTCCTCTGGACTCCGCCCGCTTTTAACAGGTTTCAATCCAAGCAGATCCCCGAGGAATCCCTTTCCTTATTTCCAGCATGAGAATCCATGCTGGCAGTAAGGCCGCATTTTTCAGGTGGAGAGGGTATTACAGGGGGTCCTGGTATGTCCACTCGGCTCCCGAACTCCCAAGAAATTCCACAAAAATCTGGCCAATTAGAAAAAGCAACAGTAATAGTGTTTTCCATCACTTTTTCTGAACCAATTTACCTGGAAAATGCTGTGTTGTATCGGAAGCTGAATGCATTCACTGTGCCTATTATCCCACTGGAAGATTAAGCCAGGAAGTGAACACAGATGTTACATATTCCTGTGAACAATCTGCATTTGGAGCATTAACCAACTGAGCTACCTTACAAATGATATCTCCTCTGGGGCTTTAACGTCTTAACCCCTTAACTGCCATGGGTATTTCCCCCAAGTGCCAAGGCCTTTTTTGGTGATCTCGGTATGTCGCCATTCAATCCCTTGTAAATTCTTTGTTACATGAGATGTCCCGGACAAAGTTGGCCCCTTTTTTCCCACATGTAGGCGGTCGTAACGCCACCCAGGAATCCTAGTTTGCTGTCGGGGGGCGGGGGGGCGAGAGAAAATAACCAAAAAGGAGAACATTTGGGTTTTTTCAAAAAATGACAATAAAATGTTGTCAAAGAAGCCTGTGGTGTTTTCCTTGTAAGAGCTAGAAACAAATAGTTTGCTGTGCTGGATTCGCCATTTTCCAGGCTTTCAAGAACAGATTGAGTGGAAACCAAAATAACATATTTTGATATGCTAATCAGCCGTTATATGAGAAGTAGGAAATTTTGGCATTTTTTTGTCCAATAGGACATGCGTGGACGGAATGGAAGAAAAGGGTAGGAAGCCAGAAAGGCATACATTTCTCAAAAGTAGACAATATTTCAAGTTTAGGAAGGGGTGATTTGCGCAGGTCAGGCAACAACTATGTAGGGAAAGATTCCATAGTTTGGGGGGAAATCGGGAAAATGACAGAAAAAAACCCACAATTTCCGCACATTTCACTGTGGTCACCCACCGAAACATGCAGCGAACAACAACACAAGGCCTACCTTCCCGTGTTCCCACAGGTTTCCTGATGAAAACGGTACCTCACATGTGTGGGTGCACCTACCTGGGTACAAAGGGAAAAGCCTAAAACGCTGGTAACCCCAAGTCTTTTCGCACAGCAGATTTTCAGGAATTCTGCTCATGTGGACAACCTACAGATTTGGGCCTATGGTGTCGAAGCCACAAAGGAAAACAGGGAACCTCATGCATTTCCAAAAAGAAGACACCCGTTATGACTCACAATCCCTGACAAAGTCTGAAATTTGGTGGAAAAAACACAAAATGTTTACTTTGTCTGGGATTGTGGGTATTAAATTCTGGGGCAATTGCGCAAGTCAGACCTCTGTGGATTTCCACGGGTGTTTTCTTTTTGGAAAAGCATGATGTACCTTGTTTTCCTTCGTGGCATCGACACCCTAGGCCCAAATCTGTAGGTTGTCTCCCCAAACCCTTTGGGGGTTACCAGTGGTTTAGCCTTTTCCCTTTGCGCCCAGGTAGGTGCACCCACACATGTGAGGTACCATTTACATTGGGACACCTGTGGAAATGCGGGAAGGTAGGACATGTGGAGTTGGCGGCGTGTTTCGGTGGATTATAATATATATAAACAAGTTATAATATATATATTTTTGTTTTGCCCTTCCCTAGGGGCAGATGGGCACATGTGTGTAGCCATCTGCCCTTGGGGGGGTCAAAACGTACTGCCCCAGGCTTGGGAGGGGTGGCTCTGCCGATATTTGCAGTGGCCTCTCCCTCCACCCCAAATGGATGGAGGGCATCTCATGTACCCCTTCCTAGGGGCAGAAATCTGCCCCAAGGAAGGCTACATAAGGTGCCCCCATCCACTTAGGGTGGGGGAGAGGGCCAGACCGCCAGCCTTGCAATGAGGACCATGAAAAATCACCTGGCACTGATATGCAAACTGCCACTGTGTAGCATCTCACCATAAGGCTGTGCAGGGATTTTTGCCATCACAGGCAATGCATAATTTTGGCACACTTCTTCACAAATGGGGCCACATTTTATTTTATTAGAGCCACAATCGAGGCCTCTAGTGCCCTTCTAATAATAATAATATTTATTGTGTTATAGTTTAAATTGTAAACTTTACACAAAACCTTTAAAAAATAGCAATAACAATTGATATATAATAATCTAGATACAAATCTAAATACAAATAAGGAAGAAAAGTATTTGCCTAAAAAAAAAGAAAATTTAACATATAAAAAAATCTATTCACATATATTACGTAGATTCAATTCGCAGTTATCTATACAAAGTTAGCCTAAAAAGTTATGCCCAATCTAACTTCAACACTCAGCCAAATGGTATAGTGAGCTGCCAACAGACGCATACTGTTCGAGTTCATACAATGGTGCCAGAACAGGTCATCCTTGATATACTCAATTTCATGCACAAAGCTGCCAAGGAGGGGAGTAATTGTACTAGCCATAACAGGACATTCAGTCAAAAGGTGTTTTGCCGTCTCCAGTTGCTCTTGGATTTTGCATATACGACATGTTCGCAACTCAACAGCAATCTTGTCATTTCTCCCCGTGATCATAATTGTGGGTAGTTGCTCCAATCTGAGCAATAAAATGAACCGCCTGAGTCTGGCCGATGGGCAGATATTTAAGTATCTCTGAGGTTTCTTAAAGTCATATAATCTATGTTGGACAAATTGATAGCTTCTCAGGCCACTTAGATGTTCAAAATTCTCGAGCCAGTCCCAGAGAGCTATACGTTTGCTCAGAGCTCTATTTACTTCATCTGAGAAGCATCCATGCCTGGTTTGCCAGCCTATTTCATGAAACAGATTGGCCATTTGTTCAATAGTTGGACATATCGAATTCTCTTAATCCATTTCCTGATGGACCACTGTTAACAATGCATTTTTTGGAGTACTGGTCATTCTTAGATACAACGAGGCCCACCTCTTTAATACTAATGCCTTTAGAGAAGTCAAGCCAAGTTCTGATCTAATAATGGCCATGGGGATACAGGGTGGTAGACCAAGGATGCGACGCCAGAATCTACCTTCTATCACCTGTAACCACTTTAGGTCAATCTGAAGGAGAGCTTCCAACCCATAGATTATTGCCGGGGCAAAAGCTTGTACATACAGTTGGCGTGTGCCCCACAATGTAAAGCCACCCTGTTTAACAGTAAACCTATGGAATAGGGCAATCAATTGTGCTGCTCTGATGTTGCGCAATTGTTTACAGGCCTCATAATCACCAGAAACTTCAAAATCAATGCCCAAGTATCGATACTGAAGGGCGTAGGAGATGTTCACCAAACCCACTTTAAGTTGGACATGGGATACCTTCTTTTTTGTAAATCTCATGACCTTCGTTTTCCCTAGGTTGATACTAAGGCCATTCAGCTCTGCATACTCCTATAGAGCAGCCGCCGATCTTCGCATCCCTCTGATGGTGTAATCAAATATCACCAAATCATCCGCGTATGCTAATACGGGACAGGTGACTTTGCCAATTTTGGGAGGGCAGTTACTTACTGCAGTTATTGCTTCGGGGATGTCATATACATACAGGTTATAAATTAGCAGCGCCATAACAGATCCTTGTTTTACTCCCCTGTTTTGGGCAACGCTATCAGTCGTATGCCCTTCCTGGTCTTACTTGAGTTTGACTGAATTATTATGGTGCAAGAGTCTTAGATAATATATTAAACCTTCCGGGCATCCCATTAGTTGTAGTTTACTCCACAGATGGCTTCTGGGTATGGAACCAAAAGCCGCTGTGAAGTCAATATAAAAGGCATATAATGGAGGGGCCCCCACTCTTAATGCTCTGGTTCGTAAAATGTCCATCACCATTATATTATGGGAGGTAGAATATCCTCGTCTGAACTCACTTTGCCTTTCAATTGGTAGAACGCTGTCAAGAATCGTCCTACTATACAACAGCCGGAGTTCACACACAATGCCTCATTACACGGATGGCGGTACGGATTTACCGGTACCGGTAAAATACCGGTACCGGTAAATCCTTACCGCCTTACTACGAGGTCCCTTTGCGGGTTGGGGGATTTAACGCCTGCTTTTTGCAGGCGTTAAAATCCAACCCGCTAAGGGACCTCAGAGATAATTACGGCACCGCAAAATTGCGGTGCCGTAATTAGCGCCTTCCTCATTCCCATAGAGCCCTATGGGGCAGAAATGGGAATGGGGAAGGGCAATGGCGGAAAGGGGATTTACCGCCCCTCCAACCTTGGAATGGGGCGGTAAATCCCCTTTCCGCCAAGGCGGTGCCGGTATTTTACCGGCATGAGCCATGGCGCTAATAGTGCCATGGCTCACCGCCTACCGTGTAATGAGGCCCACAGAATATGGGTAGGGAGTGTGCTGTAGGAGGAGCTAATGAAGATCAAAGGGCACCCCTGAGTCAAAAAGGGATGTGCCAGAACTACATATCTTTCCTCTATGCCTGATCTCTTAGAAAAGGAAAGTGCAGGTGTGACAGAATGCCATCAGTGGGGTGTATTCTCCTGAGTTTCTTTGAAAGAACATAGTGAAGGTGGTTTCTGCAAGAAAGTGTCCATTGCCAAATTAACACACTTTCAACATTTGCAATAGGTTTATAAACTGGCATCAATGGAGGGCACTGTTGAGGAGCCATGAAGATGGTTGAGCTCTGATAAAACTCTGTAACACTCCATTCTGATCTTTCTAAATATACTTTCTGAGCACTATCAATGGCAAAGAATGAGGCAATGAGGAAGATTTTCTCACAAGAAAAGAAGCCAAGCTTCTACCACCAGTAGACTCTAAGGTTCCAGCATTTTGTGCCCTGCGTAAAATGCATAAATCCATCATGGAGCCCCAGGCAGACCGATTGTGGCCCTCTGTGGGTTAATATTGGAACCTATGGGCCAATATACTGATGCCTTTGGCTGTTGAATTGTTAGAAAGTGCTGTTACACTCTTAAGGAGTAAAGGAGACACGATCTTTGGGAAACACTGCATCCAAAGCGTCCACAGACCCGATGCGGTGGAGCAGTCATGCAGTCCAGTGAGCAGAAAGGTGCACGTAACTGTGTGAGCGAGTCTTTTCGCCCTTTCCACTGCCTTGTGGGCAGATCTTATAAAAACTTAACTGGCCCACTGAGCGGCCGCAGAGCTGTCGCCGAGGTGGAGCAGTCGTGCAGTCCAGTGAGCAGAGAGGTGCACGTAGCTGTGTGAGTGAGTCTTTTCGCCCTTTCCACTGCCTTGTGGGCGGATCTTATAAAAACTCAACCAGCCCGCGCAGCGGCCGCAGAGCTGTCGCTGAGGTGGAGCAGTCGTGCAGTCCAGTGAGTAGAGAGGTGCACGTAGCTGTGTGAGCGAGTCTTTTCACCCTTTCCACTGCCTTGTGGGAAGATCTTATTAAAACTCAACCAGTGGAGCTGTCGCTGAGGTGGAGCAGTCGTGCAGTCTGGCTGGTATGGCTGCTGTGGCTGCCCTACCTCATCCACAGGAAGAGGAAGACACCTGCGGAGCAGACAATGTATAGGAGAGAACGCCCTACGGTCTCTTACAGTCGCCACAGAGATTAAGGACAAAATCAGCTTCGGAAGAAACTTTCCTGTGAGATAGTCTGATGAGCGACAAGGAAAACGAGGGAATAGGTAAGCGCCACCCGACGGAATTAAAGCACTCCCCCGAACCACCACAGCTTTCCCCACATACCTTGCATGCAATGCTGGTGTCTTGTGGCGTGGTCGTTGACGGGAGCATCTTTGCAACCACAGACGGTGGCCGGGTGAGTGGAGCAGTGGTGGGAGGAACCGGCGGCTGACAGCAGAGGAATGGAAGATAGTGGTGCTGGATCAGGTGTCAGGTGGGGAACGGCTAGTGACGCCTCCCTTACACCCGATCATGAAAAAGAAAATGCTCAGGCTGAAGGGGGTAAAGTAACCAAAAAAAGGGAGCTCCTTACCAAGGGGGCACTGAAGTCAAAGGAACCCCACAAGATATCCATCAAAACAATGCAAAATTTAAAAACTGCAAATGCACTCCATGCTGCTCTTCCTTACTCCTTTCTTCTATGAGTGGTAAGCTTTTTTCATAATTTGCAGTTTTTCAGTAGAAATATCACAGACCCGAGGCATTGTGAAGACCCATGGACAAGGTACTCGGCCTGACCAACACATTTCTCGAGTACAGGACAAAGGCGTGACTAGTAAACCTGGCCGAATATTGCTAAAAAAAACACACAAAAAAAAGAACAAAAAAAATGCTGAAAGGTCACCCCCTATAAAACGGCAAAAGAGAAAGGACCGGACGCCATCACCCTATAAAAGGGGAAAAAAAGTAGCGCCAATATTCCAAAAAAGAAATAAATTTAAAGGGACTCGTCGATTGAATACAGAGGAGGAAAAGAAAAATACAGAGGACCACTTACTTTTAGAACATATGGAAGAAGAGAACAGCATAAACAACCTGATGAATTTGAGTCAATACTCAATTGAGTCTTCGGAGTCAGAATTAACGTCAGAGGTAGACCAAAAAAGAACAGTATATTTTGTGGAGGACTCGCCTGTGCCGAGGAATCGGATATTGAGACAAGAGGATTTTAAAGAAGTTGCCTCTGCATACCAGACAGTAAACAAAAGATGTAAAAAAGTTTCAAGGGCAAAGGAGATCACAACAAAATATAGATCAGTTCATTTAGAAGATGTAAGACAGAAAAACACAAACCAAGGAGAAAGTCTCGATAGAAAGTCTATAAAAGGCAAGAATTTAGATCAAGACACCGATGAAAAGAGAATTGGCCCTGTGATGAGGAGAGTGCCTCAAACACGCCTCATCCTAAAAGGAGAATACATACTGTCAGTGAGGGAGAAAACAAAACAGAAAAGATAAGGTCAAAGCAAAGAGAAGAAATTATGCATAAAAGAGAACTTACAATGTTTCATGATAAAAGTAAAGCAACCAGGGCCCTCAAACTCGAAAGAATCCTGGACAAAGGGGTCAACCTGGTTTTGAATAGAAAAAACACAATGAACTTGTTTGGGCATGCTCTGAACATGGGGTGTCTACACACTGAAGATTTAAACATAATCGAATTTGCCCAAAGAAACAGGACAGACAGCCTAGTTTGCTACTTTATTCTATTAGTCTAGACCTGCTTGTGTTTTTACTGTTTCCAGGGACTCACCTCCTGCCTTTGACCTTAGCGTCAACCTGCCTTTACTCACCCTGCACTTTACCAGTCACTAGTACTACCAGATAACTGCTGTTGCCTTTATGAGTAAGGAACCTGTGTCCCCTTCATTATCTCCTCTACATGTATGACTCTTGTACGCCAACAACTGCAGTTGCAACACACTGTCACCGTATTGCCTCCACCATTCTTATCCAATTTATGCTTAGAAGGAACTTTACAGCTCACTACGCACACCCAGCACATACCACTATGCATTGCCTCCTGATCACTTTCTTCCATATATTGCACATTAGTACTTGGTTCAGGACCTACCAGTACAACACGCTCCCGATCACCTGCAGCCCACTTATCGGGCATCACACCCCTCCCACTACTTGTGAAACAGTAAGTACTCATACATATTGGCTTAATACTGACACCATGGCTGTTGTTAACCCATACCTGAATGATCCGGCCCTTTGGCTTCAACATTTCGCTACCAAACCAACACCGAATCAACCCTGCTCTACCTCCAGTAGAAATCTTAGACTGAGATCCAGAGTCACCCCCACAAAATGGTGCTCATACCTAATGACTAACAGCACAGTACCTCCATATCATGATATCACTAAAAGCGACTTTGCCGAAGCTAAACTACGTTCTTATCACCCCAGTACCATCCTCAGAAACCTAAGATTAGGATCTAGACTGCGTATTAAAACCCATCTCCTACAACCACTCAAGAGAAGCAAATACTCACTACCTCAAAGCAATCTTACAAATACTGCCAATGACGTAGGCACTAACTCTGTTACCAACACGTCTGATACTCACCCTTCCACGCAGAATACTACTTCAAAAGACACCTTGATCAAGGCAGCCTTGGTTAATGCTAGATCCCTCCCAGCCCATGCATTGGACATTGCAGACTTCATAACTACTGAAAAACTCGACCTCCTTGCTGTCACAGAAACATGGCTACATGCGGCATCAGGCCCATCTCTGGCCTTGGCCATCCCAGACAACTATGCTATCATCAGATGCGATCGAAACACTAACCAGGTGAAAGGAGGCGGCATCGCCTTCATCTTTAAGAATACTATCGATATTAGATTTATTCCTAACCTTTAAATCCCGTCTGCTGAATCATTATCGATTAAATTGCCTCTATCACCCAACCACACAGCAACAGTGCATCTTATCTACCGACCACCTGGACCCATTTCTACATTCACTGAGGACATTGTGTCACTTATCTCCACTAATGCCAAACCCAACTCCAAAGTATTATACTTGGAGATTTTAATTGTGGCTTCAAAGACCCTTTGAACACCAATGCCTCTGACTTAGCTAGTACATTATCAGATCTTGGTTACACCCACCATATTCACAAGCCCACACATAACAAAGGAAGAACCCTTGACTGGCTCGCTGACCTCAATTGCAACACCAATCTAATATCCATCTCACCTTGCATTTGGTCAGATCACCACAAAATTACCTTTTCTATCAAAGCCACAACAAACTGCCCTAGTCCAATCATTGCCCCAGTCACTCACACTCAGAACAAGAAAGACATCACTATGGATAAACTCCTCCCATTAATTCTTCCCCTTCTCACCCCACAGTCCTAGTTGATATTTATAATCACACAATACTGAAAGCATTAAATACCATTGCCCCTTTAAAGTTGAGTAAACCTAAACCATGACCTCACCTTAATTCCTGGTTTACACCGCACCTACGAGAGTTGCGCAAAGCCAAAAGAAATGCTGAGGCACACAGGAAAAAGTTGCCCGTCTGTAACTAATAAAAGTACATTGACTACAGCCTCGTCCAACTATAAAGAAACCATCATCCTTGTCAAAAAAGACATTGATAATAAACATATCACACAAGCTGAATCCAATACAAAAGAATTGTTTAAGATACTTAAAGAATTGGAATCTCCTATTGCCCCCACTGACAAATGTATCAAGAATACTCTATGGTGTACCAATATCCAAAAGGCTCTCCTTGATAAAATATTGTTGTTATAAACTAAAATGAACGCCAAAAAATGCAATCTACGCATAGATGCTGAATCCAAACCAGCTGCGTACAATATCACCACTCCCGAGTTCTCATGCAAACCATTTAGCTTCTCACCTCTGTCAACATGGGAAGTGGAAAATATCATCAGGAAGCTTAAACCTTCAAATTGTCAAGGCGACCTATGCCCTGCACCTGTTATTAAAGCAGCTGCACACAACCTTGCTCCTTTCATCACAAACCTTATCAATGCTTCCTTCAAAAACCTAACTGTACCCGACAACCTAAAAGACGCCTGGGTCATCCCCCTAATCAAAAAACCCACACTTGACCCGGGTAACCCGTCCAACTATAGGCCCATCACAACGGTGCCCTTCTTACTAAAAATACTAGACCGGGCTGCCTACTTGCAAATACAGGCCTATCTTGAAACTAACAATCTTTTGGAACTCAGGCAATCAGGCTTCCGACCCAGACACGGTACGGAAACAGCCCTGATCGACATTATAACACAAATCCAAGATATAAAAGATAAGGGTAAATTAGCCCTCCTACTATTACTTGACCTTTCAGCTGCTTTTGACTTGGTCAACCACCAAACTCTCTGCCACCACTTGAAAACAGCTGCACACTTCTCTGACTCAGCCACATTATGGATTAGATCTTTCATTGCAAATAGAACTATGATGGTCTTCTCATGAACAGCCTCTGCTGAACTCTCTCCAGTACTTTGTGGGTCCCACAAGGGTCTTGCATCTCCCCTACGCTTTATAATGTCTTCACAAAGCCTCTCTTCAACATACTTGATCATCTGGGTGTCACGCATACCAATTACACTGACGACACCCAGATACTTGTTCCCATTACGGGAGACCAGGCAATAGACAATAAAGCTCTAAACAAAATCTATACAGTAATCCAAGCCTGGATGGAGCAACACAGACTTTGCTTAAACAACGAAAAAAATGAGTTGCTAATCCTTGGTCCTCATGCTAGCCTTAACAAGCTTGACCCTGCCTTCAAATCTTTCACCATCGATGGCAACACTATCAAGGTCTCTAATAACACGAAAACTCTTGGTATCTACCTTGACGCCACACTAACCTTCACCAGACAAACAAACGCTGTGGTAGCAGCATCAGCATACACTTGCAAACTAATCACTGCATGCAGGCCCTTCCTCACGACATCCAACTGTATCACGCTTGCCAGAATCCTAGTTATGTCCAAAATTGATTACTGCAATGCCCTCTACTTAGGGATCTGCCAAATAAATATCAATAAGCTGCAAGTAACACAGAATAATGCCATTGGGGCAGCACTCAACATCCCTAAGAAATCCCACATATTGGACACCAGGCGCAACCTGCACTGGTTGTCTGTCGAGCACAGAATCTCCCTTAAAACACTTGCTCTAACACACAAAGCAAGAGCGAATCTTGCCCCAGCTTACCTTACCAACAAGTCTTTCCTCACATACTTCCACAAGGCCACTCAGAGCTGCCCAAGCTCATACCATGTCCATCCCGAGATTTAAGCTCCAAAATTCTGGTGGCTCCAGTTTCCCTGTTTTGGCAGCCAAGCTATGGGACACGCTTCCTTCGTCCCTCAGCTTAGAACCCTCCTTCCAATCATTTAAGAGTAACACTAAACGCTGGCTCCAGGAACTTGATCTTGGTGGACACCCACAAGCTTAGCTTCCTTGTAGGGATCTATTAGGGAGTCCCCGGCCCACGTAGATCCTTCCGGCACTGTCTCTTGCTTTTATGTGATTCTTATTGTACTGCCTTGCTCGATACTGTGTATTGCCTGACTACACTATGTAACTGTCGTGTAATACAAAGTGCCAAACTTGCCAATTAGGGCTTCGGATGACAGCATTAGCAGCTGGAAGCCAATAGTTTATTCAAAGTATGTGCTAAATGCTGAAAGTAATCTATGGTAGTGCCTCCATTATGCTTTAGTGAGCTACAAGGAATGTTCAGGCCTAGTAGGGGTGGTAGGTCACATTATGCATTGTGCATAGACAGCCAGTTCAGTAGCTAATAGAGACATTATTGGAGTGTTTGGAGCATTATGGCACCTATATAGCGCTTAGATAGCCAATCTTTGAAGCGCTATGAACACTAAGCTATGAGTGCATGCCTTTTAGAGCTTGCTCACATGGGGTTAATTGATTTCGGCTTCTCCTAGAATATTCTGCCTTCTCTTAGCCGGGGCTCTGCCGTGCTTCGTAAACAAATCCTCTTTCCCTGAGAAGGCCTGGTATGGCCTTGCCCACACGCTGATAAGACACATTCCAGTGCTTTCGCGGAGAGGGGCTCCAAGCAGGGAGGGGGAAGAGAAGAGAGCATGGTGAAAATTCACTGAGCTGGATTTTTCCATGGGCAAACCTATATTTTGCACAGGGAAAGTTCTGGCACTGTATGTCACGTTGACTGACAGCACAAGGTTGTCAAAAATGCATGCGCACATGACCCAGGCAGGAGATCGATCCGTGGACTTGGTTCAAGCAAGAGCGAGTGCCCGGAACCTGACGCTCTGTGTGCCACCCTGCAGCGCTGTCATCTGAGCGGGGCTGGCAACAGTTAGCTTAAGATGACCAGGGTCTCCAGCGCTGATCAATGAAACCATCTCAAGGGGCGTAAAACTGTGTTTCTCTAAGTTTTGTGTTTCTCTAAGTTTTGTGATTGCTCTAATGAGCTTTGTAATATTCTCTAACTTGAATTCCAAAGTGCTGCTAAATTTACTGTTTATGCTTTTTGTCTAATAAATGCTACATTTATTCTGAAGGTGTCATTTTTCACTAGCATGAGTTCATTGCTCAGCATGATAAACCTGTATTTTGTGCTGAATTGGGTGATTTATGCTAATAAGGGCTAGTCCCGAGGAAGATTTTCCCCTTTTCAAGACAGTAACCTATGTAATTACTGTATATTTTGTGTAACAATTTGCTTGCTAAACATGCACCCAGATGCCCCATGAGCACTTTACAAATAAAACAAATACAAATACAAACAGAACAACGAAGCTAATTAGAAAGAAAACATATTGAAAAACAGAAATCAAAGGTCAAAGAGAAGAAAAGAAAATACAACAAAGAAAAACAGGACATGGATAGACACAATAAAAAAAGGATGAACGAACGCTCGTCAGTTGATGGCAGAGATAGAAATAGAAAACTTCAGCGACAACCGCAAAAACAAAAACCTCTAAACAAACAAAGAGTTCTAGAAGCACCATCGGTAGGTAATAGGGGCAAAATACCCTATCTAGAAGAGATTCAACAGCGGAATCCTGTGAGAACCCACAAGAAAGAGAAACAATAACAAGAATGAGGAAGGACTTCGGACTAGACAGAGATATAAACCGAAGAAACAAAGAAGAAGAACAAACAAATACATGTTTTAAAGAACAGAGATGGATCTCAAGAGTCCATACAAACTGAAGGAAAATCATAGCAGTTCATAAATGTGTTCCAGGAAATTAAAAAAGGGCCAAATGGAAAAATCAAAGGGCAAGAAAAGGAAATCATGGCATTCGCATCCTGGAACACAAGGGGCTTTATGCACCTAACCGCTCAAAGTGACGTGAACTTGGGCGAGTACAATTTAATCTGCCTCCAAGAGACGTGGTTACTGAAGAAACCGAGTTTGGATCGTTATGAACTTTTCGTTTCGCCAGCAGCAAAGGGGAACAAAGGTCGTCCCATGTCTGGACTATAAATCGGCCTGAGAGTAGGCTCAGGTATGTCGGAGGGCTCAGTCTGGTATGCCGACGCCTCATTTCTGGCAGTTCGGGCCAATTGGCACACAACATACCAAGGAACAGAAACAATCAAGGTAAGAATGGTACTGATCATTAACTGTTATTGGAATCCACAACTCTGCCTTCTTAAAAAAAACAACTAACATTTGTGACAAGGCAATTCTAGAAGACTCAGTAGACCATATCATGATCTGCGGGGACTTTAATGCTAAGTGCTCTTCACTATAAGAGAATCTGGAGTCGTCTATTGGAGCAGGGTCACAAGAAACGAGGCAATTTATGGATGACCCTGATGCACTCTAGGGATATGTTGATGTTGTAAAGAACTAACCTCAAGTCAATCATTATTATACCAATGTGGGGAAGAGGAGAAGCGGTGGCAAACCTTGACTATGTTTTTGCCTCAAGACATCTCTACCTGACCATAACAAGGTTTGAAATCATTAAAACCGATAACAGTGATCACACCCTACTCAAGACAGAATTCCGAGTAGAGCTACAAACCAACACGAGAATTATGGACATTGAAGTGGATTCCAGTGCTTACACCGGGCAGTGTACGGAAGATGGAATGTGGCCACAAGCTCAGAGGTAAACTACAAATCCCTGTTGGACTGTTTCACTATAAAAAAGGAAAGAGGGTGAAAACACAGGCTCGGCAAAACGCCACACCTACGATCAGGTCCTGGTGAACAAGAGAAAGGTGTTCCGCAAACGGAAGAGTGTGGCTGTAAAAACAGGAGAAGAAAGCCTAAAAGCAAAACCCCACGTAGCCTTAACAGCTTATAAAGCATGGATAAGGAACAGGAGAAGAAAGTTATTACAAAAAGACTCAGAAAGCATGCTTAGAGTCTTGGCAAAGCGGAACTCAAAGGATTTTTGGGCTTTAATGAAACCACCCAGACCCACAACATGCGATGTACAGCAAAATCACATTGGGGAAGAGAGATGGAAGACATACTTTCCTAAACTCTTTGAGGAGGATGCCGCAACCACATACCCACTCCCAGTAAGATCAAAACAAGGGTGGTGCCCGGGAACCAAACATCGAGGACATCTTGGAAAAAATCAGGAAACTGAACCTGTCCAGAGCACCTGGCCCAGGTGGCTTAACAAACCAGATGCTGAAATGCACCCCAAAGAATGGCCCAAGTTTATCAGAAAAGTACTTGGGATAGTGGCACATCAACAACAACTTCCAAAATCCTGGAAGTCGGCAACTATAGTTCCAATATTCAAAGGAGGTAATAAAGAAGATCCAAGGAACTATCGTCCCATTTCCATATTGGACGTCACTGGAAAAAATGTCGCCACTTTCCTTCTGGACAAATTCCAACAATGGACTGCCAATTACAACTGGCTGGAATCCTTCCAGACGGGTTTCGTGAGGAATGTGGGAACCCAAGCAAACATTCTACTGCTGAGCGTGCTGAAGGGAAACGTTCTAAACCAGGTTAAAATGCTTTTTATTGCCTTTGTGCACTTAGTCCAAGCCTTTGATAGGGTAAATTGCAAGCTCCTGTGGCTCAAATTAGTGGCGAAAGACTGCCCATCCAACATCATAGACCCACTAATTGACTGTCACGAAGGAACTACTATCAGAGTGCGACTAACAAGAAAGGGGCTTTTGTCAGCAGAAATTCCGACCCACCGGGGAGTAAAACAGGGGTGCTTGATGGCCCCAGCAATTTGCAATTTTTACATTTCAGACATTGCAGATTTCTAACCACTACTTATAATCTTCACCCCATCAGTGGGAAAAATTGAGATCCCCAGACTTTTATATGCTGACGGCATAATATTGTTGGACCATACAGAAATAGGGCTACAAGACAATTGGACAGATTGCAAAGATATGTCAAGCATAACCATCTTAAAATCAACCAAGACCAAGATCATGGCATTTCATCGGCAGAAACGAAGAACAACTTTCAAATGGAAACTTGGCACAGAAACAATGGAGTTAGTTGACACATATAAATATCTGGTAGTGCAAGTCTACAATAATCCCTCAGAGATACCAATCCAAAACGCTCTGATGACAAAGGCAAGGACACTCTCAACACAGGCGAGGATAATGGACAAAAAATATGGGAAATTCTCCACGTTGGCACTGTTAAACTTCTACAAAGGCAAAGTCGTGACAGTATTAATTTACGTCATGGAAGCAATACCAAAACTCCCGTCCAACATATGGGCTAAAGATGAAGGAACATTCTGGCGAAGAACTTTAAACCTACCAATATCAACGCCCATAATTCACATTCAAAGAGAACTGAGCCTTTCATCTTTGGCCGTGCTAACAGAATGGAACCGCCCGTCACTGTTCAGGAAAATCCTAATGCCGGAGACCCACCCTATCTTCAAGATCTTGTCTGCGGAAGCAAAACCACATCCAAATAAGATGTTGACAAACTGGATAAAGGACAGGAAAATGACTCTGGAAGACATATGTTGCTCGGAAGGAGTCCTGATTCAGAATCCAACAAGAGTCAAGCAACAACTCCTGAAAAAGGACTGGATTACCACCTTGGAGACAGCTTCTGTCAGCCGCCTCGTTAAAGATCTCCCAGTAGTGCAGTACGAAACTAAAACAACTACGAAGTTATTTGCTAAAATTTCCGGATAGAACCTACAGGGAGACATTTATGATGAGGCAAAATCAAATCGCAATGAATGAAATAAATGCAATTCGTGGGAAATCCAAAAATAACGATTGCAGATTGTGTGATAGCAGCACAACTCCGGAGACTCTAAAACACCTTCTAACAATGTGACAATGTGCAAGGGTGTCGAGGAAATAAGAAAAAGACACTTGCGATCTTTAACAGAAAACTATAGGACACTCGAAGAGGAGACACCTGGAGAGCTCTGATGAACGGTGAAAAAACCTCATGGACAATAGCAGCAGTCTCAATGACTAGAGAAATTACTATCTTGACTGGAGGCAAAAAAATCACTAATTCTGTATTAATAAATCCAGAAAGGTTCGGACCAAAACAAACATATAGACTAGCAACAACAGCAACATTAGCAATAACGGATCTCAAGGACTTGTAAAGTTTTGTAAAAATTGTTAAATCAATTAGACACAAATAAAATTTAAAAAAAGAAAGATGCCTTTCTGAAACCATTGTGCCACATACTAGATCCTTTGTGAAGGACACTATTGCAGCAATTAACATCTTTGAAGGCATCAGCTTTGATCCAGTGGTCCATTGGCAAGATAGCTTGGATATAACTGCCCTGTGCACCAACATTCCACAGGGGGAAGCACTTACAGTTATCTGTAAAGTATTACACTCTAGACCCACACCACACAATGTACCTACTAATTTCCTAATTGCCTTACTACAACTGCCACTTTGTAACAATTTCTTCACTTTCAAAAAGAAACTCTTCAGACAAAAGAAGGGGACAGTCATGGGGGTGGTCTTAGCCCCAAGTTTGGCCAATCCATAAATGGCAGAATTTGAAGAGCTATATGTCACGCTGGGCTTGTCTCTTTAAGAGACAGCGTCGGTGTCACGTGAGCTGAACACGTGACGCGTGACGTGAGGGGGAGGGAGTTCGGGTCGTCATTTTGGAAGTTGTAAAGAAATAAAGAAGACGTATCCAAGAACCCTCGGTGTGCCTGTCCTTATTGTGTAGGCCCATCCGGGCCTAACAACTGGCGACGAGGCGTTTCCTCAGGCCGCAGAGTCCCCCTCCTCCTCCTCCTCGCCTCCGGCGCCCATCCTGCTCCGCAGCCCACGCCAGACACCGCCGGCCCGCAAGCGCCCGCGTCCTCCTCCGCATCTGCTGCTACACGCCGATCCCGGCCCTGCTCTCAGCACACGCCCACGCGGCTCCGCACCAAGGACGCGTGTTTCATCCTCCTCCACTGCAATACTAAAGAAAAAAAAAATAATAAAAAGCACGAACAAATCCACCGCGCGTGCTCCATCAACAGGCCTGATCCCAGGCCCTGACTCCAGTAACAGAGCAGCAGTGGGCCCAGATCCCAGCAGCGGCCTTGATCCCAAGCACCCGCCAGCATGCCTGACCCGGGCCCCGCCACTGCCAGCGCGTCGTCGATATCGGGTGCATGACGATCCGCCAGCCACATCATCCAGGCTCCAGAGACTGCCAGCGGACTCCCAGTGAAAGGTGGGTGACACCCTGCGCCGCCTGCTAGCCCACATTGCCTGCCACCAAGGCAACGGACCCCAGAGACAGTCGCCCACAGGTGAACCGCCCACCGCCACACCGCCACAATGAGCGCGCCCCAAGATCAGCAGGCCCCGGCCCCCCCCGCCCCAACGGGGAGCACAGCAACTACGGCATGGCGCATGCCCCCCCCCTTCTCCATGATGCCGCAGGCAGACAAAGGCCCAAGGTGGGTCGAGTGGTTGGAGGATTTTAACACATTCATTGACGCCGCGGGAGAAGAGAAATCCCCGAGACTACGCAGCATGTTTCTGAACCTTGCGGGGAATGACATTAAAATATTGCTAAAAACCATTCCACCTACGGAACAAGCCGACTTCCCAGCCCTTATCGCAGCACTGAACATACGGTTGGTGATTGAACCCAACAGGGACTATGAAAGATACATTTTCAATCAGTGCACGCAAAGGGTAGACGGAACCGTCGACGAGTTCATCACCCGCCTACGAATAAAAGGTGCAAACTGCCAGTTTCACGCCTTCTCCCTAGACGAAGCCATAAGGTTGAGAGTGATCGAAGGATGTGTATCCCAAACACTAAAGAAGCAACTTTCAAAAAAACCTGTCACGATTGATGAAGTTAGCCAGATGGCAAGGATCCTGGAGAGAGTCGAAACTGGCAGATAACTGGCGCCGCCTCTTCCAAACATGACAAAAACGAGACAATCGCAGCAATGCAGGCCAATAATGCCAGAACAACAGATAGAGGACCTAATCTCAACTACTCAATGACCCCAAGAACGCAACGCCAGTGTTACCGCTGTGGGATGCCATATCCACATGCAGGGATATGCCCCGCATTGTCCCAGAAATGCGGCAACTGCGGGAGAGAGGGACACTTCCATTCGGTCTGCAGAGAGGGCAAACCATTCCCGACCCAAAGACCACCAGTCGCCCCGCAGTTCAAAATACCCTACAGGAATCCACAGTGCCAAGGATACCAATTGCGCCCTTTCCAACAAAACCCGAGAAGATACGTCAGAGTGGTTGAAGACGTCTACCCATCAGAAGAACCCCAAGGCAATGAGGAATATGAACAAATATCCCGCATAAGAAATGAGTACGATGGACCCCCGACCTCCATCCCTCAATACGAGGCAGACCAACAGCGCCTCGAAGATGAAGGCTATCAGTACGATCACTATCGGCAAGATGAGTACGTCAACCTCATCATGGACGAAGGACAAGCACGTGAAGCACCCAAGATACCAATGGAAATAGGAGGCCACCAGTTCTGTTTCTTGGTTGACTCGGGAGCTACAGTCAACATAATGGGTGAAAAGGAGTTCCACCAAATCCCCGAGAAACCAGCCTTAGTGCCGTCTGAATCATACCATATCATACCAATGGGGCGCCGACACTCCACTACAATCAATTGGGTTCTTCGCCCGTCACCTCATCCACGGCAACCGTGCCATAACGACAAGCATGCATGTAATTCGCAGTCCGACGAAGGGAAGGTGCCTCCTCAGCTACAGGACGGCCTCCTCCCTGGGACTCATAGACATACACGTCCGAGATGGTGACAAGAATCTATTTGTCAGAGCCAAATCAAGTAGCGAAAGAGAGCGTGTCAAACGTCCAAGCGGAACCCAGGGAGATGGACATGATATCAAAGGACACCATCGTGGGGGAATTCCCCCTCATCTGCAAAGGCCCAGGAAAGTTGAAAGGACCCTCAGTGAGGTTGCATATTGACCCCACAGTTCGGCCCGTCCCCCAACACCCGAGGCGAGTCGGGTTCCATCTCCAAGCAGCAGTGTCAGCCGAACTCGGACAACTCCTAGAGAACGATATAATTGAACCAGCGACGGGCCCGACCCCGTGGGTCTCCCCACTGGTCATCGTGCCAAAAGAGGGGGGACAGCTCAGACTCTGCGTTGACATGCGTGTCGCCAACACCGCGATCCAGCGAGAGCGACACCCCGGGCCCCGAATCGAGGACATGATCGTTCAGATAAACGAGTCCATCCTCTTCTCAAAACTGGACCTTAATCAGGGTTATCACCAGTTGGTCCTCCATCCAGAATCCAGAGGCATAACCACGTTCGCCACGCATGATGGACTATTCCGTTATAAGCGCCTCAACTTTGGCATGTCGTCGGCCGCAGAGATCTTTCATGAACCATCAGACAAGTCATCCGCCCAATCAGAGGGGCACTCAACTATAGCAATGACATCCTGGCATTCGGGAAGTCGAAGGAGGAACACGATGTAGCTCTCCGCGCCACCTGCAAAGCCATTCAAGACGCTGGGCTCACCCTCAACGTCGACAAGTGTCGATTCAGCAAGACCAAGCTGAAGTTCTTTGGCCACATATTCTCGGCGGAAGGCATGACACCAGATCCCGACAAAGTGGCGACAATCTTCAGTTTACAAGAACCAAGGCAAATAGCAGACGTGCGATCGTTCCTGGGTATGGCAGGATACTGCGCGCGGTACATACCGCATTATGCCACAATCACGGAACCGCTCAGGAAACTCCTGCAGAAAGACATGCTCTTTGCCTGGACTGCAGAATGCCAAGATGCATTCGACTCCATCAAGCAATACCTAGCGGAAGCCAGAAAACTTGCCTACTTTGACCCCAGCTGGCACACCGAAATCGTGGTCGATGCAAGTCCAGTCGGGCTGGGTGCCATCCTTGCTCAAACAAATGGAGCAGACACCCACCCGATACATGTGGTGGCCTATGCCAGGAGAGCTCTCTCAAAACCTGAGTCCGCGTACTCACAGGCGGAAAAAGAGAGTTTAGCTGCAGTCTGGGCATGTGAACACTTTCATAATTTCGTCATAGGAAACAAATTTACCCTAATAACGGACCATCAAGCCCTGCTCTCACTGTTCGTCAACCCACGAACCAAGATGCCGCCGAGAATTGAACGCTGGGGCATCCGCCTGCAAGAATATGACTATCAGATAATACATCGCCCGGGGCGGGAACACAACCCAGCGGATTACCTGTCGAGACACCCCACAGGAGAAGCCACGCTGAGGAAGGGGGATGTGGAATACATTAGCTACGTCATCACGAATGCACTGCCGCCGGCAATAACACTAGAGACCGTCGCAGAGGCGTCAGCTGCCGATCCGTCCATAGCACTGGCTATCAACCTCACGGAGCACAACAGATGGTAGACGTACAGGAAAATTCTGACGGAACATCCAGACGCAAATCGAGATGAACTGGAAAGGCTGGCAAAAGTTCACATGGAGCTGGCCGTCAAGGACAAGTCCATACTCCTCCGAGGGTGCAGAATAATAATCCCAGCGGCCCTGCGATCAGACATTATAAAGACGGCCCATGAAGGCCACTGCGGGGCAGACCACACCAAACGGCAACTTCGGTGCCATGTGTGGTTCCCATTCCTTGATGCGCTAGTAGACCGTTGGGTACGAAACTGCATGGCATGTCAATGCACAGCCAGGGCCGAAGCTCCAGCACCGCTACAGTCAACTCAGATCCATGAACACCCGTGGGAAAGAGTGGCAATTGACTTCTATTGGCCCCTCGAATCCGGGGAGTACCTACTCTTATTCATTGATGAGCACTCTCGCTTCCCAATCGTGAAGAAGTCGCCGTCAACAGCCTTCGCCCACATAGCAACGGTATTTGACGAAGTTGTGAGTGAGTGGGGCATACCAGAAGTCATCAAGTCGGACAACGGGCCACCGTTTTGTGGCCACGACTTTGCAACCTTCACCAAGCATCTGAGATTCAAACACCAGAAAATAACACCAAGGTGGCCACAGGCCAACGGCATGGCCGAGAGGTTCATGTCGTCTTTCAAGAAGACTCTACAAAGAGCCAGACTAGAAAATGTTGACCCCTACCAGGCCCTGTGCAGGATGCTACGGGACTATCGAAACACGCCACATGAGGCAACGAACAAGACACCGGCTGAGATGATAATGAAATATCAAGTTCGCACACGCATCGTAAGACATCCCACCAACAAACCGGAAGCAGAACCGGAAGTACTAGCAAGAGATGCGGACCGGAAGGAACGGGCTCGCATCCAAACAGACGAGAGAAGAGGTGCTCGCCCAAAAGAGATCCATGTGGGAGACGAAGTGCTAGTCCAACAGCCGATGGTCAAAAAGACTGACCCGAGGTTTTCCCCGCAGCCGCTCCTTGTGACGGCCACAAAAGGAACCATGGTGACAGCTGAAAATGAAGAGCGGGAAATAACTCGAAATTGTTCACAATTCAAGCTCACTGCTATTCAGGGCCAGCAGGAGCGAGAACCCCCGGTTCCGGAACCGATGCCTTTGGACCCGAGAGACTCACTGTGGTCGCCACCGAGATTTTCACCTCGCCCAGGAATGAAGAGAACGCAAGGGCCAGAAGATGATTCGGGAGAAGCCACCAATACTCGACCCCATCGGATCGTGAAGAAACCGTCACGCTTAGTTGAAGAATGTTAATGTTGTTGTTGCAAGGACATTTGTCCGGGGTGGTGTCATGCTGGGCTTGTCTCTTTAAGAGACAGCGTCGGTGTCACGTGAGCTGAACAGGTGACGCGTGACGTGAGGGGGAGGGAGTTCGGGTCGTCAGTTTGGAAGTTGTAAAGAAATAAAGAAGACGTATCCAAGAACCTTCGGTGTGCCTGTCCTTATTGTGTAGGCCCATCCGGGCCTATTACTATACATATACAAGGATAATCCATTCAGTACTAATGTATCTCATTGGTCAAGATACTTTGATGATGTTGTCTTTATATGGACGGGTGAAACATGTCTGATGGAGTTTACATGCCACTCCGATCTGGTGTTTACTGTGAACAGGAGCAGAAACTCATTGCCTTTTCTCAACTAATACATCAGTCATAGGGATGAGACTTTATTTACCTGCCTGTTTTGTAAACCAACCAACAGAAACACACTCCGGACATACGATAGTCAACGTCCTAGCCCTTAGGGACAGCTTGCCTTATAGCCAGTTCCTAAGGGTCTGTAGAAATTGTACTTTTGTACCAGACTTTGAATTGAAAGAACAGGAACTGACTGTGAGACTTCAACAACAGGGATATCCGTGGAAAGTCATCAAGCATGCAGCCAAAAGGGTGCGCTATACATGCAGAGAGTTGTTGCTGACACCAAAAGACCAGCCAGACACAACGGATCAAGTGGTAGGCACCACAACTCTTTCACCCATGACAAACGTAATATATAGGATCATCAAAAAGAATTGGCCTATGATTTTGGATACAGGATGCACCACACAAATGCTTCTGTTTGCCTTAAAAAGAGGATACAACATCTGCGACAAGCTAGTACACTCCTGTTTGATGTCAAGACCAACCAGGTAGCAATCGACTATAAATATGACAACACAAACAGCACTGGTTCCCGCTAAAGGACATCATCCTTGTGGCAATTGTGAAGTGTACAAATTCAATATGGAAACATTACTTTTTACATATGGTAATTTCTTGTGGGAATTGAGGAATTTTACTACCTGTAATTCTAAGAATGTGGTCTATATTTAACTTGTCCGTGTGACCTGATGTATGTCATGAGGACTACCCGGAAGATCTCGATAAGAATCGGTGAACATCGGAATAGGATACGGACCAATGACACCACAGCACCGATGGTACAACACTTTGAAGAGTTACTATGAACCAGATGACACCAAATGGGTAGTGGTGGACACTGTGAAAAAGGATCAGTTTGGGCCCCAGACAGCAATTAGGTTACACCGCTCCGAACAAATTTGGATCCACAGACTGGGAACAAATTCGGGTGGCACTAAATAAAGAATGACATTAGGCTAGTCTGATACACGAAACCAATGCCATGTTACTCCCAGGTTCTGATGGGCTTCATGGCGGGACCCTACAAACCAAACCACAACACCCCCCAGAAAATGGGGGGTTGATGGACCTTGACAGGAAGGCCAGCTGTTGTGGGCTCTCCCCAGGGTCACGTTTCTGGATGTTCGGCTCTGGTCAGTAACACAATGGGTGGGTTATCCCAGTTAGCCCCGATACTGACTGGTTGCTCTGGGTACTTGCCACCTAACGTCTTTGGCAGTACATTTCTATGTACAATAGGACTACATATTTGGTAATGTTGGATGTGGATTGGTTGCCTTGGGGTCCAGGAGCAGCCATGGATTTGTTTAGGCATGTGCATTTCCTCACTGACCCCACTGGTATGTGGAGGAAGTGTATGCTGGCTACAGGTATCTCGTCCATAGTAGGGCAGTGGGGGTGGTTTTGTTCATCTACCATTCCCCATGTGGCATCAATTGTGGATAGTGGAACTGTCCCCTTAATTGGGATACTGTGGCCATCTGCCTCTGCCTACTGTGAAAGGATGTTATATGTACTAGGCAAAGAGGGCCATCGCCATTTTTGGAGCAGCTGTGTAGGTATTCCTGCCTTAATTTCTGGGATTTGGTCTACACCTTTATAGACATGTTAGACGCAACGCAGGGAAACTGGAAATTTGAGTTTTTGCCCGGACCCTGCAGTCCTGGGAAGGCAGTGTGGACGACCTCACGGTAAGCATCCCATGTTGGCAGAGTACGCGATGTGCCTGGATGGATGCGCTGTTCCAGTGCGGGTGGTCTTCAAATGGAGGAAAACAAGAGATAATTATACACTCCTGTTTGCCTTCGAGCTATAGGGTTGGTAATTTGTTCTTTACTTTATAACTGTGAGAGGCCACTTCCCTCAATGGTTACTTGATTCTCAACAATAGTTATCAAGGATGGCTTCAGGTTGGTTGATAAATAATGCAGCCGCTACTTATGGTTTTGCAGGGATATATAGCTTGAGACTTATTTGGTCCTAGAGCTGGCAAGATATCTGTTTGAATGGGCTGTCTGATTTGGATAAACATGTAAGAGTAGTCTATCCACAGTTCAGATTAGCACCAGGATTGGGGTATTTTGGTGTTGTTGACAATGTGCCCCCCCCCACATTATACCACTTCTATATATTTTGGCTTTGGGTTTTAGTAATACGCTTGCAGTGCATGGAGATATTGAGGAGACCTTGTCCCCATGCAGAGGGTTATCTGCCTGACAGGATGTTTCCCCAGTGGTTGGGGACAGGGTGGTGGGAGCAGGGAGCACTGACCCCGTACCTGCTGTGACCCGAGCAGTAACACATGGGTGAAATTGTATATGTGCTATGAACATTGAAGTCCCCTGTGGGACGGGATATACCCTAAAATGTGATGTGCCCTGAGGAAGGCTGGGTCGTGACAAATTACCAATTGACCCATAGAGCTGACACTATAGTTGGCAGTTGTTGTTTGCAATATATGCTTGTAATGTTCTTTCATCATTTCATCACGGGACCTTTCGCGAGCTCCCGTGATGGAAGGGTGAATAGAACATAAAGATGTATGTTCTGAATGCGAGATTCAAATGGTCTCATGTCAGTTGCTTTCCACGGTCGGTGGGGCCGATTGACTTTCACTTAGCTGTAAATGTAAATAAACAGCTTGCCTATAAATCACGTCTTCCTGCGTGTAATTGAATGCTTCAAGTGGCGACGAGGATCTTCAGGCCCCACCGCCCCTTTGTGTGCCCCAGGCGTTCATCTTATCCTGAATTGTTTACCATCTTCTATGCTCGGGTTGCCAGCCGTGATGATTGCGTGAGCTGGCCCTGCAGCTGTTATAAAAGCTGTGGCCGCTCCGCTCCACTCCACTTCCAGCGGCGGCCAGTCAAGGTCAATTATGTGAGTGGTTTTCTTTAATCCTGCTTGTGTTTACCTTTAATGTATATGCCGTCCGGACACGCCTTTTGGCCTGTGCTGTTAGGATTACCGTATTGCACAGAATAGAAGTGTTTATTTTCTGTCTGTCACAAGTCTTCCATCTACCGTAATCCTCAGTATAAAGGCGCAATCACATGGAAAGAGGAGGTACATTGAACTTATAAGCGTTAAAAATTGCAATTTAACATTGCAGTATGTCATATTGTTTGGCTGATAATTAACCATTTCAAGCCCTCCACCCATATTCTCTACACAGTGTGCAGTACAATGGAAACAGAGAACTAATGTGATACATTAATGCACTGCAGCAACTTCCTGTAAGTGAATTTAGAAGAGACATTAAGGAGACCAGATTTCACATATTTTGGTCAACACTTTTCAATTTTGTGACACATATACTGAGTGGTCAGCATGTCTTTCAATAGTGTACCACCGCCAATGTTCTTCCTTTCGGATGTTGGTGAACCAACTATTCCATGGAAAAGATGGATTAAATCATTTGAACATTACGCTGGCGTTGTATGTGGTCAGAATTGCAGCGTGGAGAGGAGGAAATCTCTTTTAATGCATTGTTTAGGCCCGGCGGGGCAGGAAAAATTCGAAGATCTACCAGAATTACTTTCTGATGAAGATAGTGACTTAAATGAATATGAACGGTCGGTGAAGAAGATGGGGAAACATTATGAAAAGAAACTGAGCACTATTTTGGAACGTTATAAATTTGGAAAAAGAACTCAAGGAGAGGGTGAGAGCATAGAACAGTACATCACTAGTTTGAGAAAGCTAGCCAAGACATGCAATTTCAATACTCAGTTGGACGAGAGGTTGAGAGATCAATTCATGCTGGAGTGTAGGAGTAGCAAAGTAAGAGAAAGATTATGGGCTGAGGACGACCCCAACTTGGACACAGTTTTGCGTGTGGCTAAGGAAGTGGAGCACACTGAGAAATGTGTTAAGGAATTAGAAAGCAGGATGCAAAATACTGATATTAAACATGACATTTCAAAAGAGAAGCATAATGCACTTACTACAGGTAAAGAGAATGAACCCATTGGCCAAATTTCAGGAAATTCCAACAGGAGATACAAATCAGAAAGAAACGGGAGATTACCGTGGAATGATAAAAGAAAAAAACCAAGCTCCAGAAATTATAACAGTGATGTGAGAAAGAAAAGTCCGCACAGACATGGAGACGACCCCAGAAGGAAGAACACAGGGAGATGTTTTAGATGTGATAGCATGGATCATTGGGCGGATAACCCAGAATGTCCTGCTCTGAAAATTATATGTGGGAAATGCAAAGGCAAGGGGCATTACGCACGATGTTGCAGAAGGCAAAACACTTCCACTAACTGGATAGGAAGCGATGAAAATAGTGATGAAGGTGAAGAAGAATGTGTGTTTGTCGTAACGGACGAAGAAAATGAACAAGAAATTGAGAGTCCCAAGGCCGTAGTTTGTGTTGATGGAACCAACATGCACATGATGATTGATTCAGGTGCAAAATATACCTTGATACCACAAAATTTCTGGGACAGGAAGAAACATGAATACCTGCATGAATCAGACATAAATCCCAGAGCATATGGCGAAGTTAAAATAGATGTCATTGGATGGTTTTGGGGAGCACTCAAATTCAAGGAGAGGAAAGCAAATGGGAAAATATACATAACAAAGAAGGGGAGAACGCCCTTGTTAAGTTGGACTCATCAATGTAAACTCAAAGTGAAGTTGGATGCTGCGTCGGATGAGTCTGTATATGCAGTTGAAAGTAACGCTGGAAAACTTCAGGGAAACAAAGAAGTCACCAAGGAAGCTGATATGATGAAAGAAATTTTCAGGAAAGAAATCGGATGTCTGCGTGGATTTGTTCATGAGATCAAAATGAAGCCAGGACATGTTCCTGTTGCGCAGAAGTTACGCAACATTCCACTTTCAATGAGAGAAGAAGTAAGAAAGGAAATTAAGTTATTGGAGGATCAGAAAATCATCGAGAGAATAGATGCCAGTGAATGGGTCTCGCCATTAGTTGTATTAAGAAAAAAATCCGGGAAATTGAGAATATGCGTAGACATGAGAGAATTAAATAAGTGCGTGATCCCGGACAGACATCCACTCCCCAATATTCAAGAGATTGTATCCACTATTGGACCCTCGAAGTATTTTTCCACTCTGGAAATGACAGCCTTTATCACGCCTGATGGGCTGTATCAATACCGAAGATTGCCATTTGGGTTGGTGTCAGCTGCTTCAGTGTTTCAGAGAATCATGCACAAACTATTTGAAGGTGACGAAGGAATTATTTGTTTTCAAGATGACATACTAGTACACGCTGTCAATCAGAAAGTGCATAATGAAAGATTACAACATGTCTACAAGAAGTTATATGAAGCAGGTATGACCCTTAGTAGAGATAAATGTAATATAAATCGTAGCGAGATCGAATATCTAGGACATACCATATCTGCTAGCGGCATAAAACCAAGGAAACAACTTGCAGATGCCATAATGAACATGCCAAGACCAGAGTCAAAGGAGGGCGTGCGTACGTTCATTGGAATGGCAGAGTATTATTCTAAGTTTATAAAGGATTTTGCCATACATACTGTTCCGCTACGTGAACTCCTAAAGAAGAAGTCATTTGAATGGAACAGGGAGTGCGAAGAAGAATTTGAAAATATCAAATCAGAATTAAACAGAGCACCATCACTGAAGAATTTCAAGAGTGGGAGGAAGACTATAATAACAACAGATGCAAGCAACCGAGGGTTAGGAGCTGTTGTCACGCAAGAAGTTGAAGGAAAAGAAGTTCTTATAGCATTTGCATCCAGATTGTTAAAGGGTGCGGAAAGGTCGTATGCTGCAATAGAAAAGGAAATACTGGCCATCAAGTGGGCAACAGAAAAGTTTAGGAATTTCATCTGGGGAGTGGAGGTGGAGATTCGCACTGACCACAAACCATTGATACATGTCATTATGAATAAAGGTTTGGACAATGTATCTAACAGAATTAAAAGATGGGTAGTACTTCTGCAGGAGTACAACTGTACAGTACGATATGTACCAGGAGTGAAGAATCGTGCTGCTGATTGTCTGTCGCGGTTTACCAACAATTCTGAAGTAGATAGTGAAAGTGAAGACAATCCTGAGGTTGTTTTGAACGTTGAAGCGTTTTCCATATCCAAAACTGAGTGGGAAGAAGCGGAAAGACAAGATGATAGTATAATACAGTTGAAACAAATTATACGAAACAATGGAAGTTTAAAGAGAGTTATGTTTGAAGAGTCCGGTCTCATCGAATACTGGAGAGTTGCAGATGAACTCAACGTAGCAAGTGACAGAATTATGAGAGGAGATCGGATAATTCCACCTACAAGTTTAAGACAAAGAATCATCGATCTGGGCCACGAGGGTCATCAAGGAATTGTGAAGACTAAACAGAGAATACGTGATGATTTCTGGTGGCCAGGATGTGACCTACAAATTGAGAGAACCATCAGAGAATGTATCCTTTGTAATCAGAGTGACAGGGCGTGTGTGAGTGAGAATTACCCTATGGTGATAACGAATATTCCAGGGAAAGTATGGGATGAAGTAGGCATGGACATACTAGGGCCTATTCATTGTGATGGTAAACAACAGTTTTGCTTGGTGGTCATTGACCTTCTGACCAGATGGGTAGAAGTTCTAATCAAACCTCATATGAGTGCTAAAATAGTGATAGATTTTTTGTCAGAGATATGCACTAGAGAAGGTTTCCCAAGAAGCATATTAACTGATAATGGTGCCCAATTCAGGTCAAAAGAGATGGAAATGTTCTGTACCAATAATTCCATTGTGCACAAAACTAGTGCAATATATCACCCACAAACCAATGGGGTGGTTGAGAGATTCAATAAGGTGCTCAAGGATGCTATTCGGTGGGCTTGGTCAAATGGGCTCAACTGGGAAGAAGCAGTGAAAAGGAAAATAATTGCTCACCGTTTTACTCCCCATAGTACTACTGGTCTATCACCTTTTGAGTTAAGTAGAGGGCGCAGAGCAAACACCAAATTGACACCATCTTGGTTGGAGAGGGAGACCATAGTAAGAAAAGATTTTGGAGAGGCGGTAGAGAACATTAGGAAAATCCAATTTAGGAACAAGGTAGCTCACGATAGTTTAATGAGCAAGAGGAAAAGAAACAAGGTTCCCAGAGTGGGGGGTCTGGTAAGAATTAAACTACCCCCTGTACTAAGAGATGGACCTTGCAAATGGTCCAGACCAGTGAGTGTGATTGAGGTTTTTAGACATGCGGTGAGAGTGCAAGATGGCAGAGTTTGGAATATGGAGAGAGTATGTGTGATGGAGTCGAGTAAGGATGTAAATACTGGTGAAATGGAACACAAGGAACAACTCAGTAGGGGTGACAATGAAAGCATGATAAGGAATGTTCAGCATGTGAGATCTAGGTCGAATAGAAATGAAATGTCAAAAATTTCCTTGCCAACATCTAAACCAGATCCTCTGCATATGTCAAGAACAGGAAGAGTGATCCGCAAACCAAGCCACATGAAGGATTTTGTTTGATATTACTGGGGATACAGAAGAAGCCTAACAGACTGTATTTCATGAATGGCAAGAGACTAAGGAAGGGAGATGTAGAAGAAGACTACTAGACTATGTTCCATAAACAGCAAAAGACTAAGGAGGGGAGATGTGTAATGTTCTTTCATCATTTCATCACGGGACCTTTCGCGAACTCCCGTGATGGAAGGGTGAATAGAACATAAAGATGTATGTTCTGAATGCGAGATTCAAATGGTCTCATGTCAGTTGCTTTCCACGGTCGGTGGGGCCGATTGACTTTCACTTAGCTGTAAATGTAAATAAACAGCTTGCCTATAAATCACGTCTTCCTGCGTGTAATTGAATGCTTCAATGCTACACTGAAAAAGATGCTTTTGAAATAAGTACTGTGTATTACATTTTAGTTTATGTAGGTGTTATAATATTGTCTCCATTTAGTACAGAGTAGTGGCATGCGGTATTAGTCAAATTGGTGCCGGGTGGTAACTAGCTGTATCACTCATCATTATTAGTTGGTTTGTCATAATGTTATCTTCCGTTGTGTGAGGAGAGAGTGCCTTGTGTTTGAATTGTGTGTTTGGATTGTGGATGTATGTTGTTAGGGTCCCTTGTACTAGGAATCACGTTCCGCGTTATTACTCTAACACGTATAAGATCTGCCTGAGGGGACAACTATCCTTGCTGTATTATTACAGGGTCGCCAAGCAATAACCTGTGATGGTTCTCTCATGTCTGGTTGCATTTCTGACTTCCAATCAGGTCAGGAACGTGAGGCTTCCGTTCCATAAAGTTAAAGGCTTACGTGATCGCGCTCCAACGTGTGCGATGACGTGTATCAGGAAGTAAAAGGCCCCAACAACGAAGCCCAAGCGGTCACGAAAAAAGGCTTACGATTCATGGATTTCCTACGCTCCATATAGTTACAGAACCCTTCCACTGGTATTTATTTAGGCATTTAGATCGGCTTGGGAACAGCATTCATTCTTGCAATGCTCTGTTATAATTCCTGAGAGAACTTCTATTCTGAATGCTAAGCGCTTTTTATATAGTAACACGTGTTGCATCTGTCCTTGTCCAAAGAAACCCCCCTGATTCTAGGTACAACGCAAGGATTCAGTGAAGTTAGGTAAAATGCCTCCTAAACCAATCACTGTCATATTCCTGTAATCAATTATTCGTGATACTTATGGTTTCCCTCTTCTTCCTCCCATGTAGCTCCTGTATCCCATATTGATGACTTTGTCAGAAGGTGTGTCAAGTAGCACTTCCACCAGGGTGAAAGGAGTGTGCTATATAGTACATGTCTGTCAGTGCACACCTTTCCTTCTGGTTTAAGTGGCAATACCGTAAGGCTCAAAGGCTCCATCTTCCCTCAGCGAAGCCATCTAAGCGTAACACATGCTTCGAGATTTGGTTTTGTGGTGGATTAGATATGTGTGATGTGCAGAATAACTTGTCTCAGCTGATTGTATTTTTATGTATTATTATTTGAAAACATGTAAAAATATATTTTTTTAGATTAATATTACAATAGCTTTTTGGCTCTTCAATGTTGTCTTGTTCGATGCAAAAATTGTGTACTGTGTTGTTTTGAAGAGATGAAAGTTTGTGGTTAGGACTTTTCTTGCTGTGCTACTGTGTGGTGTCGGGCATCTGGTCCGCTGCAGATGCCAGTAAGTTCTCCATTATTGCCGGTGGGAATCGCTGACCTGGTTGGACCATACGGCAATGCCTCTCTCGACACCCTGTAAACTGCAAGGTGTTGAGTCGAGGAGCACCACGTACTGGTGAGGCCTCCCCGACAAATAATGAGACACAGAGGCTTGTTAATTCATTGGGGCCCTGTGCTCACGAATGTCTCTCATGACATGGGACTGCCCCTTTTATTGATTACACGCCATGACATATCACGCCATGGTATAAGGGGCTCACACGACACTCCTCCTTTTTCATAATTCAAACAAAAATACAACATAATGCACTCACAGCCACAACAGGTGGAAAAACAAGAATGTCCAACTGTATCTGTTCTTGATCAACAACAACATTAACTGGAGCATTGTTCCTGCTAAGGGAGACCTACTTCAAAGTCTTGCAGGTAGCTTGGCTACCGGCAGCGCTCCTGCACAGGATAGCGCCTCCTCTCGAACAGACCCTGTACATCCATAGCTGTGCCTCCGCCTTGATCCATCGGGATGTCTTCGTCACTGCTGGACAAGGGGCCTCTTTGATCTGACTCTTCGCTGTCAAGTTATGGCCATCGTGGGGGACTCTCTGACATCCTTCCCCTGTCTTGACTCGACGCCAGCGATCTTGCAAGCTTCCCGGATGAAACTGGAATGCCTGGTGACTGTTCCCTGGCCATCTGAAACACTGATCATAAAGCCTTTTGTGTCCACTACTCTGAACGGACGCGGCTCATGAGGGAGTGACATCTTCCCCTTCGGGTGTCTAGAATGGATCAGAACTCTGTCCCCTACTTCCAGAGGTTGTTCTTGCAGCCTTCTCCTTTGATTCTCCCTTTCATTTGCTCTTCTCCTCCTTTTGAATACGGTTTAGAACAATTTTACCTAACCCCAAAAGTTCGACTCCCAAACGTTTGACCCCCAATTTCCCACATATATATACATATGTGGGGGGGGTAGAATATATAAAAAAATGTATAGGGGTAAGGTGGGGGTCTCCCCCCACATATATATTTGCAGGAAATAAAAGAAATAAAAAAAGTCGAACTTTTGGGAAGTCGAACCTATGGGTTCGGTAAAATCACTTATATTCTTGAATACAGCCTCATCATCAATCACCCCTGGGCTGCAAGGTGAGTGATCTGGCAACAGCCCTCTCGGGCATCACTGGAAAAGGGCTTTCGCTGGCAGTACGCCAGTTGAGGAGCAAAGTGGGGTGGTGCAGTATTCCAACAGAAACTGATACTGCACCCTTCGTTCACAGTCCCCCTGTCTGTGCGTTATGCAAAACACCTTATTGAGTGTGCGCATCAGGCTGTCCACTTCCCGGTTCGCCCTCGGCCAGACTGGTGTTACTTACGGTGTCACACCCTGTGGGCGTGCAAGTACTCTGAGAACCCCCCACTTTGGAAGGGCAGGCCGTTGTACGCAGGGAGTCCGTGGGTGGCGAATATCTTTTCCAACGTCGGCACCACGTCTTCCAGTCAAGTGGACACCACTAATTCCACTTCTGGGTACTGTGACCACTGATCCAATAGGACTAGGAGGGTTGGATCACGGCATGTAGACCCAAAGTCCATGTGCACAACCTCCCACTGCAGACAGCTCCAGTCCATTGACTCAATGCAGGGCTCCTTTCGGTGGGGCATTGCTGCTTGACACTACAAACAGTTCCACACAAACTCCTCCACCTTCACTACAAGCATTCCCTCAGTCACACCATAACATTCTATCTTACCTCACCAAGCTTCCACATTCATCCCAAGCACTATATAACAGCTTGTTACTTCGTTGGGGCCCTGTGCTCACGAATGTCTCGTGACACGGGACTGCCCTTTTAATTAATTATACGCCATGACATATCATGCCATGGTATTATTAAAGGAGCACACACCAATCAAGGTAGTCAGGGTTGAGGAGCTGTGCCATGGCTCTGCTGAAAATGCATTAAACCAGAGTCCCCTCAAAACATTAATCAAGCAGGAGAAGGGCTGCGTTCTGCTCACCCTAAGATCAGTAAGGGGCATGTTGGGCAACATTGAAAGTACTACCCTGATCATAGCTGGAGACTAACGTCCTCACCAATCTGTTTTCAAGCCACTGATTACACCTGATTACCCTCTGCCTCCCAACCCTAGCTAACCGCTAACTGAGCCTGTATAAACTAAATAGGACCAGGGGAGCTAGCAAGCTCAGCAAGAACATTTTTGATGTTTTACAGCCCTTCTAGCGTATGTCTGGAGGGGCATTGTTCTTGTCTAGCGGTCTGTCTCAGCATTGCTACCATCCCCCCCTGTTGGAGCGGTTCGCCACAGACCCCCCCCACACTCCAAAAGGGCTGGGAAGTCAGGCTCTTCCAAGAAACAAAGATGGATGACTTGCCAGAAGTCTTGCCTGTCCAATGACCAGGCCCGACCTGACACGACATGCTGGACTGTGAGATATACACACAGAACCCCACCAACACTATTGTCGTCTCCCTGCGTAGCTTGTAAAAAAAGTATGACCTCCATTGATAGCAAAATCAACAACCTCACTGCCAAAGTCAAAACATCTAACGCAGAAATTGAGATTAACGGAGGAGGAACAGCAAAGTTCTAATTCGGAAGATACCCTTCAGCAATTAGAAGCCACTGTTGGGACATATAGGCTGTACTCAAATGCGTTCAGACAAACAACGATGATCTCAAAAATCGCTTCCGCCGGAACAATTTCCAGATAATTGGACTTCCGGAGACAACCCAGATGGGCCCCCTGGAGATATTCCTAGAAAAACATCTCTCGGACATACTCGGCAACCCAGTTTGGTCAGCCCACTTTCAAACCGAGCATGCGCACAGGACTACGCCCGGCACCTGGCCTGCCACTGCGCACGAACATAGCAAGAATCTTTAACTACCATTGCAGAGGCATGATCCTCAAAGCAGCCAGGGAGAAGGGACATCTACAAGACCAACTATCCACCATCCAAATATTTCCCAACTACAGCCTACTGGTGCAGACATCTAGAAAATCTTTCAATGATGTCCAGAAATAACTCAAATAAATGCAAGTCCAATATGCCATGCTATTCCCAGCTAAAGCTGAAAATCCTATACAACAACAAATCCCACTTCTTCAGGTCTCCCAAAGACGCGTCAGATTTCTGTAAAACTGACGTCAGATAACCCACTCCTCATAGCAGAACAAGCTCGCCTTTGCAGTGTGGTCGCCGCTCTGAACTGCACCCGCGTGATCATATAATACCTGTGCTCATTAACTCCATAAGGTTTGGTGGGCGACTGGGGCTACTCTCCAGCAACCCCCTGGCTAAAACCGAGTTTAGGCATTTGTCTATGAGCTTTCCTTTCAGCTATATGGTTTGAGAGATTGTCACTGGCCTGTGGGGTTGCCAGTGTGGGCAGGGGTGTATCATGGGAATATGAAAATCAGCCAATGGATGCTATGTTGAGTGGAACATTGGTGTGGAGTGGACTGGTTTACTTGATTTATCCCCCTTGTGGCTAGTAACCGGAAACTGGAATAATGTGTTACTGCAACAAGTATGCTGGATCCTATGGGAACCATTAGATGTATTGAAGTGGGAGAATGGAAAACCAGGCTCCCGTCCTTCACCTCTCGCGCTTGGCCTAGAGGGTCACGGCCCAGACACCCGCCGCGAGAAGAGTTTGTCCATTTACCAGACGACCAGGTACCCTGGTACAGGAACATACGGATGTGTCCACCTGCCTGCCCAGCAGCCCGCACTGGCCATGCCGACACCTGCGGCTCGGATCAGCTAGACTAAAAACCACACGTCGTTAGAGATGCCATGACGACCTAGACAACGGGAAGCACATCTGTACAAATATACACACTGGACATTTCCACACCAATCTACACGAAGAACATACTCAGTGCTCTGACGTAGGCGACAGGCATATTCACGGACGTGCATCTTTATTATTTTTACATAGGCTTTCAGAATGCAGAAACGCAAGACGCATCATGAACTCATCTATAACGCTTGCTCACGCTTCTCTTGAAACCCGTTACCACCATGAGAGGTATAATGGAAACACGATACTGGTCATGGAAATATATGCTACTATAACCTAAAGTACCTATGCACCAAACAGACTACTTAAGCACCAGGCCCGAGTAGGCCTCAAACAAAAGCTCCCGTGGACATTAACAAAGCAAGAGTCAGGTTGCTGATCCTGCAGAAAGAACCCGGTGGAGCAACCAGCCAAGGTCGCAATGTTGCAAACCCACATCCAAGAACAAATCATCAAAGGCACGATGTTGCAACCTCGCACTCCGCGCCTCAACGATAAAGGCACGCCGACAAATTAAACCAGACGCGCAGTAGAAAAAACAATATTAATTGTGCAGAATTCTGCCTCTTTCACGGTCCCTCCCCACGTGACCAAGCCGAACCTGACGAGATGCCAAAACCCAGGAGAGAAAAGGCGTCTGGGTCCCTCACTACGAGACACAGGCCGATACACTTGAAAGGCTCAATGGACATCTGCTACAGTGGGAGCGGTCAGCCTTCCACCTATGAATAAATCCTCACATTGTCTGCACGTACCCATATTAAAACATTGTTGCAAACACAGGTACACCGAGAGCTGGGAACAACGGTGGTCCCAGGCTGGGAAGCTCACGGATGCACCAATCAGAACATGGGGCTCTTATCTCAGACGTCAGTAATACTAGCCAATCCTCAGGAGTCTTCATGTAACAATTCTTATGTATCTAATTGTAGGGACAACCCAGATATACCACCTGACTACACCTTGTCCACTAATATCATTCTCTATATGTGTACTATACTAACCCTACCACTCGAGCAACCAATTAAGAGTGGCGATAGGTTTTTTGTTAACTTTCTGAAGTGACGCAAGTAGCGCGTCATAATGCATTAAAAAGGGCCTGCGAGCCCCACGATTGTGTGTGTGTCAGGACGAACGCGTACGCTCCTTGACCCATCCCTGCCGTTTTGTCTAAATAAACAGCAGAGTCACCTTGCTCCTTGTGTGTGTCTCATACTCTATCTCGCCTGGGATATACGGGAGGAGTTGGGGCCTCCCTGCCCGGAGGTCTGCGGACGGCCCGGCCGACCCCGGCAGAATTTCCCCCCGACAAGTTGGAGGCACTGCTGAGATCTGTTTAAGATCAACTTTTATTTTTAGTTTTTCCAGGCACTCCCGTTGCGAGGAGGCCCGGCGGCGCGGCCCCCTCTGCCGTTGCCCCCTTCTGAGGACTACAGGACCATCGCGGAGCTGCGAGAAGACCGGACAGCGCAATCCGGATATTGGCCCTCGGGAGCCGGTTGAGAAGTATCCCGCCCGCGGTCGGCGAGTGTCCAGACGTGGTCCAGACGAGGGGAGGTGGCGAGCCGCTTGGAGGGGTGCACGCAGTCGAGCGGCCCTGCATCGAGAGAACTTGGTGAGCATGACACGCACAACAAGCAATGCGAAATTGTGAGGGAGGGGGAGGAAGTAAATAAGGGAGGAGGGAGGTATTATACAGATGTGCGGCAAAGGTTTAACTGAGTGTTGCCAATGGAATGAATGGTAGCGAAACGAGTGCGAGAACAGTCGGCTAACGTTACGCGAAAGAGGGGGGCGGGGCACGAAAACATCACGTGCAGCCGCTCGTAAGACACTGATGGCCTAAATTGCGACTACGTGTGAGGGTGGGTGTGTGTGGTTTCCTACGACTTGACATTTATTGATCAATGAGTAGATGAGGTTTCCTATTGTTCGAGCAAGAAACTCGATAGGTAGATGACGTTTCCCTGTGGTCGGTAGCTAGTTACATAGTTGCCCAAAACGGAAGATAATTGGCTGGTTAAGCCCTCCTGTTGAGGGGCGTATCACACGCGAGGCGACGCAGCGTGCGCAGTCCGGTTATATTATTGATGAGATTACCTTGTTCCAGGAGAGACAGGAAGACAGCTGTAGGGTTAGCGGGGTAGATTGCAAGTGTATTTTGAACTTAAAAAACATAACAAGAATATACCAGTAGCTCGAAGAAATCGGTGACGTCACCAATAGGGTTTTAATAGGATATCGCGTGCATAAGGAACTTTGGGTTGAGAGTGGGGAGGAAGAGAAAGATGATAAGGGAGCAGACACGGAGATAACGGATAGACTAGAGGATCGGAAAAGGAGAAGGGGAAAGGGGCGTGGCTGCGCACGGAGAACGCCGGCCACGGCAAGTGTAAAAAGGGGAGGAGAACGGAGAAACAGGGCGACTGTATAAGGTCGTCGTAAGGGGTACGCAGCCGCAGGGGGCCGCGTGCGCTTCGGCCGCAGGGGGCCGTAGGGGAAGGAATACAATATAACATAATATTTATTATTATTGCATAATCTGTCAAGGGATTGTCGTAAGTCCCCACACTTGCGGGGCAAGGTAAGCAATACGAGGTTGTATATTGTAAACTGCTGGTAAAGAGAAGGGTAACAAGGGGAGGGACACTATGTCATACGGGAGAGGGTCGGGAGGGTGGGGGAACACCCTCACTACCCCATTACAACACATATGCACCACACTGCCACCACATAGGGAGAAATTAATTAAGTACAGCATAGAGTGGACCCAGGGGACGGACAACAAAATGTTAACACCATGGCCGCCTAATGGTAGTTTCGATCCATATGCCCAACATTCACTACTAAACCATCTGCACAATACATACAAGGGGAAGAAGTTGGCAAACCATGTGGAGGTGTTTAACTTATGGAGGATGTTCCAGGGGTCCCGACCAGGACCAAATGGAATGTTCACTATGGGGGAAACACCAGAAGAAAAGGAGATTAAGAAAGAAGGAACGGATGAGGAAAAGGGGTGCGAAAGCACAAAGAATATGGGGAACGGAGGACAGGGAGGAGAAAAGAGTGATAAATCAAACGACATAAAAAAGGAACGGAACAATGAGACACCCATAACACCGGGAGTGAAAGCAGAGGGAGGAGGGTTGTACCCTTTAAGAGAATTAGGAGAAATAGAAGGACAGTTCAGGGCGGCTGAAGGATACTCGAACCCGGCATACAGCCCTCCACCATATGTGGCTCATAGGAAGATACCAATGGGGGAAGAAAGGATTGGAGAACAGCAGACTGTAGAGATAGGAAACGATGAGTGGGTAGCTGCACAGATATTATTGAAATTACGAGGCTCACTAACTGGAGAAGAAAGGGAGGCGGTAAGGAGAACAGACGAGGATAGTGCCAGAGAGAGTGAAATGAGGGGAGAGGAGCTACTATGGCAGAAGGAAGAGATTTTGGAGGAAAAATTAGCAAAACTAAGGGATGAGCAGAATGAATTGATCAAACAACTTGAGAGGGAGGAAAGAGAGAGAGTGAGGAAAAGGAAAGAAGGTAAGAACGAATTGGAAAAATTAAGGGAACGAAATAAGGAGCAAAAGAGAGAAGCTGAAAGGGTAAAAGCAGCAGCAGATAGGGTATCAAGAGTAGTGCTGAGGGAGAAGAAGGAAGAAGAAGAAAAGGAAAAGGAAATGGAAATATGGAGGAGGAGGGTACTATCAGAGACAGCTAAGAAATATGAAGAGGGGAAGGTAATAGAGAGTATAGTAGAAAGAGAAAGGGTGAAATGGGAAAGGAAGAAAGAGGATGAAAGAATATTGGAACAGATGAGCAACGAAGTAATGGAGGAATTGAAAAGAAAAAGGGAGGAAAATAGTAGGGAAATGGAGGAGAGAAGTGAAGGGGGAAGAGAAGGGAGGAGTAGGGAGAGTGAAAGATGGGGAGATGTATATAAAAGTAGAGAGGTAGCAACAACATCAGTGCTAGGGGGAACAGTTGGTAACAACGAAAGGGGAGAAAGAGACTTAATAGACTTAAAAACAGTAACAATAAAAGGAAAAAAGGCAGAGTGGGGGGTGCCATTTATGAATGACTTTTGCAGTGAGGAGGAAGAAGGAGTGGAGAAGGATGGAAGAAAGAGTGAAAGGGAAAGCTTCGATAAGCTATACCTCACTAGAACAAACATAGATTCGCCCTGGATGAGTAGAAGATGGGAGGAGCTGGAGAGAAGTAAGGAGGGAGTGAAAAGAATAGGGGAAACACAAACCCATGAAACCACGCCACCAACACCTCCATCACGCCCTCCCACGTCACACCATACATGTTCAACCACCGCACGCTCACAGCACAGAATAAAGCTCGCGCCCTTCATGAACGAAATTACACCTTATGCATGTCGGCTTAGGGACCTCCCTAGTCGCAGGCAAGACAGACAAATAAACATACCCGTATTGAACACAGGAAATGACGAAAAAAGGGGAAAGGAAGAAGAGGGAGGTAGGAGCAGAGGTAGTAAGGAAGAATTTGAAGTAGTAAAGGAAACGGGGGAAGAGGAGGGGTGTGAAGACTCAATATTATGGAGCGTAAAGGGTGACACAAGACAGAATTTAATGCCACTGTTGGAGAGAGGAGGGGTTAGACCACAGTATGTACCTTGGAAACACACGGATAAAGAAAATATAAAATGTAGGCTCCCATCACTAAGTGGAGGTGCGGGTAAGTGGATATATGAAATGGAAAAACACACCGCAGGACAGAAACTAGCAGTAGGAGATGTGAAGGGCCTGTTAATATCAATATTAGGGGATAGAGCGGATGATATTTGGAAAAGAGCGGGATTCCATGGGGTAACGGTAACGAACACATCACATGATGGGGCACCATTTGCAAACTGTAGACATGCGCTATGGCAGGCACTGAGAGTGCAGTACCCAGACACATCAGACATAGGAGCCATTACTTCCCGTAAGATGGGTGAAAATGAGGACCCTGTTGATTATATCCAGGATATTCAAGAGAAGTGGCGCATGGAAACTAGAGAACAATGGGACAAAACACCAGCCATATTTTATCATATACTAGTACAAGGGCTCCCAGAAGGGGTTCAGAAACAACTAAAGAAAGTAGTGGGGATGGAAGCAAAACCATGGCCAGAAATACAACTGACTATAGTACATCACTGCAGGACATGGCAAGGAAAAATGAAACAAAAGGAAGAGGATAGGAAAACAGAAGAGGCCAAACTAGTACAGAAAAAACTTACTAAATACACAATGGAAGGGGCACTAATAACTACGCCCACACCAATGGCCCAGAGCCCAACGCAAGTAGTGGCTGCACAAGATCCCGCCCAAATAGCGCCTCCACAAGGTGTAATACAGCAAGTGCCGCCTCTGCAATTGCACGCACCAAACATGGGAGGAGGGTACCCAATGCAAGGAACTGGGTATTATAGTTATAACAGAGGGAGAGGAGGGTTTATGAGGGGGAGAGGATACGGATGTAATACCCAACAGCAGGCTGGGGGACTTAGAAATTACTACCCCACAGGGCAACCCGTATACCAGGACAACACAGGGAGCTTCCCATGGCAAAGCAGGGAACCACCCGTGTGTTGGAGCTGCGGACTATTAGGACACATGTCACGTACATGTAGGGTAAGGCCAGGAACACCAGCATGGAATGAACAAGCACAACCTAGGACCTCACAAGAACAGCAGGGCATACAACAACAGCAGATGTCACAAAAAGGGAGTGACCAACAACAACAAACAACACAACAGCCACAAACCTATTCACTGCCACAACAACAAATAACACAGCAACTGCCACCGCCACAACAACAAGTAGCGTTAATACAACCACCACCCCAAACTCAACAAACGCAATTGGGTAGGGTGACGGTGTTGGGACACAACCCTTACACAGGGAATGGCCAATCATTGTACCCCCAATAGGCCAGCCCACAGACGGCTTTGGTGTGTCCCATCCTGTCAGTAACACCTAATAGTGCGGAGGAACCACGCATAGAGGTAACGATAGGTGACAAAAAATTATCATTTCTTGTTGACACCGGGGCAACCCGGTCTTGCATAAGGGAAGGTAAATTTAAGATGTCAGGCGAAGCCATGAACACCCAAGGATTTTCTGGGGCTAAAGGGTTGGTTCCATTTACTGATAACGTTCCCTTATCTATTGGAGATTATGATCTGTCAGTTCCACTTTTGTATTATAGTGCCTCACCAGTAAATATACTGGGGAGAGACATAATGAACAGGTTGAATATGACAATCTCCTTTACAGAGGATGGCATAATTTGCTCTACTCCAGGGATTAACATGCTCGCAGCACGACAGATTTTGCAAGCATACTGTGGACAGACAGCGATTAGGGCGGAGCCAGTAGATGGCGAGCTATTCCAATATGGCACAGACATGGCATTTGCATGGATGCCAGGGATAGAAGGGAAAATATGGAGGAGACCAGCAGCCTATCTGTTCCGACCAGAAACACCAGTTAATGAACTGGAAGGGAAGGTGTTTGTAATGGACATTGAGAGCATTATTGCAACAGCTGATTATGTTGCTGTGCACGCCCAAGATAAAGAAGGGAGAGCATGGAGGGCGGTGATAGCACTAGCAGAAGGATGTAGGCTGACCCAGGTGTCAGATGAAGAGCTGTTCTCAGAAGAAAAGGAAGAAGATGAAATGGTGTTCATGATGAGTGTAGAAATATGGCTAAGAGTGGCTCACAAACAAGTAGCACAGAAAATTGCAATGGCACTTGAGGCACCCGCAGGCACCCCAGTCCCATTTTTTAAGGAGGATATGTCAAAGGTGCCCAAATCATTATGGACTATTAGCCCTTATGACGTGGGATGCATAAAAAGCATAGGGGGTGTAAGGATAAAATTGAAAAAAGGTGCCATACTACCAAGAGTGAAACAGTACCCATTGTCAAAAGAGGCAGATGAAGGCATATATGAAACCATAACGGCCCTTATAAACAATGGCATATTGGTCCCCTCAGAATCACCATGTAACACAGCTGTGTACCCGGTGCGCAAGGCTAAAGGGGGGTCTTGGCGCTTCATACAGGACCTCAGACCCTTCAACAACATAGTAGAAGCAGAGTATCCAGTAACAGCAAACCCGGCCACAATATTGTGTGGCATTCCAGCAGAAGCATCACGATTTACAGTGATTGACCTTAAAAATGCTTTTTTCTCAATACCATTACACCCAGACTCACAAGATTTGACAAGCTTCACTTACCGAAATACAAAGTGGAAACATACCAGATTACCACAGGGGTATTGTGAATCACCCTCAATTTTCAATAGAGTAATACAGATGGATTTGGGTAACGTTGAGGTGGAAAGCACAGTGTTACAGTATGTGGATGACATAATAATTTGCAGTACAAACGAAAGTAAATGTAGAGAGGACTCCTTAAAGATGTTGACAATATTGGCTGAAAAGGGGTACAAGGTAGACATGGAAAAGATACAATACTGTCAGGAACAGGTACTTTACATTGGCCAACTGATATCCCAACATGGAAGAAGGATTGCACCACAAAGATCACAGGCCATTTCAAGCACTCCCGTACCACAGACTGTGAGAGAACTGCAGCAATTTCTGGGGCTGTGCAACTACTGTAGAGCATGGGTATTTGATTACAGCTCATACATAGGACCCCTGCTTGAGGGTTTGAAGGAAGCAAATAAAGGGGAGAAAAAGTTGGGATGGACTATGGAAATGAGGGAGGCATTTGACGAATTGAAAGACGCGATATCAACTGCTCCAGTACTGGCATCCCCAGACTATGAGCGACGCTTTTTTATATTCTCACATTGCGACTCAGCAGTGATGAAGGCAGTATTGGCACAAAAAACGAGCATGGGATATAAACCAGTAGCATTTTACAGCGGACACTTAGACCCTGTGATGTTAGGCCACTTCCCTTGTGAACAAGGTCTCGCTGCAGCTGCCTTTGCAGTAGAAAAAGCATCAGGAATAACTATGGGGTGTCCAACTACACTGTTTGTGGAACATGCATTATTTGCAATATTGAATAAACCCAAGTCCACACTAACGACACAAAGGGCATCAGGTTATGAGATCATTTTGTCTAGGGCTGAACTAGCGATTGTTAGATGTAGCACTGTTAACCCTGCAAGGTTCCTAGCAGAAGTAATTGAAGAGGGAGATTACGCCCACGACTGCACCCAAATAACTAAAATGTACTCATGTACTAGAAAAGTTGAAGAAAACGCACTAGAGGGAGGTGAGCTTTTGTTTATTGATGGGTCATCAACTATTGATCAAGGAGATGGGATACGAAGGACTGGGGCAGCAGTGGTAAAAATGATGGAGGCTCCGGTGTGTGTGGCTATGAAATGTGTACAGTTACCACAGCATTACTCTGCTCAAGCCGCTGAACTAGTTGCACTAATATTGGCACTTAAAGAAAGTTTTAACAAACGTGTAACAATATATTCCGACAGTGCATATGTTACATCCACTGTCCACTCAGGGCTAACAAAATGGAGGAGAAGAGGGTTTAGGAGAGCTGACGGCACTCCAGTGCAACATGCCCTCTTGTTGGCTGAATTAATTGAAGTAATAAACAACCCCCAAGAGCTAGCCCTAGTAAAATGCACCGCACACACCAATGGTGAAGACCATGTCTCAAAAGGGAATGCAGCAGCAGACGCACATGCGAAATATGCTGCATACTTTGGTGAGATATGGAACCCCACAGACTCACAGAGAGGGAGAGGGAGGGGAATAGCTAGGGAGATGTTAATAAAAGAAGGGTACACCCATCTCCCAGCCACACAGATTATGGAACTACAAGCGGCTGCACCAATGGCCGAAAAAGAAGTATGGGTAAAAAGAGGATGTACAATGTCCCCAACCGACGCACTATGGCGCCAGGGTGGCACGGGGAAAGTTGTAATACCGTTGGCACTGTTAAATACCGCCCTGAGCCAATTACATCACCCTGCCCATACAGGCAAGGAAATAATCGCAGCACGAATTAGAGAAGATTGGTTTTGTCCTGAGTTAAACTCTCATGTGTCAAATTTTATCAGCAATTGCCTCACATGTCAACAGTTTACGGCCGGTCATACTTTAAAAGTGATAAGAGGTACCATACCCCGGCCAGAAGGACCTTTTCGGCACCTTCACATTGACTATGTTGATATGATCAACATATGTCAAGGTAATAGGTATATGATTGTAGTAGTATGCCCATTTTCTAGGTGGATTGAAGCAGGGCCCTGTTCACACCCTGATGCGTTTAGAGCAGCCAAATTCATAGTAAGGGAGGTCTTCCCCAGGTGGGGAGTGTGCGAGGTGTTAAGATCAGACAACGGCCCACATTTCGCAAACGAAATGTTCCAACATATCACATCCCTGCTGAACATTAAACACAAATTTGCATGTGCATACCACCCACAGGCTAATGGCGTATGTGAACGCCTGAATGGCTTATTGAAGGAGGCAATTGCAAAAATACAACAAACAACAAAGAAAAGTTGGTTGTATTGCCTTCCGTTAGCTTTATTTGAACTTAGGAATAGGCCAGGGTCCGACCACCACCTCACCCCTCACGAAGTGGTTACTGGACGTCAAATGCGCCTTCCCCTAACCCCAACGTCAAGGGCATTCACCGACCACGAAAGTTCAGCGAGTGTGTTAGGTGATGAAATGTATCAATATGTGTCTTCTTTGATTACTAGTGTCGTGTTTGTGTCTCAACAGCTCGAGCGCACACGGGGCGGGTCTACCAGCAACCAAGAAAAAGGCGCAAGTACAGAATTGGGAAAGGAGAACTTGTGCAAACTTGCCAAAGGTGACCACGTGCTACTTCGCAATTTCAATAGAAAGTGGAACGAGAAGAGGTTCACTGGCCCCCATCTGGTAGAGGACGTATCAACAAGAGCAGTAAAACTAAAGGATAAGCGTGCCTGGAATCACCTACATGACGTAAAGATCTACAAACTGCAGACCCGCCCCAGCGCCAACGACAGGTCCATTGGAAGAACAGCAACAACATCCTCGACAGCGGAAGAAAGTTCCACCACAGACAACGACCCAATTGTTCCCTCGGAGACAATAACTGACGAAGAAGGGGGTGATCCCCATACTGTCCACCCCATGGTCACACGCTCAAAGAGTAAAAATAATTCCGCCATCTGAGCGCAAACCCCCCCCATTGACTGATAAGTACAGTTGTAACTAAAACTGAAGGACATTGCTTGCACCAATACACATGTAAACACGTGAATGTTCTCTTTTTTCTCTCGCACATACAGGAACTGCGTAATATTGTATTGTTAAGAAAAAGCTAATTAACAAGTTCAGTGTACAGGCGTAGATGGTGCTGCCAGACGATAACTACCCAGAAGAATTGTCACACCAATTTGTATACGAAATAAAAAGGCCAACATACCTAAAAAGGAGAAGGGTACGTGTCTACTACACAGCCTTCCTCCTGGCCATAGAATATTACATGCCCCACCTCCGCCCATACTTGCCGGTCCTAAGAGACCGATCACTTAGAGTAGCGTGGGAGCAGCTCTTCGCCTGGGCACTGAATGACTACTTGATAGGGAGAGCTTAAAGGAAACAAAACTAACATTTAATAACGAGCACTTTTGAGAATTTTTAGGCGGGCAACTTTAACGTCGCAAGAATACGCTGCCAGGACTGCAGCAAGGTAAGAGCAAAATGCCGGTGAGATTAGCATATGTAATAAAAATAATAGGGATTTTTATGATCACCGGGTTCTTGGCTGCCTCTGTCTGGCAGTACAGCTATGCTATTGATTTTATTGCTGCACCCAAACCTAATATACCCCCGTTCCCTGCTGCAACAGGTGTTACGTCAGGTGGTAATAGTAACATTGCACCCAAGCAAAATAGAGTTGAACGCAGCACATACTCAGACAATAAAGGTATTGATAATTATGTACAAGATTCAGCACACGTCACAAACAACATATGGTACCAGCACATGACCCGCATTGGTAAGCAGACAACTGAGGATAGCTGTTACGTTTGCTCATTAATACCATACGCCATGAGCGCTTCACGAACATTTGTTGCCACAGAAATAGATGAAAAAACAGCACAGTGCATAATATATTTGGCCCTGTTCCAAACGAAAGGAAGATTTCAAGGAACAGTAGTGCACATGACATGGAAAACACGAGACTCATACCCATATGAAAACAACTTCCTCAAGACCTATCTGAGTTATCACAAGACCAGTTTACATGCTGAAGCATTCAGGTACATAACAAGTGGCCCTGCAAAAGGAGAAACAAAGAAGGTAACACTGCAGTATCTACCATGTGATTGGTACGCCACTGAAGTTCCGGGTAAACAAGGATGCTGGGAGAGACCGCTACTGATGATAACAGGAAAGGTGTATCTGGGCAACAGCTGGGAGATAGGAGTGATTGGCAGCAACATGGTAACAAAAGAAAATATCTCAACTATCGAGACACACAATCATCGATGTTGGACGACGTGGATCAAGTATGTACCAATGCTCACGTGGGTAGAAGAAGATGAAGACCCAATAACTATACTACCATTGGCTGCGCCCAAAATATGTTACCAGCATAAAGGAGAGGTGGACGTAGGATATAACACCAATTGTGCAAGCGTGATGGAGTTACCTGAGGGGGGAGCGGGAACAGCAGTAATAATGGACCATTATTGGGCCTGTGGAGAAAAGGCATATCATACACTGCCTCCCCTGTGGAATGGTGTGTGCACAATGGTACACGTCAATGTACCATCACTAGTGGTACCTAAGAAGCATGTCGATGTGGCGAAATTTCCTAAAATGGATGAAGGGGATAAGAGAAGAAAGAGATCTGCACCACTTCAGAAGGAGCAAGGAAACAGGACCAACGGCAATGATACTGTCCTAAATAGGAGAAAAAGACAAGGAGAGCCATTAACAGGAAATTACCTGTGGGGAAGGTCGGAAACGGAACTAACATCAATACCGCCAGAACACAGACTATTCAGCAGAGCAGCAATGTTCTTCTCCTCAATAATACATCCGGGACTGCAGGCATACGCAAACGCAAAATGGTCCAAATAACCAGATGGGAACTAATGATGACCATCAATTCGACAGTAAATGGGTTCAACGCAATTAAAGAGGAGCTGCGAGCTGTAAGGATGGTAGCACTCCAGAACAGATATGTATTGGACCTTCTCACAGCAATGGAAGGAGGAGTTTGTGCAAAGATAGGACAATCTTGCTGCACGTTCATACCTGCCAACGATGCTGACAATGGTACACTGACAGAAGCAGTTTCACAATTGGCCCAGATGCACTCCAAAATGATGGACGAAAGTAACGGTGTAGACAAGGATAAGAGCTGGTTTTCACTATTATGGTCATGGATGCCATCTTGGCTGCCAGATGGACTGAAAATAATAGTGGGGTGTACTATTTTGGCTGGAGCTACCCTGATCATAATTAGATTTTGGAAGGCCCGGAAGGCACGCACGACTGACGAGTTGCTGGAAATGGTGGGAATGCACCCCTTAATGCCAGCAGATGACGGCCAGCATACAGGTGTGATAATACAAGAAAGGGAGAAGTTGCGCACCCAAATCATCACCAATCATCTAGACCCACCATCAGTGAAGATCGAGAACCCAAGGAACCCCAGGAGCTACATAGGAAGATGGGTATACTGTACTCCTGGAGGAACATGTGAATACATGTATTGGTCATTTGAAGATCATGTAAACCATTATGGACATCTCGGAGGGATAACTAAGATATGGAGGGTAAGAGGAGATAACGAGAAGGATATGTTTGTGGTCGACAAGTCGACCAGAGGGGGGACTGAAGTGGGAGAATGGAAAACCAGGCTCCCGTCCTTCACCTCTCGCGCTTGGCCTAGAGGGTCACGGCCCAGACACCCGCCGCGAGAAGAGTTTGTCCATTTACCAGACGACCAGGTACCCTGGTACAGGAACATACGGATGTGTCCACCTGCCTGCCCAGCAGCCCGCACTGGCCATGCCGACACCTGCGGCTCGGATCAGCTAGACTAAAAACCACACGTCGTTAGAGATGCCATGACGACCTAGACAACGGGAAGCACATCTGTACAAATATACACACTGGACATTTCCACACCAATCTACACGAAGAACATACTCAGTGCTCTGACGTAGGCGACAGGCATATTCACGGACGTGCATCTTTATTATTTTTACATAGGCTTTCAGAATGCAGAAACGCAAGACGCATCATGAACTCATCTATAACGCTTGCTCACGCTTCTCTTGAAACCCGTTACCACCATGAGAGGTATAATGGAAACACGATACTGGTCATGGAAATATATGCTACTATAACCTAAAGTACCTATGCACCAAACAGACTACTTAAGCACCAGGCCCGAGTAGGCCTCAAACAAAAGCTCCCGTGGACATTAACAAAGCAAGAGTCAGGTTGCTGATCCTGCAGAAAGAACCCGGTGGAGCAACCAGCCAAGGTCGCAATGTTGCAAACCCACATCCAAGAACAAATCATCAAAGGCACGATGTTGCAACCTCGCACTCCGCGCCTCAACGATAAAGGCACGCCGACAAATTAAACCAGACGCGCAGTAGAAAAAACAATATTAATTGTGCAGAATTCTGCCTCTTTCACGGTCCCTCCCCACGTGACCAAGCCGAACCTGACGAGATGCCAAAACCCAGGAGAGAAAAGGCGTCTGGGTCCCTCACTACGAGACACAGGCCGATACACTTGAAAGGCTCAATGGACATCTGCTACAGTGGGAGCGGTCAGCCTTCCACCTATGAATAAATCCTCACATTGTCTGCACGTACCCATATTAAAACATTGTTGCAAACACAGGTACACCGAGAGCTGGGAACAACGGTGGTCCCAGGCTGGGAAGCTCACGGATGCACCAATCAGAACATGGGGCTCTTATCTCAGACGTCAGTAATACTAGCCAATCCTCAGGAGTCTTCATGTAACAATTCTTATGTATCTAATTGTAGGGACAACCCAGATATACCACCTGACTACACCTTGTCCACTAATATCATTCTCTATATGTGTACTATACTAACCCTACCACTCGAGCAACCAATTAAGAGTGGCGATAGGTTTTTTGTTAACTTTCTGAAGTGACGCAAGTAGCGCGTCATAATGCATTAAAAAGGGCCTGCGAGCCCCACGATTGTGTGTGTGTCAGGACGAACGCGCACGCTCCTTGACCCATCCCTGCCGTTTTGTCTAAATAAACAGCAGAGTCACCTTGCTCCTTGTGTGTGTCTCATACTCTATCTCGCCTGGGATATACGGGAGGAGTTGGGGCCTCCCTGCCCGGAGGTCTGCGGACGGCCCGGCCGACCCCGGCAGAATTTCCCCCCGACAGTATCACTTGGAATGTCTATAGCCTGAAAAGCACAATCAAAACCCATGAATGTATAGCCTACCTAAACCGGCACAAAGCAAATATCCTACTACAGGAGACCCACCTCACCCAGACCACTCATGAATCAATTGCCAAAGACTGTGAACACCACAGATGGTTCTCCGGATATTCTAATTACTCAAGAGGCACCCTAACATTAATCTATAAAAACAATCACATTAAACGTATACCAGCCGAGACATACATGGAGGGCAGGTACGTGCTAGTATTTGCCCGCTTGCTTGGAGTTGACATAGCCATTGTTAATATCTATGCCCTGAAACATGAGGACCCTGCATTCTACCATTCCATATCTATAAATGCACCAACTAAGCTGGCCACGAGATTCTTATTGGAGAGGATTTCAATACCACTTTGAAGGCCCACCTCGACCGAGCCTCCCCAAATAGTAAAGGCCATCACGAGGCTACTCCCACTATCCTAGAAGCACTGCCAGCTTTAAGTTTGACTGATCTGTGCTGCAGGTGCCGCAGCTTAGACCATGCAGTCACACACTACTCCACCATTCACAATTCCCACTCTAGACTAGATATGTGGCTTGGCACATCAGGTGTAGTGCGCAGGACCCAGCTGCTAAATTGTGGCCAGGACAATATCAGTCCACTTCCTGTACTACTAGGCTGCACAAAGTGTATCAGGTAATACTGTCCCCATACATAATGTTCCCATGCATAATGTCGCCGGGAAAAGCCATTGGCGACATTATATATGGTGACGTTATGTATGGGGACGGTTGCAGGGATGTTCAATGTAATAATGTCTCTGCAAAAATCAGCGGCTCTTTTGTCAGGAGACATTTTTGCAGGGCCATTATTACATGGAACCCAGCAAAGTACTTTAACACCCCCTCCTGGGCTACAACATGGAGATTCAAGCCTTAAATCATTAACTTCTTTGAGATTAGCACCCCTCGTGTAGATAACCCGCTGACGTCGTTGGAATCGTGTACCCTTGTCATTAGGGGAATCTGTACCTCGAAGGAATATGGTATCCTAAAATGAACACGTAGATGTTACTAGGCTCTGTCCCCTTAAGAGACAGAGCTGGGACCCACGTGGGGGATGACGTGGGCGAGAGGAGGAGTGATGAGGGAGAGTTTCAGTTTGTAATTGGTAATTGAATAAAGCAGACGTTCCAGTCCACTCGGTGTCACGTCCTTCTTTCATTAGGCCATCCGGCCTAACAGTAGAGAGCTGGCGCATGTGATGCTGAACTTAAGCAACTCGACGTTATGCAAGCATTCAAACACTCTGAGGACCTACTTAGAAACATACCCAGGGCTTTAAGTGGGCCGGGGCCTGCCGGGGCCAATTTCGTTTTGCGGCGGGACCCTGCCAGGGCCCACTAATCTCCTCTGGCAGCCCCGGCCACTACACGAAAAGGCTTTTTTTTCTACAGCCTGAAGCTCTCGCTCATGTGCGAGTGCTTCAGGCTTCAGAAAAAAATGCCTTTCAGCCATAATGGTGGTGCCGCACCTAAGAGGCATCCCTTTAAGCAAGAGATGCCCATGTGTCAGCACCACCATTATGGAGAAAACATGAGACCCTGGAAGCAGAGGCCTTGCTTTCTAAATACTGAAGCTCCCGCGGATTCGCGTGAGTTTCAGCCTTTAGGAAAAAGGCCTGTGAGTCCAGCAGCCTCACCCTTTCAGCCTCAATGGTGAAGCTGTCCCTCCCCAGATGCTGAGGGGCAGCGCCACCATTAAGGCTGAATAGGCGAGGCGCTATCCCCTGCCAGGCAAGCCTATAGAAAATAAATACAGAGATCAGCACCCTCTCCCCTGTGTTGAGAGGGTGCTGATCTCTGAAAAAGGCTGCCTGGCAGGTGTGCCAGTAGCCCATTGAGCCGAGGCTCGTCAGGGGGGCGTGGCCTAACGGGCCAGCGGGACCCCCACCGTTAGGCCACACCACCTTGATGAGCCCCTGCTCATTTTGTAGTGCCACTTAAGACACTACATAACCCTAAAGCAAACTAGCTTCCGTTAGCTAGCAGTGAGGGAGGCCAAACTGTGCTCTCACAAAATGCTGGCTAGACGCTCTACTGAATCAGACAGACCAGGTCGACTGCTAGTATGGGCAGACTGAAAATGTGCGCATGCGAAACTATGCAGCCGTTTAAGTGCAATATTTTTTTAAGAGCCCACTGGTAGTAGGAAGAAGTTTTCTAGCACCTCTGATCTTATAGGGTAATGGGCAAAAATATCACCCTCACAATTGCGACGGACGAAATGTCCGACTTTTTTTTGACACCTCCTTTACACCACATATATATGTGGGGGGGTATGCGATATTATAGTAATATGGGGGCTTGCCGGGGTCTCACCCACATATCTATGTTGTGTAAAGTCAGCATTTTCGGCCGTTGCAATTATGGGGGATCCTAGTGATCACATAGATCCACCTTATAGTATCAAAAGATACTGGCCACGGATATGAATCAGGAACGTCAGATAAGCCCAAAACTGCATGACATCAATGAGGTTGAATTTCCATGAATAACACCACCGTTAAAACTCACTGGTGTTTCCAATGTTTTATCATACTGAGTGGTATTGCTGATGGTAGGTGTACCTAATTATAAAGTCATGTTTTGCCAAAGAAATATCCTGTGTGCGATCAGAAACAAGTGAAAGTCTCAACGCTTCCTTCCATGGGAGTGAAGGCAGGGAATCGAAGGAGAGAGAGAGCCCCTTCCTTCGACACCCCTAGAGAATAAAGGAGGCCTCTTGCCTGCTGCTGAGGACCAGAGACCAGGACGCCCATACGCCCAGATGGGGACAGTGTGCCTGAAGGTGGCACAATCAACTTCTGCCGGAGGGGGACACACAAGAGTGGTTCAGAGGTAAACAGTAGGAGATCCCCCAGCTGCCTAAAGTCCAGATCTTTGAGTTAGCATTGAGCCGTCGAACCTTTGTTGAACCGCTGTTGGGCCAGTGCGACTTTATACAGCACACACCCAGGCCACCCAGGCAAATCGGCCCAGGCATGGTGAAACTTCTGGGGCACCCCACGTCTTCCCTGCATCCTGTGATGCTCTTTCCCAGGCCGCTCCAGCTCACGTGTCATCAGATGTGCACAAATCTCCATTGCCAGCCGGCCAAGCTCTGAGTTACCTGAGTGGGTCGCACAGCTCGGTCTTAGGCCCGATGCCTAGTCACTCCTCACCTAGTCTCCCCGGCGCACACGCCCTGGGTATTTCCACTGCGCCCGTTCTCCAGGCGCTTCCACTCAGGCTGGTCCTGTCACATTGGCCTGTGGCTTTGTCTGCCAGCAGCAGCTCTCTTTGTGTGCCTTTGCCTGGCTTGTCCTCCCTGTCGTGGGGACCAGGGGTGCTTGAGGCCCTGGCCTCCCAGGGATCTGAGACAGACAACTCCTCCCTCTCGCCTTCCCTCTCCAACCATTTTACAATGTCTCTCTCCTTCCCTGCCCTTCTCTGTCAACTGGGGCAAGTCCACTGCCCTCAGGTTCCCAGGGCAGACCAGTCTCAAGCCCTTTGTCCAGTGGTGCCAACATTCCAAAGCCTCTCTTAGAAGATGCTACAACCAGTGTCCAGGTAAGTACAAGTTACAGTAAGATAAAAAGCATGCCATAAGAGGGGCTGTAACCCCAGGCTAACATGGCCCTAATTGGCCCAGGGGTTACATCTAGCTATAGTTCGATGGTCTTGAATCGTCTCAACAGTACTCATTTGCCACTGCAGAGCCTTTGAGCTGGCAGCTCTACGAGGTGCAATGTGCTCTGACACGTCAGTGGTATCTTTGTGGTGGGAGGCTCACCAGTCTCGATCGGCAGCTCAATAGTGCAAATCTGTGATTTCGTCTGGTTGTCTCGAGATTGGGACGGCGACTTGCAATGTCACCAAAGTGGTTGGCTTGACTAGCTCTTTTGGTCAGTGAGACGGATAGAAGCAAGCTTAATGGCCAGACGCCCCAAGTGAGCAGTTTTTCAGGACAGAGGCAGTGTATGTTCACTTGTGCAGGACTGCTCTTGGGCAAAAGCGGACCACGCTAAGCTATAACGACGGCTGCACAGGACACATCCAGCATTGAAGCGGTAATGGAGACCCGTACAGGACAGGCAGAGTTGGGTCTGCTCGATCGAGCATTGCCAGGGCGCTTCTTCATGATATGATATGAGATGATAGTTTATTTATATAGTGCCTATTCACAATGTGTTTCAAAGCGCTTCAAGGCAAGGGAGGGAACAAGGGAAAATACAATGGTATTCTCACAGGCCATGAACAGTAAAGATGTGAAATTAACTATCTTACTCGGCCTGATGACATTTCAGATAGTGCAAGAGCTAAGACATAGATAACGAAGGGAGGGGGAGATTGGGAAGGAAATGGAAACAGACAGGTGACTACGGTACTAGGCCTGATGACATTTCTAGTAGAGCCGGAGAAAAACAAAAGGTGAGGGAGAGGCGTGCAGAAAGGGAGCGGAGGAACAAAAAAAGTGACTATCGTACTAGGCCTGATGGCATTTCAGATAGTGCTGGAGGGGGGTTGGAGAGGAAAACAATCAGAAAGAGGAGGGGGCAGGAGACAGACGAGGTTGCTATCATACTAGGTCCAGGGACAATTCTGATAGAGTAAGTGCATAGAAGAAAGTAAGGGGAGGAGGAGAGAACAGAGAGTAAGCAGTCAAAAGAGGGGAGAGCGAATACAATTGCAGAAGTCAGTAGTAACACATAATGTTGCAAGCCAGGATACAAGATGATGGGAACAGCATGACTCAGGGCAACCATGAGTACATGATGCAAAGGAAGTCCAGCCTGAGAGTTGAGAAAGGGTCACATACCGCGAATCAATGAAGTCCATAAAAGTCAAATCCAGCATTGGCCACAAGACGGTGATGGTGAAACCAGAATGTATCAGGGCAAACTCATGCAGAAGTAGGCTGGAGGGGGGAGGGAGTTGTGAGGAGCAGGGTAGCAGAATCAAGCAAAACAGTTAACACCTGTGTGCGGGAAGGGGGGATGGGCACAAGGGAACATCATGGGCGACCAGAGGGGATGGGGATGAGGACAGAAGACTTTGCCTCTGAGGGAGCGCATGTTCTTGGGCATGGCACCCTGTATGTACGTGGTTGTACATTGTAGCGCTGTGTTGGCTTGGTAGAACAAAGGCCCTCATGCCTTCCACACGCAAGGGTAAGGTGCATGCTCCACTGAGGTGTGCATTGATGGGGTCTACGTGTAGATGCATTGCCTGCTACACGCAGGTGGAAGGAACACTCTTGGATATGGTACTCAATGTTTATTTCAAAAGTGTAACGAAGGATTAACCCGAAACTGACTGGAGATGTAATTTTATTCATTACAAGTGACAGATGTACAAATATTTTTGATGAGTAATGCATACAAGAAAGGTTTGGGGACTCAAGATATGAGAGGGTCACATAGGACATGGGGAAACTGTTCTAATACGACATGTGGGTAATGATAGATAATATATGAATAAGCTGGTATGAGGAGAAATAACTTGCTTGGGTCCAAGTAATGTGAGGAATGGACGGGAATAGCAATGCTATACAGGCATTTTTTCAACTGACATGAAGATGTAATCTCTCCGCATATTATTACTTTTCTCAATAGAATGACATTGGGCATGATAATATTATGTTGGAAGTCTTTATATTTTGATTTGGGGAGATTTTTTCAATATTTCTAAACAATACTCTTTTTTTCTTTTACCTTCAAATCCTACCCTTTGCCAAACCCTTTTTCTCTGTCTAGCATGTGCAAATGTAAATAGATGGTGCATCATGTATGTATAACCAGTATATGTCTGGTTTTGAAAAAAGCCCCAAGGCCGAAAGACGTGTTAACCAAGGGCATAGAGTCATAGCAATAAATGAACACTTGACGCATTTTACCGAGTGACTTCTTGATCTGCACTCCGGGATATGGGTAATATGGATCTTATCTGCTAAGGAGCTCTTGGGCCTGCCTAGGGGAGTGAACTGTGTAGCAAAAGGAGGGTTCCCTTCTCTGACAGGCTCTCGATAAGTGTGCTGTGGGCACGACCGATGTTAGAAGGCGCCTCACGGAACGAGCACGTCCTATAGTAGCCGGTTACTGTTTACTGCTTACCTGATTGTTGTCTGACAGTGCTTATGTTATTGTTGCTTTTGAGGGAACTTGGTGCCTGTCTGCCGGTGGTTGCCCTCAGTGCTCTCTTTGAGCAAATATGAACGGGCTGATGCTGGGGAAGGAGCATGAGCTGTAGTCAATATGTCGTCTGTGCCATCCATGTCAGCTGGGGAATTAGTGTAAAGCCTTGCATGTAGTATCCGGAAAGTAAACTTACACAACTATCTTAACCATGCTGTGAGCGAGATGGCCTATCATATCATTAGTTGTATTACTATTATTTATTGAGTGCGGACCTAGCTTCGTGAAGCAATGGAGCACTATACAATCATAGGGGGAACAGCACAGTGAGACAAGAAGAGAGAAAGGGAGCGGGGAACTAACAGGGGTGGGCAGGCAATTGGCAGCAAGCAACCAGGTTAGGAAACAGTGGGGAACAGATCTACGACTCTCAGGTAGGGTGAGGAGTGGTGGGTGTGTAGACCTACGTGTTAGGGAGGAGCGATGGCATGAAGTGGAGGGCTTGAGCTCTTTCCTGAACTGTAGAAGCTATGGGGCGTGTATGATGACAGGGAGGAGGTTCCGGAGTCTTGGGACGAGGAGGAGACCTGTCTTCTGGTTCTTTCTTACCTGCAAAGGTCGAGTTCAAGTCTGCAAATGTCCTTACTTCTGGTGAATTGCAGGCCTCCGGAGATGCTGAGTTTCTTGGCGAGGTAGCTTGGGAACTTCAGCCTTAAAGATGATGTAGTAGGATTTGAAGATGATACAGGATTTCAGCGGGAGCCAGTGCAGTTCGATCGGGGTCGGTGTGATGTGGTTGAATTTGTGGAGTCCTTTGATGAGTCATGCTGCAGCATGCAGGACACATCTCAGGGGTGCCAGGGTAGTCGCTGATAGGCCTAAAATGACTGCCACTGTCTAGGTGGGATAGGACCAAGGCTTGGACAGCCGATCTGAAGTTGTTTTCTGGGATGAAGGGCTTGATTTCTTGCAGGAGAGAAAGTTGGTACCAAGCCGTTTGAGTCTGCTTTGTCTTCCTTGTTATGTGCTGTTTGAGGGTGAGGTGTCTGTTTATGTCGAACCCAAGGGACTTTGGTGCAGGTGGCAGGCAGGGGTGGGACGTCCTCGAGGTTCATAGCAGAGAGCCAGGTCTGGATGTCGGGGCGCTTGGTGTTGTTCGTCAGAAGTAGGAATTCCGTCTTGGAGGTGATGGGGTTCAGTTAAGCGCTGGACATTCAGGACTGGATCAGTGTGAGGCAGTCCTTGAACCTGTGTATGTCTTCGATGGAGGATATTTTGAGGTAGATCTGCGTGTCATCTGTGTATTGGTGGATGTGGATGTCGTGTGGAGCACAGAGAGTTCCATAGGCCCAACATGAAGACTGGTTGCCCTTCAGAGCTAACTTCTAGATTAAAACCTAAGGGTGAACCCCCGATAGTGTTGTAAGAATGGAGTAGCGTGCTGCTGCTCTAAGTGCTCACCTCCGGTGGTCCTCTTTGTGGCTTCCTTGAGCTAGGGACAGACAGGCTGTGCAGGGCTCCACCGTGCGGGTCGGGTATATTGTTCCAACAAGGGCATGTTTTACTGTGCCAAAAAAAGAGTTCCCCTTTGGGGCAAAATACATCTGTCGGCGGCATGTTTACTGCTGATAGAGCTTTGTTAGGTGATCAGGACCGCAGCCCATCTCCTGTTAAGGTCTGATAATACAGGCTGCTTAACTTAACTTGTCTTTCCCACTCGACCTGGGTTGAATGATGGTATCTGCATTTATCATTCCCTGGCCTTATGGTATGGGATCCGCTAGCAGCGAGGGTAGAAACAAAACAACTGGGTTACAAGAACCAAGAAAAATGACTCAATGCTGTTGAACCACCTAAAGCACTATGTTGTTGTCATGGTTAAGTCATGATAAATAAAATGTAAAAAAAAGATATGGAACTATCGGACTAGGTGCCAGATCCCAGGCCCCAGTGACTGCGCACGTCCCCTTTCTCTACCTTAAACCAGACTATTTTTGTGTTTTTACTTTTTTGCATCAAGGATACATTTTTAATAACCACTCCTACCTTACAATTTCAGGGACCTACCCTGTCTATAAATGTATATTCAGCCTACCATCCTATGTTGTCACTTGTTGGGTTGGGTAGTAATGATTTTAGCATATTCTATGTGTGTTGAGTAAAGAGTGCTCATTTTCTGTAGAATTGCTCTGACTTCCCTTTAATTTTAGCCCTTACAGAATTGCGGTTGTTTGAACGCTTCCTCTTCTGACCTCCCACTCCAGTGTCTCTTGGTCTTGGACAAGTTCTTGCTGGCCACTTCATAAAGCGCCACACAGACAGACGTAATTGCCCAAAATCTGTCCCAGTCCCTACTGGGTACGCTACCAGCGCTAGGCGTCAATAGACTTTATCTTTTCAAGCCCCATTGGCCTATACTGCTTGTATTAAAAAAGCAGGAACTGGATGCAGCACCTTACAGAATAAGAACTATGAGATTGAGACCCATATGAAGCAATATTTGGTTCATCTCTAGTTTCCCCCCCTCTTACAATTATAAGGATATGTTATTTGCCTACTTTTCATATCTGTAATTGACTGCATTCTGCACTGTTCACTATTGTGCACATTGTCACTATTTTTTACTTGTTGTTGTGATGTTTAAAAAAATCATATTATTTTTTAAGAATCTTTGAGAAAAAAACGTATAAAAAGCTACTATAATAGCCAAAATCATAAAAAGGTTGTTGTAGACTAACCTCAGTAGATGGTTGTTTCTTCCCCTCACTATGAGTATTTGTTACCAATGTTTGGGTCTTTCAGGAAGGTAAAAATCATGACTGCAAAAAGTTATTGCAGACTTTAATCTGCCAGGACAGGATTACCCCGTATATATACATTTACTCCCACTCCAAGGAGCATGGTTTGCTCTTGGCCTACATTACCAAAGGTGAAGAAGTTATACTACAAAACATCAACAGCAGTCCACACATGTTTTGTTGTTTGTTGATGTTTATAGGACTAGGGGGTGACCTGTGTGCTGTATTTTTAAAAGTCCCTGGTATCTCCTTTGGTACCAAGACGAAGAAGAAGTTATACCACCTACTTTTATCTGTTTATGTTTGATATGCCTCTGAACCCAGTTTTGGTACACATTTGGACCAAAGCACATAGAATGCAATACAAATACAGTACTTTGTCAACCCCCAAACACTTGCACTTTTCCTGGCCCTACAAGTATTTCGTACAGTAGGATAATTTGGCCAACGTTTGAATTTGCATAGCGGGACTGTCTGTGGGTCTCTTGCGCTGACAGTCAGGGCCTCCTGCTCCTCGCTAGTTGTAGGAAATTGACAAACCACTTGACTCAGGTTTTCAAGGTTCAACTTGATTTATTTACAAGCGGGAGGGAATTAGGGTAAACTGCTACAAGGTAACAGAGTTGTTCCCTAACAACAGTGTGTTTGCGTCCTTGAGATTGGTCTCCAACAGTGTGAGGATGGGTCAAATGATGAAGGGTCTGGGGCTTCCCTGTTGTGGGGAAACTGATCTCCGCCAGGATCTCGAAAACACTACACAGTCTGAGGGACATAGAGCCCAGCCACTTCCTGATTCACAGTCAAAGGCATATAGCGCTAAATCGCTTCTTTTCTCAGGCTGCAGACCTAGAGATATAGAGGCCATCCACTTTTTCCCACAAATCCCCTCCCCATGTATATGGCACCCATCCATAGGCATAGACAGGTTGGAGCCTGGGTGGACAAGGCCCAACCGAAATCTGTAAATGCCCCTTCAACAGTGCTGTGTGGGCATTTACAGATTAATTGTACTGCGGTGGGCCCAACTACCTTAGATTCAGGCCCCACTTGTTAAACAATCCTGGCTACGGCTCTGCACCCAGATTGCTATTTGTAATCCACACCAGGAGGATAGTGCATGGACCCCTTCAGGTTGGTTCAGGGTTATAATGCCCCAAGTCACTATAAGGAATATGGTGCATTTATCCTGCAATGTATACTACAAGGGATAAGGTGTTTTTCTCATTCTGCCCTAAAAGAGATATGATGATCTTCTTGTGCACAAGTGACAGAGAGCCTGTGTCACTCTCAAGAAGGGGGTCAGAACCGCTTTGTTTTGGGAAGCCTGGCAGCTTTGGTCAGGCTATCTAATAAACTCACACTACTGGAAGATTCCTTGAGGTGCTTCCACACAACCTCACCTTCATCCACCTCCAGACATCTCTCAGATTCTTATGCAGGCGTGCTGGCTCACTACATGTCTTAATTCGCAAGGTCTCCCATACTCCCCCTTCTTGGCCTTTCCCAGATTCTCCCAGCAATCTCTTCACCTGGCTCTCTCCATCCTCACTCGAACACTGATCACCAAGCTTGTGCTACATCCACCTTGTCCCTTCTGAGCTGTGGACTTTATTTAGGCTTGCCATGAGCTGTGTGATTACTGCCAAGTCACTGACAGCCACAAATCATGTTCTCCTTGTTTTGGCCCATAGAATGAGTTGGGACTATATATCACATTTTTATTTGCCCCATTTCTGCTGATCCATGGTGCAGTGAGTTTATAAAAGTCCTGGGGACCATTATTCGGCCTGGTGTAAATCCTGCCCCACTACTGTGCCAGTGTTCAGTTCCAAGATCTTCTGAACTCGCCCTCCTGAGTTGGCTTCATTTTGAGAGCCAGATTCGCTGATCTTCCTGGCACTTGGCCCATGATCATCCTGATCTGCTCATGTAGGCCTGTGTGTGCTTGTGGTGTGGTGGAGTGTTCTCTCTGTTTGAGCTTATGGATGATGGCTCCTGCAGACCTTATACTTGACAGATGTATATGGTTCCTGCCAATGTAACATCTTCGAGGGAAAGCAGTGATGGTATCAATCGTCACAGGTTCTAATTGAAGATGGACTTGAGCAGGTCTTCCCAAGCCACTAATGCCGAAGTCGATGAAACTATGCATGATGTCTTTCGTTTTCTGAATCTGGATATAACACCACAGAGTGGTTAGTGGCCCCAAAACAAAAGTAGGTCACTACCTTCTGTTACAGATGTTACAATATTCACTCCCTGTGCCAGAGGCAGTTGGAGGGTTTTTATTAAGCGATAGGCCCCGAGCAGGGGAGCATTACCACTTCAGGTAATGCCCCGGGGCCCATAGTTACAGGGCTGAGCGAAGCCCAGGGTACTAAAGGCTTTTTTTTTCTTTTCCAAAACGCTTCGGAACAGAATTTTTTTTTTGTATTCTTAAATGGCCGCCGGGCAAGGGAAAACAAAGTCTGTTATCCCTTTCCTTGGCGGCCATTGAAAATGAATGACAAAAAGTAAACAAACAAAATGGCCACCATGGAAAGGGAGAAGGGACTACAAGTAGTCCAGCACAAGAGCATCTCTCAACCAGATTTCCTGCAAATTGATGATGTGAAATTTCTTTAATGAAAGCATATCACTATCTGGTTTAAGAAGGTGGATAAAGCCCCTAGAATTCCAAGAGGCAATATTCACTGAGGTATGTTATGCTACACCCCTCTTTGTTTGATCTTTGGCTACACATCCCGCACCCATTGCCATTAATACTCTTTGTCATTTTCCACATCAGGGGCCTTGTGGCCCACATCTGTCCTTGGCACATGAGATCCCCGGACATTCACCCAACCAGGCCTCTTCACCTGAGCCCAATCCGGGTACCTCCACTAGCCTCGGTGACCACGTAGATAAATCAAACCCAATGATTCTTAATGCTTCTACCTCCCTCATCAATAGGTAAAATATAGATTTAGACTTGATATATAAATAGATGTTGTCCACTCGTTCATCATAAAGAAAATCTACCAGCACAATATCCTTAGAATACACAATCCTTAAAGCTGGTACATCTGAAAATAAAATAGCTCCAGGACATTTGTTCAGAGTTACAGAGTCATTTGAAGGCAGTATTTGCTCCAGTATAAGTATGCCGAACGCCCCCTCTTGAGCTTTTGGTTGTAAATCGTCTGAGGGCCGCTCTGTAGTTAACAACAGCACCAAACTTGATTTTTAAACCTTGGTAACGGTGGTGCGATCAGGAACCAGCCTCTTTGATGGGAGTAATACTCTATGAATTGTTAGAGGCTGGGCCATCATCCCAGCCAGTGTCACCCCTACTGAAAGTAAAAGAGAGGCATCAAGTGGATCTTCCTCCTCATCCAAGCACTCACTCTGTGTAAGAGACTCGTTGCAGGAACCCACCGTTACTGCCCTTGGTGCAGGCAGGGCCATCTGTGGCGGCTGTGTTAAAAATGGAAGGATAGAGCCCTGCCGTAATGAAACACTGCTACTCTTATTCAATGCGCCACCTTAATCATCATCCCCAAACATTTTGAGTCCTCTGTGAGCTTTTATAGGTATTTCAGAAACAGGTGCAGACAGGCCGCTAAGGAAAGGACAGGGATTATCCTTTAGTAAGCGCACCGTCCTAGATATTAGATTGCAGAGACATTTCCTCGAGCCACGATTTCTAGAAATTTGAAATGTTATGTTAGAAACCTGGGCACTCATCCTAACTGTGCCATTCCCTGAAGGTGGTAGAGTGCCAGGACTACCTGCACCATGGCCAGCGTAGAATCCAAAACTCTACACACAGCTGTCGAGGGACTATCAGTTGACAGATGTTTAGTTTTCTTTTTCTTCTTCCCAGGAGAGGGCCTTGATGTAATAATGGTTTCACCTTAGAGGCCCGGTGAGCATTGAACAATGCCCATGTTATCCACCACCTCCACTAATAGGAACTCATCAGGATCACCTGTTTGTACTTCCTGATCCATAGATGGCACTCTTTTGATGGGATCAATACCAATGTTCACAGAACCGTGGCCACAACAGTTTCTATGGTTCTGCATATCCTGTGGTGAGTTCCATGAGGGAGGGAGGGTGGTGGCCCCACTTTTAATAAAACACACACACATAGGGACCAAAAGTGGGTATTATACCTAGTGGTATACCCAACTGTTATCACACAAATTACGACAGGTCAGTGGTTACATTTATTTTTCTTTTACAAAATGACTTGCCCTCCAACCATACTATCTAATCCCTTTTGTGGTGCCTGGCCCTAGACAGTGCTGGTGGGCCGCTTATCTAGGGTTAGATTGGGGCACATGTGTGTCAGGGCTTCCTTTTCTCTTCTTGGTCTGCTCTATGCCCATGGCTGTTCACTGATGTGGGTTGACATATGCCTCGTTTCAGCTTTATAGGGCGCTGGATCGGATTCTGTCTCTGATGCTTCTGTTTGGTTGCTTGATCGGATGATGTCTCCCTAAAAGGAAAAGAGAGACGCTGGCACATGTCTTGTAATAGAGACATGGCTTGCGTTATAGATGGACGGCACAGAAACATGCTGGCTCAAAGGAGGGGGACAGGACTTGGTGCCCTCTCAACTGCCACAGTCCACCTCATGGGTAGGACTGGCTCTGGATCTCTCCCTGATAGGCCTCCCACCACCGCCTGAGAGTGGTTCCTATAAACCCCCCGAAACAACGACATGGCCAGGTTACAGGCCTAGTCACACTTCGGAATCAGAGGCAGTGTCCCTTAAGTAAGGGCACAAACACACAGATTGAGGGAGTCCCAGGGACTGCAATGGAGGCCTGACTTTGCCACAGTGATCCCTGTTGTGCGTCATGGACCTTTGAGGAGAGAATCGTGAGGCCAGATATACAAGGAGGAAAATGCCCTTGAAATTCTCTATGAATTGTCTCTCTATGGTCCAAGGAAACAATCCTGCATTTTGGTCCAGGAAAGGGGATAGGTCTAAAGGTGGGAAAGGAAAGAAGAGAGTAAAGAATTGCTGTGTCAAAGGGTCTTTCTCCAGGGTCGGGTTGATCTGTATGTAAACACTGGGATGAAAAGGAGAAACAAGAGGGTTAAAACAAATTTAGTTTGTGTTTCGGAGATCGACGCAGTGGGGTAATCACTCTGAGAAAAACAGTGTAGCTGGTCGTTAGCTTGCGTCTGATGGCAAGACACCATTTGAGCCTGCAGGAAGAGGTTTCACACTGGGACTGATAAGGGGCCGCTTCACACCAGGAGTTGGCAACTAAAAACTGTGAATTCACACCAGGGCAGTTGCTAATGCCTCACAGGCGCTTCTTTCCCACACAATTATCGATGTTAATCTAAATGCTGAACCTACACTTATTTTGATTTTACTTTGCTCCTGGTGAAAATATTGTATCTATTGTACTATATGTAATGTTGATAGTTCCTAGTTTACAATGGGCAATCAGGGTTCTATTAATGGCACACAGCTCAGTATTGTGCACTCTTTCTCTGAAGTATTTCAATAGCACTGAGAAAACAAAACATAAACACAATTACAAATTCCATACCACCCAGACCTCCATTCGTGTTATTAGCCCGCTAATGTACTCTTTTTCATCCGTGAACCAAGTACTTAACCCACATTTTCTTCAGGCAAAAACACCAAACCCGTAACGAATGTCCAACACCATCTTAGCAACCAGGAACCCTGTCAAAGTTCATAAAAAGAAAGGACAATGTTGTAATGTAGTCTTGTCTTATGTCAATGGCCTGGAGTGCTTGATGTCAGAATGTTGATGCATGAATGCTGCTCAGGAGAATGTTGGGTGGATCTGTGAGTGAATGTTCTGAGTGGGTCTGTTGGGGGCCTGAGCTGGCGTGTGAAGGATGGCCGGTGGGTTCTGCTCTATAACTATGTCCTGTCTCCTTTCTACTGTGCCACTGTAAATACCCTCAAGAGAGACTGGATGATGTACATTTGTACTTATGCAAATAAGGCTACCTGGATCAACCCAATGACTCCACAGCAGGTCTGTGCCTCGAGTCACAGCTTTATTACCACCAAATATACTTTACAACAGACGGCCTATCAAGAATCCCTTTCCTGCTGTAAAATAGAACAGTCAGATCAGCGCTAGCAACCTCCTGGGTGGGATCATTCTCCCCTCCGTGCCAATGATGGAATCTGTCATGCATTGAGAAGGATTGGCATTCTATGCAATGGCATGGAGGCTTCCTATTACGCACATTTGAAGCCACCGTAAAAGACCCCAAGAAGCATGCACGGTAGGTTTTTAGTAAAATATATGGAATGTGCTAGCATTAAACCAGTCAGCTGACCTCAGAATGTCCTCCAGCCATGCTCTGACCCAAAAAGCCTTTGATGCAATGACCCCCCCATCAGAGGGATCCCTGAAAAGGAAAGTATAATTTCTCGCGTGTGACATGACTTGTGGCCGAAGAGATGGGAAGGAAACGTGTTCTGAAAGAAAAGAACAACTGTCCTGAAGACCTTCGCTGGTCAGCTGTACAGGTCTCATATACATGCAGACAGCTGACCACACAAAGCTCAGGAAGGGCAGAAAACCAATAATAATCATTGATCGCAGAACCTGTACTAGTTCTGTGATGTAAATGAAACATGACCCCCTGGAGAGACAGATCATCATTATTTGGCCAATCCCTGAACAAGGAGAACAACACAGTTGACTTCCCACAGACATTAATATTGGCCGTCAGCAGCAGTGCCACCATTATGGCCTTAAGGATCTACAAATTAAAGGATGCTTCCCAATCAGGAAGCCATTGACCAGAGCGTGCCTAGATGAAATTGCAGATCTCTATGTATTGACCGTACGATATGTCACATTTACAGCCAGGGGTGTTGCTAGGTCTGGAAAAGATCAGGGGCTAAGCTAATGTCGGGACTCGGGGCTAGCTAGCATTTTGGTTGTAGCACCTGAGCTTCTATCCGGGGTTACAACCAAAAGACCTGTGGCTATAGCCCCCTCAGCCCCCCCTAGCAACGCCTCTGTTTATGGCAATATCAGGCAAGAAATATGGCACCTGTGTTATTCGTGTCTGAAAAGAATCCAAACTCCTCTGTACACCCATAGCCCCAGGCAGCCGACTAAGCTCTGAATTTACTCAGAGCCCTTGAACTGACATTTCTTGGACTCTCAGATAAACCATTTATAAATGATTTTTTAATGTGATTCCACCAATTGTTATGATATACATCTTCCATCCTTAATATTTGTCGCCCCCTTTTTTTTTATCTGCCATTACATGTTTTTGTTTTCACACTAATGATTTTTAGACATATTCTTATGTCCTTTTATGACTTTATATGGCTTGTTGAATTATGTTGTTTATTGCATTGCATTGATTTGATAATATTTTTTTAATAAAAAATAGTACATTTTTGTCATCAGTTTGTTCCCCTCCTTTGTAGCACCTTCTAAATGTCATGGTCAACTTTTGTCTGCATTGGTCCCTTTATACAGGTTTCACTCAAGGGAGTTCTATTGCCACTGTAGTGGGAGACCTAGACTAGAGGGCAAGCAACACAACCCTAACTGAAATACCTTCTGGATGTAACGTTCCCTGAAATCAGCTAACCCATTAACTCAAGGGGCCGTCCAATACCAGGGCGTGCAGCTCACAATGCGTTTCAAGTAGAAGTTCTCTGAAAACTGGAAGAAGTGTTAGAGCCCCCACACTAATTTCGCCTGCCAACGGACACCATGGTGGAGCCGGTCAGAGCAAGGTCAACAGAACCGCAGTCTTCCCTGCAACTGAGCTTTAAGGAGCGTGTGCCCAATCATCAAGAAAAGTGGGGAAGCGTAGTGCATTCCTTGACCTCATTCGTGAACTAGGGGATCCACTTGAGAAAAGGTGTCTGGTCTCCAGCTGAAAAATGATTGTGAAATTGTTTAGTAAGGATGCAAAAGGATCTATGTGGAATGGCTCCCTCTGGTTCTAGATCCAGTGAAAACTGTTCTTAATGGAGCTTCCAATCACTAGGATTGTTCCATTGATGAGAGCACCAATCAGCCACCTCATTCTTGGGACCCCGCAAGGTACTCTGCACCTTTCTGTGGAATCTTACTCAAAAGTCCCTAAAATTCTTGGCCAAATATGAAAGGGAGTGAAACTGATTCACCACCCAATTTGTTGATGTATATGACTGCCAACGTGTTGTCTAGCAACAGGTGCAGCACTCAATGGAATAACCCATTGCAAAGCACCTGATGGCAAAAGAACTTGTAAGCATCTCAAACTTTTCATGTACCTGTAGGACTCCTGAAGCGACCATCGCTCCTCCTGTTCAGATAGTTCCATACCGAGCACCCCAGCCTCACTAACTTGGGTCTTATTCTAATTAAAGATTTAGGGAGGAAGGAGAGATAGGTCTTCTGTTCCAAACTTCCATATGGACCAACCACCAAAGCAACTCTTTTCTTGCATTTGTGAAAAGCAGGCCCCAAGCTGAGTACCATGTGGCTCTGTGAAGGACCTGGATGTTCAGCCTCTGAAAGGCTCAGTAATGAAGGCTCCATCAGAGGTTACACGGGGCACGCAGGTAGGTTTGGGGTGGCTGTGCTGATGTAAGGGGACAGGCAAGTGCACACAGCAGGAGAGTAAACAAGAAGGATGAACAGACAAGGTAAATCAGAACAACGGAACAGAAGCAAAGGGCAGACCTCAATGGTGAACAAGAAGGGCTGGGAACCATATCCTGGACAAACGATGAGTAATCCCACTAGGGGTATACACACAAGTTGGACATGAGACTACCCACAGATATAAGGGAAGCTCAATGTCACTGTGTAAGTTAATCTTACAGGCACCACACCCTGCAAGCTCAAGGAAGGGGGAGCAAGTGTGGCTTCCGTATCTTGACCCAAAGGCACAAACAAGGAGTTTACTTACACGAGACAAGTCAGTGTGAGTCCAGCCAGAACATACAGTGGAAGTATTCTGAGGGAACAGAACGCAACCCACTGCCACATGAAATACACTATACAATACAGGTAAAATGAGACAAAAGATGGGGCAGAGATTGGCTCCTAGATTATAGGAGCTAATCTTTGTACAAAGGAATACACATAGGCACGGATGTGGAGACCATACAACACTTAACAGACACTAAGATGCCCAAAAGGAAAACAAGATTTCGGAACAAGAATATAGGTACTAGGAAAGCAGAACACTATAGCACAGAACTGGGGCACGGTAACCGAGGCAAGGAGCTGGAACAAGGTAACTGAGGCAGGTAGCTGGTACCAGGTAACTGGGGCAAGTAGCTGGTACCAGGTAACTGAAGCAAGTAGCTGGTACCAGGTAACTAAGGCAAGAAGCTGGTATTAGGTAACTGAGGCAAGGAGCTGGTATCAGGTAACTGAGGCAAGGAGCTTGAATCAGGTAACTGAGGCAAGGAGCTGGTATCAGGTAACTGAGGGGATGAGCTGGTACCAGGTAACAGAGGCAAGTAGCTGGTACCAGGTAACTGAAGCAAGTAGCTGGTATCAGGGAACTGAGGCAAGGAGCTGGTATCAGGTAACCGAGGGAAGGAGCTGGTACCAGGTAACTGAGGCAAGTAGCTGGTACCAGGTAACTGAGGCAAGGAGCTGATACCAGGTAACTGAGGCAAGGTGCTGGTACCAAGTAACAGACAAGGATACTGGAACAAGGGGACTGAGTAGTATAAAAACAGAGGCAAGATAAACAGAGACTGACTGATGGGGAAAAGGTGAAAGCAAAGAAATGGCAGAGCAGGGAGAGAGGGCACATCACAGCCTGCAAGGCAAGGCTTAAAGATATAGGAAAAGGCAGCAAAGGAGCAGGGAAGAGTCACAGGAAACGCACAAGGCAAAATAGTCAGCAAGGCAGAAAGATTCCAAATGGGTCACAGCTGCACAAGGTTCAAAATGTGATGCAAGGACAAGGAAGCTTGAGAGTGCTGCAGCTTATAAGCAGTGCTAGACGGGTGGAAAATCAGGGTGAGCTGCATGATTGGGCTGCACACTGCACTGCAGATGTGAGTTTGTCCACATGTCTGTTTTTGTGTGTCCCCTTGATCATCCATACATGCGCACTTCCGGAAAGGACAGCAGACTCAGGAGGGTGTGCGGCACTCATCCCCCTTGAGCCATTGGCAGTCTTTGACACATTCACCAACAGCATTCTCATCCGCAGGCTCTACTCTCTGGCCATCACAAACTCTGCATTCTGATTGTTCACCTCTTGCCTCGCTGACTGCTCTCAGGTCTTCTTCCTACCACCCTTCTCCTCTCCCCCCGTGTCTCCTACGGGGTCCTGCAGGTGTACTCCCTGTCCACCCTACTCTTCAACCTGTGCCTGAGCCCACTCACCACACTTGTCCACTCACATGACCTGTCCTGCTACAACTACACATATTACACACACATCCATTCACAGATCACCAGGACCTAGGCTGATCCCCATCGCAACCTTACCTCGAGACACACAGATTTCCAAACACTGACTGGCAGCTAGCCACCTCTTCATGAATACTGTTGGGAGCAGAATCATGTTTGCAGTGACACCTCACTCTTCCACCAAGACATCACCTGGCTGTGCTTCCTAGTCCACACTCCCAAGGCATTCAGCTCAGTCAAGTGACTGTGATGCACCATGGATTATGACTGAACACTCTGTGACCACATGGACACTGCTCATCGATCCTGTCATCTACACCTCAACATTCTTGAATGTTCCTTCCCTCGGTTATCCTACCCTCACAGAGTCACGTCAATAGTGGCAGTTATCCTCTCCCATCTAAACTGCTCTTAGTCTATGCGTGTGTATGGCCCTGCCTATCATCTCAGTGAATTACAAAAGATCCTGAACAACGCAGACTGCCTCATCCTTGCACCCACCCCCAGGGCACACATTACTAATGCACACTGTGTGCTCCACTGGCTTCCCATTGTCCAATGCACCAACTTCATTCCCTCCACAAGATGTGACGTGACTTTGTCCAACACTGGCCCACAGGCTGACAACACTACAGATAACTCACATCAGGCTCTGCACTACCCCTTGTGATCCCTTCCCTCAATTCAACTTGAATTTCACATACCGCCTTCTCCGTCAAGGCTCCTATACTCTGATACTACCTCCCACTCAGCATCTGCCAATTGATGGGCCATCTTTCATTCCATAAGGCACAGGGAACCTGGCTCTTTCCTTCCCCCAGGAAGGACATGGGCCATACTCCATGCAATGTCCTAGCCAGGATTGCCATGCTGGGAATACCCTGCCGGCCTATGGGGCTGTTGCACTGCATGTCATAGCTGTGTTGGTTTTTAGGAATCCGGCTTGTTTAGACAAGCAGGGTGCTTGGCCAAGGGGTGTACATCAGCTCACTTGCACACAGATGGCAGGGCGTCCTGGCCGTTTGTCTCGCTGCACTCCACAGGACCAGTTTAGCGCACTTGGACCATCTAGGTTTGTACTGGTTTGCGCATGTGGACCCCTAACAGCCTTTACCTGTGCTTCCCATTCAAGTCACATGTTGTTTAGTGTTATTTGTCTGTATTTTCTCTCATTTTCACTTTGGTTTCCATAACTTGTTGCTTAAATCCAGCACTGTGTGACTGCACTGTATGTGTCTGTACATTGTGGATACATGCATGTGGAACATCATGCCCTCCCCACAGCTTCTGTTAATCTGTTGTCCCTGCAAGTGTTTGCACTACTGCCAGTGCTTTAAGTGGGCCGGGGCCTGCCGGGGCTGGGCCCCGTCAGTCTCCAAAAAGTGGGGCTGAGCCGGGGCCCTGTCGGGGCCCCCTGTCCCACCACGCCATGGCAGGACGCATTATCCCGCCACGGCCGCAGCCGCGACGGGAGATGCGCCCGCCAGTGTAACGTTAGGCAAGTGGACAGAAGTGCCAGCCAGCCACAGCGTCGCTGAGGCTGGCTGGCACTTCTGTCAGTCACTGTAACTTCCCTGATGACCCCCCATCTGAGGGGTCATCAAGGAAGTTACAGTTCCTTTGTTTGCCCTCGCCAGGTCACTGACCCTCTGTGAACCTGCAGGCTCCATGATCTAATATGTAGATTATATCACGGAGCCCGCGGGTTCCCAGAGGGTGAAAGACGCCTCGGGCTCTGTGATCTCTGCTCAGAGCAGTGATCACTGAGCCCGAGGTGCCTGTCTCCTTTGGCAAATCTTTATAAAAGATGCCTTGAAATGTGTACGTTTCAAGCCATCTTTTATAAATGTAGAAATATTTCTACGTTTATAACAGACGGCTTGAAACGTACACAATTCAAGGCATTTTTTATAAAGCTTTGTCGACGGACAAAACCACCTTGGGTTTTGTCCGTCCTCAACGCTTTATAAAAGATGGCTTGTACGTTTCAAGCCGTCTTTTATGAACATAGAAATATGTTACAAATGTCTATGTTTATAAAAGGTGGCTTGAAAGTGTACAAACCATAGTAAGTTACGCACACAAGTGTGCGTAACTTACTATGGTTTGTACACTTTCAAGCCACCTTTTATAAACATAGAAATATGTAACATTGCTATGTTTATAAAAGAAGGCTTGAAAAATACACAAACCATACTAGTACGCATACAAATATATAAATGCTCTACTAAATTTATATATTTGTTTGTTCACCCTACTATGATTTGTGCACTTTTAGGCTACGCCCACAGCGGATGCCACGCCCCCAAACGAGGGCCCCCCCTCAATTTCTTACCCCACTTAAAGCACTGACTACTGCCTATGATCTCTGCCCCCTTACTGGGAACAGCTCATCCAGTGTGTTTGCTCTGTTTGAGGGTGAAGCAACAGCTGGGGAGTGATGACCTCTCCAAGTACTGTGGTGTCCAACAGGGGGCATTGGTGGGTGGTACGGAGTCTGGAGTGGGGAGGAACAGTCTTATTTTCATGGATATTGAGGACATGAGCCTCTTTCTAGATTGCATGTCATGGTGTGTTGACCATGCTGTTTTGGTGATGGGAAGCCGAGGAGTCCCCTTTAGCAGGTGGCCTTTGCTTCACAGTCTGACCTTGGCCCTCAACCCGTATTGTCCTTCTTCACCCCCAAACTGTGCTATTTTTCCATCAGTGTGCCTCCCAGGTTCTCTACCCCTGCTGCCTTCTTTTCCTATCCCTCTGTCTATGTCTACCTCTCTTTGCCCCTTCTCTCAGCACTCACCCACTCTGACAGCTCCTGTCTCTCTCCTCATCTCCCCACCAGCCAAACTCCTCCTTGCTCCCTAATCCCACTCTCTCTCTCTCCCCCTCTCTCCCTGTCTCTGTCTCTCTCTCTCTGCTCCGCAGCTGCACATTTTTCCCCTCTGTCTCCTCTCTCCCTCTTTCAACCTTCCCATCAGCTCCCCCAATTGTACTTCCCCTGCCCAGACCTTAACCTCCTCCCTTGGTCTCTTTCCCTCCCCTGCATCCAAGTGCAACCCAAAGTCACACGTGAAACCTGACGGTGGGTGTGCCCGACTTGTGTGTCTGCAGTCGATGGCCCAGCTTGTGCCTGCATCCCAGGGCAGACTAAACGGGTTACCAGTCAAATGGTCGAAAACATTTGGTCGACAGACAATTTGGTCGACACCATTTGGTCGAATGCCAAATGGTCGAATTTTTTTTTTTTTTTTTTTTTTTACCCATTTTTTGGGTTTTTTTGGGGGGGTCCCCCCCCTAACCCCCTTTTTTTTCTTTTTTATTTTTTTTCCCCACACGAAAACCCACAAAACACATATATATAAAAAAAAAAAAATTCGACCATTTGGCATTCGACCAAATGGTGTCGACCAAATTGCAGTCGACCAGTTTGTTGTCGACCAGTTGACTGGACACCGACTAAACGCTATGTCCAGAGTGAATAACGCGCTCTGGTGGCAATGTATTTGATTCACTGCCAGTGGTTACTCCGTCAATGAGTTCATATTTTGTTGGATTCATTGGTGCTCACGCTCTTTGATGTGGCCTTCCGGTTGTTGACACTGGGCGGACCATGGCTGTCAGGTTACCTTGTTCCATACGGGACACCTCAAGGCTAACCTGCTTGTTTACTTTCAAGCACAGCATGGCTTTTCAAGCTGAGAATGTAATTTCTGGTGAAATGCTGTGGATGTGAGCAAGGTATGTACCTTGTGCAAGTAAGTTCAAGGCACTCAAAGGACACAGGGTGTCGTACCATTGGTGGTGGTGATGCGGTCACTGTGTGGGGGTGCTTTTCATTGCATTGGCCTGAGGTGACTAGGCCCAGCTGCATGGGTGCGAGGGAGACATGGTGATGGGAGTGTCACGGTCCATGCCCCTGACCCCCTCAGATATAACAGCCCCCTGGCAGCAGTGGGGCTAAAGCCCTTCACACTGGTCCCAAGGGCCTTAAAACTCAACAGGAATAAAGCAATACCAGTTTTGGACCTTAATCCAACATGGAGGCCTATTACACAGCTCAGTTCCTTAGAACCAAGCCATGCGGTCTAGTGTTTTGGGTGTGGCTGGGCCTGGAACTACTTGGCCTGGAACTACTTTACCTGGGCTATTTAAACCACACCCAAACAGCAGAACACGCTTTGCACGTGCACGTAATGCTCACTGTGTCCAGCTCCTGCTCATCTGCTTCTCCGGCGGCCCGATCCTGAAGCCCTAAATCTGGATTCCATTAATAACCTGGGAGAACAAGAACAGCATTAGCGAGCAAGAACACTTACCTGTGAAGAAACCGGTCTTGAATCCATCCTGCGCTTCGCTTACCTAGCCCATCTCTGGAGTTCACCGCAACCTGCAAAGGTAAAGAAACAAGGACAGCATAAATAACAATTCTTGCCTGGGCAAGCAGCGATTCCTGGCAGCACCCTGCACTTCTCTTACCTCGCCCATCTCCGGGTTTCACCGAAACCTGCAAGGGTGAAGGAATAAGGTCAGCATTAACAAAGCACTTACCTGGGCAAGCAGCGCTTCGATCGCTCATCACTCAGGAACATCACTGTAACCTGTACAAAGAAGGGAAGAGAACACAGGTTAGCAATTAACACCAATAAACAGCGCAGCGCTCCGCTCATCAATAACTCACCGTGGTCTTCACTATTAGCGCGGCAACTCCGAGATCACAACCATCCCTGTGAAAACAAAAAGAGGGAACAGCATAGTGGAGCAAGACGCAGAGAAGACAGAGAAAATGGCGGGAAAGAAAGAGACAGAATAAAGATGGAAAAGACAATATAACTCACCTGGAAGACAGCAAGCAGACTCCGAGTCACAGCCAGTCTGGACCCGACATAAGGGCACACGGACTAGTGAAGCAACTAAGTCCACGGAACGCCCGCACCAACCACGCGCCCCTGCACAGAGACGCAGGACGGAGAGTTCAACGCACAAAAACCTAAGGTGAACAATAACTCCAAAGGAGGGGATTTGTTCCAGAGGGAGGTGGAAGTCCACCCATCACAGAACCAGTATCTTAACCCTCCATTCTCCTGTTATAGGCGCTACCCAACGCCTGGCACATAACCAAGCAGAGAGGGGTCCAGGATAGCGCTTAAACCTCCATCCAGTATCGCGTGGCGCCCCCGTGGATACCAGGTAAGTGTAACAGGGAGGCTGGCATATCATTTCTTGCAGTTGTTGCTTGACACTCGGGGTGCTAGGAAGTAGAGGTGCTGGGGGTGGGGATCCTGGCACTGTATGGGATGTTTTTCATTGCGTTGGCCTGAGGAGAGCAGGTCCAGCTGCATGTGTGCAGGGGTAACATGGTGATGGGTAAAACCAAGCGCCCATTGCGGGACCCGCTAAGGGACCTCGCAATAGGACGGTAAGGGTTTACCAGCACCGGTCTCCTTACCGGTGCCCGTTAACCCTTACCGCCCACCTCGTAATGAGGCCCATGGTATGTTATTCAGTGTGTCACGTGACTGCATGCATGTGCGTGACAGTTGATACTCACCGATGAGCCAGGTGTTGCCAAAGGTTCCCGATTCCAGGGCCCGGTATAGTGGTGCCTGGCGGTAAATGAAGCTGTAATGTGTGCTTCCAGGGAATTTTGCATTGGCATGCATTATGACTCCCTTTGCATTGCAGATGACCTGGACAAGGATTGAATGCCAATTCTTGCGGTTGCAGTAAATGTTCTCAGTCACTCAGGGGGGCTGTAGTGCAACATGTGTGCAATCAATGGCTCCCAGTACCCATGGGAACTGTACTATGGCATAAAACTCCTGGCACACTGACTTGCCTGCGGTGTACGTGGCATGTATATGTGCCTATGCATATGTGATATAATGCAACACAATACCTTGTGTAGACACTGGGATTGCATGGACTGCGATATGCTCCCAGCAATGGCAGAGGTGTGCTGGAAAGAGCCTGTGGCTAGGAGATGTAGGGCTGTCAGCATCTTTTTCAGGGGTGTGACGGCATGGGAGCCGATGGTGGTTGATGCAAGGTCTTCCTCACACTCCCTGACAAGGTCTAGGATGACAAGGGGAGGGAATCTGTACCTTGCATACACCTCATCATCCGGCATCCCAAAGAGCATTATACGTGTAGTGGAAAATCCTGTCCCTCACCATCTTCCTCCTCCTTCCATGGACATGTATGATTGCTGCCACTATAGCTGAATTCATCGTGGTAGAGCGACGTTCGAATGGTGTGCATTGTGTGCTTTACATATGTTTCCTTTGCGCGTTGGTTCCTTTGCGCGTGGTACGTTGCGTCTCATATGATGTGGCTGTAAGATCACAAGGTCTGCGTGTGCCTTTTCCCGACGTAATGTTGCGCTTTACAATGCATTAATTTGGTTAGGCTTGCGCTTAACTGGGTGTGTCATGTCTTTCTGTGGTGCATCCCTCGACACGGCCACTTTATTCCTTGCTTTTCCTCATTTTTGCAGAGAAAATGGGGAATATATATGTTCCGCCCGGTATTTCTTTCTTAGCGCAGGCCTTTCCCACATGGTGAGTTGCGAAAAGCGCTCAGCACCATGCGCAGTCAGGATGGACTGGCGCAAAATCACACAAAGTTATGCAGAGTCCGATCCATGTATTGTGAAAAAGCATTTTGCACGCTGCAAAGTGTACTTTTAAGGCGCAAAGTCACTTTGTAGCATGCAAAACATTCAATGAATCAGACCTTAAGTTTCCACTTGGGACATAAACCAATTGAAAACCTAGATCACAACCTATTGATCAAGCAAGCCAAACCATGGGGCCCAGGGAACCAGAGACCCATCTATCCATCTCTGTTCCCCACATCAGCCCCCGGCCTTAGTGAGGAAAGGGTATTTATAAGGTATATTCACAAGGGTCTCTACTGTGGAAAAACCCTTCTTACTTAAAGGTTCTCTTCTGCTTCTCACAGGCCCCTCTGCCCTCTAGCTCTTATGCTTCAGGCTTATTCCAAAACAGTCTTCGGGAAGATGGCTATTGCTTTGCACTCAGACTGTGGTGGGCTGGATACGGCAGTACAGCCAACCCAGCCAATGGCAGAACTGCTTGGGGCAAAGTCTTCACTGTGTTGTCTGCCACAGGCTGTAGCTCACCTCCCGTTCAGGCCTCAGATCACCATGGGCGCACTGACCTCTCTTCTGTCCAGTACCTGGCCAATCAAGGTCTAGTAAATTAACAAGGGGGGTCCTGGGAGTCCCTCTGCCAGACATTAGTCCTGGTTACGAGAGACTTACCCAGAGTCTTTAGCTCACTATCTTTCACAGAGAAGAAATATCCTAAACATATCAGTCTTTGTCCTGCCCTGGGGCAGTCCAGCACCGAAATGCTAGGCAATTCTCCTCTGAACAAGAGTACCAACAGAAACCCCAGACACATGTTTCGGTCTGGTTGGACCTCATCAGTAGGGTGGATCTGTGCCTCTCTAAGAATAGTGAGCAAGGGGTCCACGTCTGGATTCTTGTTCAGAGGAGAATTGCCTCGCATTTCGGTGCTGGACTGCCCCAGGGCAGGACAAAGACTGATATGTTTGGGATATTTCTTCTCTGTGAAAGATAGTGAGCTAAAGACTCTGGGTAAGTCCCTCGTAACCAGGACTAATGTCTGGCAGAGGGACTCCCAGGACCCCCCTTGTTAAATCTGCATATTTAAGTAACTTTGGGTCTCACCCTAAGTTACTAGGGGAATCCAGACGTGGACCCCTTGCTCACTATTCTTAGAGAGGCACAGATCCACCCTACTGATGAGGTCCAACCAGACCGAAACACGTGTCTGGGGTTTCTGTTGGTACTCTTGTTCAGAGGAGAATTGCCTCGCATTTCGGTGCTGGACTGCCCCAGGGCAGGACAAAGACTGATATGTTTGGGATATTTCTTCTCTGTGAAAGATAGTGAGCTAAAGACTCTGGGTAAGTCCCTCGTAACCAGGACTAATGTCTGGCAGAGGGACTCCCAGGACCCCCCTTGTTCAATCAAGGTCTAGTAATGATAGCTTCATTGAACATAATGGAACCCAGTGTTGATCTGCTCAAGGGGTATACCAGAAATGGAGAGCAATGTGCAAAGAAATGCCGGTAATTTAAATTAGCACAGGTGTGTTAACTCGGTATTCTGAAAAATAGCCATTGTGTGCCAGCTGGACATACCAAACACTTGGTTCTACATAAATATGCCAACAGCTGAATACTGCAACTTAAAATGCTAGTAGCAGCTTTTCCCTCTTCTTTTTATTTACAGGTGGGGGACCAGTTAGGGGAGTTTTCCTAAATTCCACCTGGAGGTAATACTCTATAAAAACTGTCCCTTGGTATACAGGTCCCCAACTGTTAGTATAAGTCTGTACTACCCAACGGATTGGTGGAATGGCAGAGCAGCCAGGCTATACAATCACACTGAAAGTTATATTGAGATATGAATGTATTCTTATATACACAAGGCAAGGTAGGTAAATACTTATATAGACTAACCAACACACATAGGAATTATCCACAATACTTTTCATAGGGGAATGCTTCAATAGTAGTTGCTTGCACTTACAATTGTTACAGAAAATGACAGCAATGACAGTTCTACCGTAAAACTTGTTGTGCCGCGCACCCACATTTGTTACAGAGAAATTGCAGTTTCATTAATTTACTAAAGTCACTCAGACAGAGTCTGTAGGAAGGAAAGGGGGGGTTATTCAACGCTATAGAAGCAATGTACTTTCTAGTAACACGTTTCAAGGCTTCTAATGCTTTGAGAGTCCAATCTCTGACTCTCCGAGTGTTAATCAGACTCAATGGAGGAGGGGAGCTAAAGTCCTAGGCAGCTATATCCTCAGAATACTTTAGCCACTTAAATAAAATACTTTAGCAAGATAACACATGTTTTAGGGACCCTGCAAAGGACTCCCTAAGAGAACACAAGCTGTTAAGCCTGGGCCAGAGTGACTATTCAACTTGAGGTAGGTTCTACCTTGAGCCCCACAGTACCTTAGGTTAGATGAAGCAAATGCAGCTGGATTATTTCCTGTGCAGCAGTGACAGACCCAGTCTCTTAATTTCTCGGTCTGGTGATGAAAGGAAGGACTCTGTATGTGATGTCACAGCAGCAGTCATGAGAAAGGACCTTCAGCAAGGATTTCTTTGGTCTCCCATGTCGGTCTGCCGTTTTGGTGCCTTTTTCTTAGCTCCAACAATGAACGATTATTGCCCGGTCGGTCTTTCTCAATCCTGCAGTCCTGCACTCTGGTGAGGGGAATTGAATGAGTGGGAGCGTGCCTCTGGAGGTCCAACTGGAGCTCACCAAAGTCCTGGGGCAGATTCATCCATGCAAAGACGTTGCACTGTAAATGGGTCAGAGGTTCCCTGGTATTCGTGGTGTGCAACCCTGAAAGGTCACAGCACCTCAGGGGATGGCTCGATCTGCAATTTATCTTGGGGCTGGTTGGTCCCACCAGCCAAAGGGAAGGAGTCATCCTCTTCGGAGCTCCTCTGTCAATAAGAAAATGGGGTCAGGACAGCAGTGGTCACTTCATGGTCCTGGGAGGGTCTGTAGGCGTCTCTGGTCATCTTCACCTTTGGAAATTCTGTTCCAGTGGTCGACTTGCCTTGTGCCTCAGGAACCTTACGTTTTATTTGGATCTGCAAACTCTCCCAGCAGTTTATAGAAAAGGGCGGTGGAGTGCAAAACTCTGGCCCTGCTTCCTGCCTTCCCAGACACACTGGAGCCTAGTCAGGGACACTCAAGGGATCCCGCCAAAGGCAAAACAGACACACACAGACCTCCCCATCCAAGACCTCCACATCCCAGAATGGTAGAAGGGCTAACAAAGGACAACCACATAATAAAAGGTGAAAAAAATGAGCCATTATGTTAGAGCATAGGTGACCCTATTGTGCATAACAGAGACTGTAAATACAGTCTGCGGTAGAAAATAGAGCAAAAGATGGTAGAACATGTCCACTCTCACCAGCCATAACTATAGGGTCGTCACTGTGACCAAAAGGTGACAGGAGCAGAGGGTAGGGGGATACTAGGTATACCCTTAGCACTCCCCTATGTCCTTAAGATCAATCATTTTTAAGGATAGTCAAAGAATCTCAAAGGAGAACCCAAAGGGTTCCCAGCAACACTTCAAATAAGATGTTGTGTGCTGCAAACGTGTAACGCAGATGCCTTTAACAGATCTGGAGGAAAGCATGAGTGCATAGCATAAGATAAAACACAAAGAACAGAGCTCTAAAAGTCAAAGCAAATAAGAATGAATGAGGGGAAAAAGGCTCCCCTCATTCAGAAGAGATAGAACAAGGTCCAGAGATACAGCAAAAAGTGCTGGGGGTCTTACTAGGAGAGGGGATGAAGTATAAAACTGATACATCTCCCTAACAGAACCCCCGTCCTACCACAACCCTGCCGCCCTCTGCAGTATACCTTTGTTCTTTAGACCCCTGTTTTGGAAGAGAATCGGAATGCCACCAACATCATTTTAGTGGCAGCATTTAGCTGCCAACATTCCGACCCAGAATATGACTCTCACAAAGATCTACTAGCTGCCCACTTCTGTAATGCCTCGAGGCGGGGACAAGCACAGATGAAGGCTTTCCGATTAGGGTTCTTAACCCTGGACCAGAGGTTCCTGCATGGGGTTCCAGGACTCCAGGGCGTTGCTAGGTCTGGAAAAGATCCGGTGCTACGCTAATTTCGGGACTGCAGGGGCTCGTGGCTAGCTAGCCTTTTAGTTGTAGCCCCTGAGCTTCTACCTGGGGCTACAACCAAAAGACCCAGGCTATCGCCTCCCAGCCCCTCCCTCGAAACGCCTCTGCAGGACTCTGTGGGAGCTCTTCTTGCCTGTAAGCATGGAGCAGCATCCTGGTCCCCCCATTCTGGAATGATTTCAGTGGATAGTGCCACTTTTACCAGTAGAATCACTGGAGCAATGCCCCATGGAGATCTATGCACAGCAGCGGGCACAGCTGACTCCCTGCATACTGCAGCCAGAACAGTCGACTGCGGTCTGAAGCCTAGATCTACTCTGACCCCTGCCACAAGGGAGCAAGCATCCACTTAACAGCCCGGCTTTGCTTGTTAAACAAACATCATCAGTTGACCAGTGGCTTTATAAAATGTACCAAGCAGGCCCTGCTACCTGAAATGGGGGAGCAGAATAGGCCATTTTAGCAAGCACACACACATGATATAGCGCCACCCAGGACCCATTCCTGGAAGTTCACCTCTAATTATAAACCAGTGAGCAATGCATTTCAGCTATGCAAATGATCTGGAACACATAACGAGAGGCTGCTTGTGATAGGCAGAGTTCAGAGATGCAGACATCCATACACACATTCATGCTCATCTGTGATTGGAGCTTAGGAGCTACCAAACACCCTCAAAAGGTACAGTGGGCCTAATTCATGGAGCGTTTAGTGCGATGCAAAGTGACTTTGCTCTGCCTGCCGAGAAACACGTTGAACCAGGTCTAATTCACAGAGGGGTGCGAAGTGTATTTTTGCACAGCAAAGTCACTTTGCACCGCAAAAGTACTCTTTGCACTGATGCATTGAAAAATCTCTTCTACATGAAATCTGAGAGTATATGGGCCATTTCAGCTAACAAGCACACGTGTCAGAGCCACACAAATAACCAATCACCTCGAGTTCGGAACCACTGAGCAATGCATCATGGGAATGCAAATAAGTTGGAAAGTATCCATTTTTGCACCATGCAAGATAAGGGTCTTTGGGCCTCATCAGAAGGCTAGTGGTATCCTGGCGCTAATACCGCCGGGATACCGCCAGCGCAAGTAGTGTTACTGCTACTCGATCCAGTGCTTTTAGCGCCGGATCACCAGTAGCAGAACAGCGGTAAATTCCCTTTTGGTTGAGGGGTGCTATTACCACTGGTGGTATTAGCGCCGAAAATGGCCAAAAACGGGTGGTAAGCAGCCATTTTTACCTCCAGCAAAAATCTGGAGGTGAAACTCCCACTTCCTGCCCAACTCATGATTGAGTTAATCCTTAAATGCGACAGTAATAGAGTTACCACTGCATTTAACTCATTATGAGGCCTGTCTGATAGGTCAGAGCTATTTTACACATAGCTTTCTCAACCCAAAACAGAGAGCTCGCAAAGATGCAAACACTCACATACAGGTTTCACCCCCATTGGGGACCCTCAGTGTGTCCGCTTGGTGCAGTCTAGCATCCTTGTCATTGGTGCATGGCGGGAGGGGTGTTAAACGAGTGTTAAAAGCGTGCCTGCTATGTTCTTCTACGTGTGCAGGAGGGCTGGAGAAAAAACACCCTCCATTAAAAATAATTCTAGGGTTTTCAGATTAGCTGTCCACTGCAAACAAAAGATATTTTAATCTCAGGAGATTTTTTCATTTTTGTAAAGGGGCCTGCACATGCATTAAGTATGGGCCAGAGGTACATGTTATTGTCATGTAAATACACAGCTGAGCAAAGCTGGATCTTAGAATGGCGATTGCGCATTCTTCCCATGCCCACGAAAATACATGAGATAATAACCTATGAGGATGTTAAGAGGGTCTGTCCCTTTAAGAGGGAGACAGAGACCACATGGGTAATGACGTGGGAGCGGGGAGGAGAAAGGGCAAAAGTCAGTACGTAGTAATTGCTTGAATGAAGTAGATATATAAATCCTCTACGGTGTCGCGTCCTCCTTTACTAGACCATCCTGGCCAAACAGAGCATTGTAGAAACAGTGACTTGGCTTGCATTATGACACATGGGACCACACCAGGGATCATTTCAAAATGGAGGTGCTTTTAAGTTACATCAGCCATTCTAGTCAATGGATGACCCCATTGACAATATACACTAAACACCATCCATTTTACTGAGTGTTTTGAAGATCATGGGAAGGGAGCCCCTGTAGAGCAGGTTGCATGCTAGACTGTATATCCACTCCCAACTGGACAACATGGCCCTAATGCCCCTGCTGTGGAGAGATCACACTCGACTCCCCTTTGAGTCTAGATTTTTGGGAGCCTGTAATGCATTTTAAGGCCTTTTTTGGGCTGGCAACGTTTTCTGGACTTTTGGGGTCTAGGATGCGTTTTTCAAACTGAAAACGTTTTTGGGACATTCAGAGGTCTGGGATGCATGTTAATTATTGTATCATCCTGACTAGAAGGTATTCTAGCATCTGTCCCAGTTGCTCTCAGCTCTCAAAAAATCTCCCACTGTGTAATATCTTTAGTCCTAAACTGAAAATCTGTGGCAGTGTTTCTATATATTTTTGGATTTCCCATCATTGCACATCTTTGTTTTTGACTTTTTCTTCACCTGCAGCTTGTCAACTACGCAGTCCCTGCCTTGTGGCTCTTGGCCCCAGATAGGGAGAAGGTAGATGCACGCAGCAGTTGACCACTTCCAGGGAATACAGCATATTTGAACTCCAGTGATATGTTTAACAGCTGGTACTTCTAGGAAGTGAAGTCCTTGAGCCGGGCATCATTTGTGTGCTCAGTGTCAGCAACACTGATGTGTCCAACTAGGATCAAGACTTGCCTACATTCTCCAGAGGAAATGCAGCTGAAGACCAGATTAGGTCACTGTGAATTGAATGTCTATGGTTTTTGATGTACCTGCATATTGAGATTTTTCCTGGGAAGAAACCTGTAAGCTTTGACTGTGGCGACCACCACTCATTGGTCAGCAGAAGTCTTGAATTAATGCAACCTTGTGATTGGCCTTGGCAACCTCTACCACTCACTCCAGTTTCCAAGAAATATTGCGCTCCTGCTCCACTCACGTGGAATTGTATTGAAGAAGCTTGACCTGAGGACAGACTGACACCCTGTGTTTGAAGTTTGCAAGACACATATATCTTCCTGATGGCTAGGCCATGCCCAATACACTGGGCAAGTATGCATCCTAGTGTAAGAAAGGATTTGTGCTCATTTCCACTCCCATGAAAGGGCAAAGCCAGGATGAACCTCCATCATTGTGCCCTCCAACCCTCGATAACCCAGGTCAAAGATGTGACCTCGCCTTCAGGGAGAGAGTACCCACGAGAAATAAGGTGGCATGCATCTGCTAAGCCACTGAAGCCTGCTTACCTGCTTACACAATTCTGTTGTCCATGCAGTCCCCCATCCACCCACCCCCAAGAGACTCCATAGAGGCTTTTTGTGGTTTTGGTCTGCATGCACCTGGTCTTGTATCACTGTCACTAGAACCAGGACAGAAAATTATGCCATTGCCCCAGCCTCTTTGAGCATTCCTTCGTCAGTCCTCCGCTGCCACAACATTACAAAGCTCTGTTTTCTGCCAAGCCCAAAAGCACAGTAATTTCAAATGCACACATAACACAAATGCAAAGTCCAAAACCTTAAAATAGGTATGTGTTTGACAGCTCTGAGCTGGGGACAGCCACAAAACACTGACAATGAGGAACTGACCAGAGTGGTTGACAGAGTGATTGACAGCTGAGACCCAGTCCCAACCATGGACACGCTGTGTGCATTCTTCCTAGATGGGATGTCTCTGCTACTACCAGCAGGAAAATAGCCAGTGGTAACAAATCTCTTTTGATTGTTTGTGAGGTTGTGAAACACCTCTCTACAGTAGAACAGCCCTCGGCAGGAGCTGTCTGGGGAAACAGGGATCATAGGGCACACCCTAAACAAAATGACTGACATCAGGGCATTATGTCCCAATAGGCCTTTGATGTTATGAGTCTGATAAGGGGTCTTGGTTAGTGTAGTCAGAGGGAGCTCAGCACAGTTGTGGAGGGATTCCACCATCTTGCTTTTCTCTGAACCTCTCTGTCCTTCCTGTCCCCTACACTTACTTTAGCACAAAGCACTTTGGGTATGCTGCAACCATGCAAAGACCACTTGTCATAAAGACAGGGGTTGGACCCATTAACAGAGGCTTGCTTTCCCCCAATCCCATGGGGCCTTTTGCCTGTAAAGGAGGGGGTCTCCCATCCCTTCTTTGATTCACTGTTGGACCATCCAGGACCTAAGAAATAATTTATTTGGATTTCCTTTGGGAGAGTTGATGTTTCCAAAGCCCTTGATGTGAAGGAGTGTTCCCGGGCAGAGGAAATCTCTGCTCCCTAAACACTTCCAGGGCACGTTGGGGGTTACTGTGTCTGGCTGAGGAATGGGACCTGCTTCTCTCCTTGTAACTTACCTAGGCAGGAAGTGCAGAACCTGAAAGAACTCACCTCCTCCTTGAGCCCCTGCAGTAGGTCTCACCTCCCCCCGAGAGCCAGAACAGCGATGATCCCTGTTTTTTGCCATCTGAATGCTTCGAGTCATCCTTGAATTCTGTCCAACAGCCTTTGAACCAATGGGATGCAATGGTGCTGCTTTGGCACTCTCTCGACTTCAAACTGCTGCTGCTGCACTTTTGGAACGGCTTGTGCAGTATTGTATCAGGTAGGGCATGTAACTTGTTTGCTTGAACAACCAGCTTACTGATGCAGACAACTTCAAACCATTGCCGGTCGAACATTGCATCAGACCATAAGGGTTACTGCTTAGAACTGCTGGTCCTTGACTCAAACCGCTTGTGCACTGTGTCACACATCAACCCAAACCAGCGGTTGCCAAGGTCTTGAGCCGACTTGACCTTCAGAATTATCCTGGTGAGCCATCCATACTGCAACGCTCAACTGCCACCTACAAACCTCACTGACTACCCATTTCGAATCAACTCAATGCCAACTTGGGCTTGGACAAATGCACCTTGATGCACCCAGACCTGGTTTGACCCACATCCACAACACCTCAAAGCCTGGCTCAACAACATCAAACCACATACATTTGGAATCAGGTACTTTGAAGTAACCCTGTCCCCCTAGACCACCTTTTGGTGCCCTTGAGGCTGGCTAAATCCCTTTTGAAACTTCTTCCTACACGACATATCCTCTTTGAACTCCTTTTTCCATCTCTTGCCTGAATTTCCTCCATGCTAACCATCCAGATTGCTTCATCATTACATTTTGCATTTCTCTGTCTTTCTTTACAGTGGTGGGTTTTTGATAGTGTCGTTGATAGTTAAGGGCCTAATTCACAGAAGCGTTTTATAATGGAAAAACCCGATAGGAAAATGCTCTGCGAATAATGGCCTAAGTGTTCAATTGATTGGTGTAATTAAAGTATATACTTTTATAGACCCTTGATTGGGCATTCCTTAATTTTGTTTTGAGTTGCTACTGGCTCACTTCCCTCGGCCCATGTTACCACAGAAGGTGAAGGAGGTTTATCTCTTGACTGTGCCTGATTTATGTTTTATTATTGGGATCAGTGTTGGTTCAGTAGAAGTGTAGGGTCTGTGTAGGGGGAATAGCCGGTACTCATCCTGGTGCTCCTGCAGAGCAGAATTCATTTCGCCACAAACCTGGCCTTGATTGCTCGGCCATACCTACACAGAGGTGGGTGAAGCACCTCTTTCAGCAACAGTACCTACCCCCCCCCACCCCCCCCCCCCCCCCCTCGAGAGCCTGGAGGACATTCCTGACACTCAGCACGTCCTCAAAGGAACATACAGCAAAATGCAAGCTCCATCCCTGGATGCAGACACAGAAACTCCATTACGGAATCTTTGGGCTTCATCTTGAGTTTGGGGTACACAGAAACTACAAAACATGCCGCATAGCCCATATGCAGCCCGTGCAGTATTTTTTTATGTACTCCATGACATACATTTCTCATGCATTCCGAACTCATAGCTAGGTGGTATGTACCAAAAAATAGGCGTTTTTTAAATGTAAAAAGACCACATGTTTTTGCCATTATCATTATGCTCAAAATGAGGGTCAATGTATTGTAACAGGCACTGAACAACCCGTCCACTGCGGGAACCAAACAAAATACATCCAACAAAATAGTTCGACTCGATTTAGCAACCCTCGATTTAGATCGAATTTCGAAAATATGACTATTGGCTTTTCTGCACTCACTTTTTAAAAAAAAAATACAGGGGGAGACTCTCCGCACCACCCCCCAACATCCCAACACCTTTTTTAATGCACTAACTCAACCCATCTATTTATTGTTTAAAAAGGTGCCAAGAACTCGACCAAAACAAAATTGCTTCTGTCGTCCTCGTTATTTTTGTATTCGTTTTTTGGGGGTGAGTACCGCCTAGACTGATACCAGCGCAATGCTCTTCATGAAGGCAATCTGGCAATGCTATATTTGGTCATCGTGTCTGGGGCCTAGGACACAGTGGGCCACGAGATTCATAGCGACTGCTTGACCATACGGAGAGTGGGGCCAGCAGGCATATCCCTTACACAGATCTGATCCACCCGTTCACACTGCGGCCCGCACATATTTATAAATCGCTTGATAAATCGAAGTTTTCCATTTTCTAGTGCTGCAATAGAAAGGTGCTACTATTATCTCATTCAATATAGCCAACTTAGAAGGAGACACTGTTGTGTCAGCTTTGGCAAGATTTGAACCTGTGGTGACACGTCCCAGGCCAGTGCCACAAGAGGGCAATTACAAGCAGCCCTCCAAGGCACCAGCGTCAGATGGACATTAGGCGGCGCCATTTTGTCCCCCAAAGCATCAAATCTGCTTTCCTGTAAGCGAGGCCCAACATAGCAATTTGCCTGGGGCCGCATTATTCCTTGCACCAGTTGTGGACATGTTGGATGGGCGCTGTTCAAAAGAAGCAAGTACTTATTCGCTGAGCAACGTCAGCAGCTAAGAAGAGCCAATGAAAGGTTCCCCAGAGTGTCACTCTGCCCCCACAGCTGGTTAACATTTGCAAGCAGGCCTCACTCTAATTCCAAATGTGTTCCAATGATGACGCGCAAGTTCGTGTCAGGCTGCAAAGTGCATTCAACAAGGGTAATACTTTCACCTAATGCGCAAGACATCTGTTTACAAAAGTGAGTGACACAAATACAAACACCATTCCTTTCTGGAGGGCAGAGGTCCTAGGAGCAGGTCTGGCCCCAGGCCTGGAGGTAAAAATGCACGGCATCTGGTGCGAGGGGAGACAGGTCTATCCCTCCCCTCTAGATCAATATTACCAACAGTCCCTAAAAAAAACTTTAACAAGCTAGCACATAAGTGCTGTCAGTAGGTAACAGAATGTGTTGGGATGATAAGGCCTTTGTTGCTCTTCTGCAGAAGGAAGCAAGAAGAACCCACTCCAGGGTCGTCCTCCCCTGCAGCCCCCTGTCTCCTGACACCACTGGGCATATTGGGGGTGAAGAGCATATTAAGCTGCCCGCTGCTGCAGCAAGAAAGAACAAGATGTGTGCATCCACTGATTGGCCAGCACCCTCCACTAATGAGGATTCAGAACTGTTTGCAAAGATTTCCCTTAGGTGCAATTTTCCCTCAATTTGTGAACCCCCCCTGTCCCCCCACCACACGATTTGCTTTTGTTTGGCTTATCCAACATGACTTTTTCCAGTGGAGCTCAGCCTTCAGCTGCACTCTTATGGGCTTTTGCTAATTTTATTATGGGGAAACTTACACGTCCTTCAGGCTGTCAGTATTGTGAAACCATGCCACTCTTATGGGCTTTTGCTAATTTTATTATGGGGAAACTGACACGTCCTTCAGGCTGTCAGTATTGTGAAAGCATGTTTCTCTTAGTCTTCGACTATATTGCCATTTCTTGGTAACTTTTTATCTATGTGCCAAGTACCTTACAGTAGCACGCATAGGGGTCCTTTTGTTTTATGGCCATAGCCACCCTCTAAGGATTTTCTGGTGTTTGTACAAGTGTGTCTAGGATGAACTGGTGGCAGCAGTTTACTATTTTTTCTTTGTTTTTACGGACCATACTGCGTTTACCACGTTTGGCCCAAGACTGTGTCCAGTGCCGAAAATAGTCATGCCACAAAGTCTTTTGTTCTGTCCTTTGGCCATTTTGTCCCTTTTCCTTCCACCCAGGTCGAGAGACCCAGGTATCCCTTATTTGAGCATGTAGCCTCCTGCGAAAAACACATCTTTCGTGGGCTCCTGCATGCCACGCATGGTAGTGCCCAGGAAGAGGGTTGGGACTGTCTTGTCCCAATCCACACTGTTGTTGCCAGTATGTCTGGTAGTCATGAATGACAGGAACCACCATGGGCCACGACTGGCCCAAGCCTGGCGTGCATGCAAGAGAGCAGATCTTCCATTGGATATCTGAGATTTGAGCGCCAACTGAATCTTGGTAAGAGAAGGGGCTCTGTATCCATTCCAGGTTGATCTACTGAAGTTCACACTGATCTTCATAAGGAGGCAAGTATCCTTACCGAGAGAGCAGACTCGAGGAACAGCCGGTGACGTGCTAGGAAGGTTTGGCACCCTGACCCTCCAGTTGTCCCATCGGACCCCTGCTTTTTCATCGAACCAAGAAGGCCTGCAAAGGTGCTTCACCCCTTTGGAGTAGTGGGAACAACTACTTTCGGAACATCCTACTTACCCTTGCAAAGAGTCTCTTCAGAAATGTTCCTGGGCCATCCAATGAACTGTCCAACTTGAAGACAGGGTATTGCACAGGAACGCCACCATCCCGAGTTGAGACTCGAGATTTTGAGAATCGCTAGCTTGTGGTCCTGGGTCCTCTCCTGCCAAGAATTGTTCCTTCCACTTTCTTCGAGAGCTGAGCACAGGCTACTGTACCAGTACAGATGATCGTCCCATCCCACAGCCGCTGAGAGGCAGAGCGTCCAGAAACTTCAGGGTTTACACATACGAGCAAAGTGGGCTAGACTGCCAAAGTTTGGTCTGGACTGTGTCGCGGGTCAGTAAGCACTGTCATCACTTACCAGTGACTCCTTGGCACAGCCATCCTTTTTTACACATGAGATTCCCTTAAGCAATACTCACCTTGGCTGTGCTAGCCTGCACTCCCCAGCTATTCCAGAACGTCACTTTATCCGCAAGGGTCGACTCTCCTCTAGAAATAGGAACTTATTCTTCATTACCTCAAGCCCCTTTTTGAGCAGCTATAGCCCCCTGAAGAGAACCTGCTTTTCGTTTTAAGCATGACCGTGCGTTAACCCACACCTGTACTTTGAGCGCTAGGCTCCTCACTTTGTAGAGCTGGACTACATAAGTTGTGGATTGACTCTGAAGACCGGCCTAATTTGATATATGTGTTCAACTGACCCCTTTCTGTTGCAGGTTGTGGTTATTTTCTCCCCTATCCTCAGCCTTAGGCTAAACGCATTACAGTCAAAAAGCATGTGTGGTAATTGTTTTCTTGATAACTCTGGTTTAATTGTGTTTTTGTTATAAAGGCCTATAATAAATGTATTTTGATATGCATTTGTCTAAGTGTAATCTGTGGAATTTTACTGTTTGTGCTCATTGTGGGCTTCCGATCACTCCCACCCCTCCTGAGACTTAGTCTTGACCGCCTGCCAAGCTATTGTAGATTTATCTGGTTTGTCCAGAAGGTTCCCCTGTTCCACCCAACCAGGGTGGCCTCCTAAACTTCTGCCTACCAGGGCCACCAGAAATCCATCTTAACAGGAATCAAGCCGAGCGGTGACGCCGGCCTGCCAGTAAGGCCTTTGTCACTCTCTGATGCTCTCCGCTGCATCCTGCTTCCACCGCCAGGAACCTGTGAGATGCAGGAGTGTTCCAGCAAAATCAGTGCCTTGGTACATGAAGGTAAGCCTGCTCTACCTGTTTATGTAGCTACCTCCCTTGATCCTGACGTACTGTTTGATTATTATATTGTACCGCTGCTATCCCAGCCACACCCCGTTGCCATTTCTCCTGAATGCCCGTAGTGTTAAACTATCCCCCTTCCCTTTGCTATGGGCCCTCACCCCGCTACTGGATTGCGTGAAACAGCAGAATCTGCAAAGTGTGTACAAAAGCACTCCGTCCATTGCCCCAATCAGAGCCCTAATAAGTTGCCGTTGGATGCCTGCAACATCACGTGCACTGCTCCCAGAGCCTATTGTGCACGGACCCCTACCCCGCAGTACTTATTGCCTCACTACAAGATCAGAGCCGCTGCTGCGGCACCCAAAGTAATTACCTTCCACTCCCGACTCAGGCACACTTCTTCTGGCCCGACTCAGACACCCATCATGCACATTCTCGCAATGACCAACACGATTGCTACTGCCTCTAAAGCGTCTCATGGCCAGACCCATGCCATGCAGCCCAAAGTCCTCATTGCCTGCACCCCACCACTGCCTACGGCTCTTAACCGCCTGCTTGCACCTCCCCTGCACTCCAGTCTTTGCTCCACTGCGCAAGATAAGAAAAGCAAGACCAGATTTATCACAGCTGAATACTCCACCCTGGCATGCTCTGCCCCGACTCACCCTCTCTGAGCCACCAGCTTGCAGTGCACCAACAGCCACCGACATAGTCTTGCAGCCTAGGCCTGAATGCTCACAGCACGCTCCTATGAGCATCACAAGCCTTATGGCCCAGCAGCCCAATCCCGTTTCCCTCCCTGCCTCACCCACAATGAGCCCTGCTCATAGGAACAGCAGCCTCCGCTCTAGAACCCGATTCTAACCTGCTGCGTCATGCCCACAATCCAGACAAGAAAGGAACAGGCGGCTTGGAGAACGCTCCTACCCCGCCATGCTCCAGAGAACAAACCATAACTTTCTTTACCCCAAATCCCATACTTCACAGAATACCCCACAGCCAAGACGCAGCTCTCAGACTACCAAGCCTTTTAAGCATATCCAGACCCAGCCCTTTGGACAGACCAAAAGCCTAGACCCCATTGTGGGAAACCTTACTAAGCCCCATAAGGTCACTCCACTGGCTCCCGCAATCCCTCGCATGAATACAGCACACCTTCCTAAAAGGCAGGACTCGCCCACTGTACTATTAAGGAGGGGCCCTAATAAATGCCAGCTCTATCCCCGCGTGTGCTCTCCACATAAGCAACCTCATCAGTACCCACAACCTAGATGTCCTTGCCATCTCAGAATCACAGCTGCACACAGACTCTGGCCGAGCCCTATCCCTTGGCGTCCTCTCTGGCTATGCCATCTACAGAACCAATAGACTGTCTTGCCAAAGACTCCATCCTTTTAAGACACACCACAGTACCTATGGCAGGGAACAATTAACTACTCTCAGCTAAGTTATCCCTCTCACACACAGACACCATAGCCATCTTCATTGCCTATCGCCCTCCTGGCCCCATCCTGACTTTTGAAGAGGGTCTCCTGCATGCAGTGGGTGCCAATATCAATCCCACTTCTAGAACAGTTCTCTTAGGGGTCCTGAATATTGGCCTCAATGACCCGTCTGATGTGATTGGCCAACTCACCTTGGCTTCCTACACTGTCCATAACCCCACCAACATCAAGGGAAGCACAATAGAGTGGATAGCTGACCTCAACTGCCAGGTAGCCGTCCATGCTAACACACCGTGCCCCTGGTCTGACCACTACATTGTGTCCTTCACCCTTTCACCCCTGGAGCACACCACACATGCCTGTCCTACCCTGCCACCAGCATGGGCACACAGATCACGCAAACTCATGAAGGACAGTATCGCTCCACGGCTACAAGCACTCCAACCCCAACACATGCATTCCAATTATCCCTGCTTACTCCCTTACTTATACACAAGAACTCTCACCATAGGGGTGGATACAGTTGCACCACTAGTCCCCAGAAAATATCAAATAGCCAAACACCCTAATTCCTGGTTTACTCCTAAAATCGCTGAGCTTCCTAAATCAAAACGCCTGGCTGAAGCCAACTGGAAAGAACATCCACAGACACCCTGAAATTGAAATTCGCTGCAGCAGCGAAACTCTATAGACAAGCGATGATAATGGCTAAGTCTACCACCAACAATCGGAGAATCGCAAAATCTAATACAAGAGAGATTTTCACAATACTGGGGAATTAGAAACCCCAGCTACCCCCTTCAGTACCCCCCCTCCCCATCATCACCAAAGACAAGGCTTGGTGATCTAACATCCAAAAAGCCATGCTGGATGAAATCGACACCCTGCACAAAATGATTCTCCACAAGCTATCCCTGATCAAATCCCCCTTTGTACCTGTGCCGACCCACCGCCCAGTGACTATACCAGACACAAACCAATGCCCTATGTTTCACGTAAACACCATCTCTGAGATTGAAGTTGTCTCCATTTTAAAGAGCCCGAAACACCTGGTACAAAGGTGACATCTGCCCTGCATCCATCATTAAGGACGGCGCAGAAGAACTGATCCGGTCCTTCACGAAATTCATTAATGCCTCCTCCTCTAGCCAAGTTCCTTCTAACCTCAAAGAAGTATGAGTACTCCCTCTAATCAAAAAACCTTTACTTGACCCTCCAGTCCCTAACAACTATCGTCCCATCACCACCGCCCTGTTCCTATTAAGAATACTGGGTAGCACAGCATACATACAGATCAACAATTCCTGGAAACTCACCACATTCTGGGCGCACAACAATCTGGCTTCTGGCCTGGCCACGGCGCATAAACAGCCTTGCTTGACCTCAATAACCAACTTGATGAGATTAGAGACAAGGGGAAGCCTGCCCTCCTCCTCCTCATTGATCTCTCAGCTGCATTGGACCTGTTTGATCACCAGATCCTCTGCCAACACATCACCGCCCTAGCACACTTCTGACAAGAAGCCACCACATGGGTGGCTCCCTTCCTCGAGGGTAGATCCATGAGAATATTTGCCGAGAACAACACTGCCCCAGCTGTCCCTAGCCCCTGGGGAGTCCCCCAAGGATCCTGTGCGTCCCCCACCCTCTCCAACATATTTACCAACCCCCTTTTTGATCTACTTGACTCCACTGACATATCCTACATGAACAATGCCGATGGCACACAAATCCTCCTACCTTTGTCTGGCATCTACTTACAGGACATCCACTCACTAAACAATGTCTATGCTACAATACAGGCCTGGATGGCCATTCACCGCTTCTGTCTGAATGACGAAAAGTCAGAGCGCCGGCAGTAATCAAGAATTTCAATGACCATTACTCTTCCTTCAGCAATTATAGCATCCAAATACCTGTCTCATCATTAGTGAAAACTCTCAGCATTTCCCTTGACACTACACTCTCTCTCACGCGCTAGGTGAATGGTTTTGCCTATTCCTCTGCACACACGACTAAATTGATTAATGACGTTAGGTCCTTCCTCTCTCAGGACAGTTGTCTTACACCTGCTCGTGCAACCATAGGATCAAAGCTTGATTCCTGTAATTCCCTATTGCTGGCCCTTCCTGCCGGAACATTGGAAATCTACAGGTGATTGAGAACAATGCCTTTCGAGCGGCGCTCAATAGCCCAAGACGAGAACACACCTCAGCCGCCAGGAGAAATGCCCACTGGCTTCGATCAGAGATCGTATTATCTTCAAGACACTATCCATCACCCATAGATGTCGGTCCAACTCTGGTCATCCCAACTTGACCCAGAAAATCGTCAGAGATCATTCCAACAGATCCAGCAGAGCAGCCTACACCAACAAGCGAATGCCACTGAAATACAAATGAGCTAAAGCTGGTGGCGCCAGCTTTTCAACCTTTGCATCAAAACAGTGGAACTCGCCCCCACCCACCCTGAGAGCGAAGAAATCTTACAGGTTTTCAGGAGATCGCTAAAAACATGGCTATTTGCATAACTGCACATGGCAGATTGCCTAAACCAGGCCCGGATCTCCTATCCCTGTGGTGGCTTTTTGTATGTGTAAGTGGTTCTGCATCAGCGCCTTCATGCCTCTGAGATTAGTGTGCTTTAGAAATGCATAAAAATAAAATGGGAAGGCCCCAGGGATATTCCTGGCGAGTATACTGATGCATGTTGTGGATAGGGCGTAGAACTAGTTTCAATGCGGAGTATAGATTTGCATTTCGTTGTACAGACAGTAGCTAGAGATCCATGCAAGTTCAGATAGAGTTCTTGAAGATAGTGCCAAGAGGGCGAGGAGCTAGAAAAACTGATAGAAGAGGCCAAGAAGATTAACGATATACAGAACAGCTTGCAGGTGTTAGAAGTAGTATTCAATGAGCAGAAGAAGGTGTTGGAGGTAGCTCACCGTACAGCATCTCTTTTACTCCTAGTAACATAGGGCCTCATTATGACCCCGGCAGTAGGCGTGCCGGTGAAAACGGCACAGCTGCAACCAGAGTCTGTTTTTTCCTGGCGCCTGGCAATGGGGACTTACCGGGGCATTACAGCTTTTGGTTGTCCTGGTAACTCCCCATTGCCGGGTGCTGGAAAAAATGACTCCCCATTCCCATTGAGTCCCATTGGACTCAATGGGAATGGGGAGGACCGTAGCACCAGCACCATTCGTAACGGTGCCGGTGCTACGTCAAGGTCTGTGGGCAGGTGCCGTTCCGCCCGCCAGGTCAGACCTTGCGGGCGGGAAGGCACCCGCACGCAGAACTCAGAGTATGCCGGTCTGGTAACAATGGTGCCGGTAGCTTACCGGCACCGTTGTTACCGGACCGGCATACTCATAATGAGGCCCATAGTGTGTGCAATTAGCAAACAAGTGTCTGAGCAAACTTACGTCACTTCCGCTGTGAATTTAACCATATTTTTCTTCTTATCGGCAGGTCTTGTCTCCTGCTGTCAATGTATTTCAATAAGAGGACAACGACCACTGTTAATGCTGGGCCCTCCAGATCAGCACGGTGCTCCCCCACTCCAGACCTGCACCCCTCATCCTGGTCCATGAAGTCCCCAAAGAAAATGATGCCCTCTAACAAGAATTACATGGATTATCAGAAGTGTAAGAGATAATGCAATATTAATAAACTTTAGCTCATGCCTAAATTGAAGAGTTAGAGGAACATTGAAGGCCAGAGGTGTATGGCCCTGCAACTAGAAACCTTCTATACCTGTAAACATAAATACAGTGACGTGCTATTCCTTAATGGTTGCTATGATAGTACCACAGGAAGCACAAAGGGGGGTCTGTGGAAGGAGGCAGACCCCCAGATAAACCATTAGCAGTAAAATTAGCAAATGATAAATATTAATAATACAGTGCTAAATAATGGGAAGGGAGGATCACGATTTGGGATGGGGTGGGTCCGAGACGAACTTCCTTGACAAAAGAAAACAAGGAAGTGGGAGGGACATTGTTTTACGCTTTGCCGTGACGTCACCCTTATGCCCCTGGTGTTTATTGTTTTTCCTCTATAACATAGATTTGTTTAAGGTATCCTGTTTTATTGACACCAGATAACGCTTGTTGCTGCCATATTGGACTGGGCAGACGAGCTGAGAAGCACTGTCTTCAGACATTGGACCAGCTCCAGTCGACTGGGGCAAGGTCATCGGCTCAGTGCCAATGGATCTCACTGGTCAAACCCGGTTTGCACAAAAGATCATACATCTACCACGGGGAGGGTCATGGGGGCAGAGGCCTACGCCCCTCGCCGGAACAACGTCATTGCCGCCATATTTTCTCCCCAACTTGTTAGTCAGGTGATTCGCCATGGACAAAAGTAAGGGACCAATCCTTAAAGACAAAGCAACTGATTGGTCTACATAAGGCGGGAATAGCGGACCGGAAGGCTTGGTAAGTGGCTTTACATGTCGTAGGGTCATTCCACTGGGGTGCAACAAAGAAACTCATCTGGAGGGCGGTTTAGTGGGTCCGGAATAGGTTAATGCTAGGATGCTGTCTGCTTGTCTTGTCAGACTATCTTTAATGAACGCTTTTGCTCATCCCATCAAGAGAAATTGAGACTATTCTTTTTTGACATTCACCGAATGTACGTTGAGGTCAGAAATAGAAAATGCCTGCTAAGAATTTGGCAAATAGTGCTACACTGAAGCCAATGAACTCATGCCTTGCTTCAGTTACATTAATTCAAAACTGCAAATTGGGTTATTTTTTATGGACTAAAAATGCAGAACAGTGATTGTGTGCTCTTTTTAGTTTTGTCTATAAGGTGGTGCTAAAGCTCCTCCTAAAAGCCAAAACTATTGCATTGGAGTACAATATAAGTAGATGAATGTGAGGAGGGACACCCAGCTTGTGGGGTTTGCTGGGCTATTTACTCACCCACCCGTTGACAGCCCATGGCCATGATACTCCCTATGGCCATTTCCACCCACCAACTGCCCCTCCATGCCAAAAACATGCCCTCCTCTTTGGGCTAGCTCCATCAAGCAGTAACATCAAACATTCTGCTGTCCAGGGCCTGGCAGTGTTATTTTTAACCAGCCTTCTGAGAGTTCATGGCTTATTTGCAGCTGTAAATGTGATCCTCATGTAATAAAAATGCCTTTACCAAGTGTCTCTTCACCCACTTAAGATCTAAGTAGTATTTGAGTCCACACATCTTGTTCTTGCAATGAAATCCAACGAAAACAAGCAGTGGCAAAGCCAAACGTTTCAGCTTCTGTATAGGTATTGTATGCGCCTTAGCCATGCACACATCATTTTGCAGCTGTTGCCACCTTATGGGCAGGTAGTGCCATTAGGGCCGCATCTGGAAAATGCCTACCCTATGCCTACACAAAAGCCTGTTGGCTTTGCCAGTGCTTGTTTTGCAGGACTCTTGTATTCGTTTTCAGAACAGTAATATAAGCACTGTAACTTTCACTGATGAAATCATTCCAAGGACAGGAAGTTCCATGCAATGAGGACATTCTTTGCCAAGCCTGCCTGGAGTACTTGAAATAACAATGAGGAACTTGACAACAACCAACAACTGGTTTAGCACAGCTGGGGAGTCACACCTTCAGAATCTTATCTTGATAAATGTGCAAGGAAATAGGCTGTACAATGAAGTGTTAGTTTTGTTCTGCACATTTGGTTATCGATGGACAGGATCCATGCTGACAATGCAGGTGTCATTCTCACATTGTGTGATCTGAGAACCACTCCCCTCAAGCTGTCATATCTATACCCCGGTTGCCCTTTGTGTATTGGGAGTCTCTGAAAAACACCCACTAGTCGAACATCGCCTACAATCAGGTAAAAGAGGAAATAAGAACAAAAAAGAGGAGGCAAAATGAATATCAAGTGAATTGCTGCTGACTTCAATTATTTTCACAGACACCACCTGCAGCATCAGCTGGTGAGGCCCTTGAAGGACCTCAACATACATCACATCAGCCGTCGCAGTCCGAGGGGGACCCGGCCTTTAGTTTTTTGGAGGATCATCGACTGACTTGTACTCGTCATTGGGTCTTTCTACCTACCACGAAAAAACACCTGCAGGTAAGTGGATCGCCGACTTCAAGATGAGCAAACACTTTAAGCAGCTGAACATTGGCCTAGGTGCCGTGTCCCAAGGATGCAAAGGCAATCAAAAGATGCTTCTAAAATTGCCGCACACACTGTCAATATCAACTAGACCTATCGTTTCGCATCTATATTTGCAGAGCAGGGAAACAATACTTTTCTAATTGAAAGATACTCATAAGAGTAGCTGCTCAAACTATATGTTCCAATTCCTGCATAGTCTTTATACGAGGGTTAATTTAAATTAAAATTATCCCTGAAATTGGAACCTTTTCTGAATGTTCCCCTTCCATCACCTAACATCGTCTTTGCACTGAAGGTCGCTGGTCTCAGAAACATTGCTAAGTTCCCAATTAATAGGCGTTTACATTTTAATTGTAGTGCTTTGAACATGAACACAAGATTTTGCTAAATCATTCCAAAGGATCCATTTCATAATTTCCTTTTCGTTTGTAATGTAATATCTGTGCTTTGTATCCAGTTCCTCTGTTTCCCTCTCTCTCTTTCTTCCTCTCTGTACGCCCGCCTGTCTCTGTATCTCAGATCAGTGACACAGGGGCTAGTATGCAAGCAAAGGGAGCGGGATTTGAGTGCCGAAGAGTATTTTATGCAATTGAACTATTGGCAGGCCTCTATTTCAATGGTATCAGGTAATAATGTCCCCATACATAACGTCCCCATACACAATGTCACCAGGAAAAGCCATGGGAACAGATTGCGGGGATGTCCCCTGCTCCCCTTGTAAAAAAAATAAAAAATCAGGGGTTGCGGGGGTGTCCCCCGCGTGTTCAATGTAATAATGTCCCCGCAAAAGAAAAAACAGAGACATTTTTGTGGGGACATTATTACATGGAACCATTTCAACCAAACAAGACATTTTCCAAACTAATTATTATGAATACAATCACTATAAGTAAAATTGCAATGAAAATGGAATGGGATATCTGACCGACGATTGCCTGGAGTACTTGCCACATCGCACCCGACCCCTAGGCAACAATGTTATGATCTAATCAGGGCCAAGTATTCTGTGTTTCCAAAGCATGCCTTTGCAAAGGTCATTGTTCTAGCTCGAGGTCACTGCTATGGTCCAATTGTACTCCAAATAAGGATCCCTTTCAGCATTAGCATTTATTTTCACTTCAATAATACAGACAATCTGTGTCCTGCCATCCATGGAGAATTTAGTTGCCATGCATATACAGTCATGTTGATATGTTCATCCTTCATCGGATGAACTATTTTACAATGTTTTCAGAAAGAAACTCAAAGCTATATTGTTTAACTGATTTCTCTCTGCTCCCTACGGCCTTCCTGTCTTTTTCCTCCTGTAACTAGCGCCTAGATGCCTACGGGCTCTGAGCACTGCTATAAATGCACAAATAAATAAATAAATGTTAACAATACCCGTAAAACTTTTTCTAATTTTATTGGCCCTCATTACGACCCTGGCGGAAATCGAAAAACGATGGCGGAAATGCAATACCGCCATCGAATAGCACTCGGTGCGATTATGACTCGTCACCGTAAAGTACGATGCCATTAGCGACACCGTAGTGAACGCCAACGCTAACTGCACCAAGTACGCGCACGCGCGCCATGCAAAACCGTAATTACCACCATGGCGCAACGGTACGTGAATTCTGACCCTAGCGGACATTTACCTAACGCCATCAAGCATGGCGGAAAGTACCATTCCGCCATGGTGAGAAGTACGGCATCGCGAACCAACCGTAAAAGGCCCTACTGAGTGCCTGTACAACACTCCCTGGCCACATTGCACAACTCCTCGTAGGTTCAATGAAGTCACACAATGCAACCAGTGAAATGTACAAGTCACCCATGCATGCCAACGAACAAATGAATGTAGGGGCTGCAAGTGCCTTGTGAGTGGCCATCCATATTTGCCATGGCACCATTGCCGTACTGATGCAGCACAGGCATGTGAAGGTTCAAGTACAGCAACATGAACTGAAATATGAGACAAACAAAAACAGGCCCCCCATCGCTTGACACCAGTGTAAGGCAACATTCAAAGCAGTATCCTGAGTGAGACTGCACCAGCCCTGTACTCCTGCCAGTAAACAAACCAACCATCAGCATAAGCATGTACCACACAAGTTGGCAGAGTGATTGAGCAGCCAGGCTCATCTCAAGAGGGGCCAATGGGAGCTGCAGGGCACAGATGGCACGAATACAGAAGCTATTCCAATGGACATGACCTCAGTCTCCCTCCAAGAAACGCACGCAAACACAGGCACCTGTGACCAGCCATATTCTGACAATCACATCATTCCACCAATCCACCTGGCTGACCGGCATCTGTTACACAAAAGCTAATCCCCCGCCCCTGAGCATGACATCATTAAAACAGTCATAATGGCAGCCCCTATCCCTGACCTCACTGGGCTTCGTAGGCAAACGCGCCCAGTACAGTACCACGCAACTATACTCAGAAGCCGGAACCCAATGCAGATCTTCTCACAATACATCGCTCCACAAATAGGAATATGCTACATTACTTGCAAAAAATAACGCTACACGGTCAATATCATAATCAAAATTTAATGCACAACAAAATCACCAAGCCCATACAGCTATTAGGTCATGAACTCCAAAATATATTTCATTATTGTGGGCTGCATCCGCTATAAATGAACAGCTTCTTCTTGTGTGACGCCCTGTTCCTTCATGGTACACAGGGGCTACATTCACGTTCAAAAAGGCAACATGGAAGCGCCTAGAACCGCAGGGCCGTCCCATTAGGTAGGCACTAGTCCAGCTGAAAGGTCGATATGTTGCTCCTAGCCACTAGTACTGCGTAAGGGCATGTGGCCCATTGGCGATCGTCCCATAAGATCGTAATGGTGCTCCACTGATTAACACGAAGCAGCAGGTGTCGCGAGTAAAAGCCATCTGCAGGAGTGGCATACAGATGGCAGCGGCAAAATGGGAGGAGATACCTGTCACCCAAATGAAATGAAAAAGAATAGTATGGGCATCAGAACTTCATTTGAATTACTCACTTCAATGATCACACTAAATCCACAGCCATATGCAGCTAGCCCACTCAAAAGGATTATTCCCACAAAAAAATCACTTGCGAATCATAACTATATAAATCGAGGTGAAAACACTATTACAAACGAGTGTTTGTGTGCATGCGTCTGTTAAAACAGAATCCATTAGATGGGATTAGTAACGTGCATAGACACAAGTGTTTGAAGGCGCGTCGAGACAGGGAGGGTTCAACAAGGGCAGATAGACGATGGTCCCACTATGGCAGCTCTGCATCAAATAGCGCAGGGGAAGGCGATAGATTCCAAAAAGCCATGTACATGGCAAACTCTCAATTAAATCATCTGTCCATGCATCCATACATCATTCCCTCATCCCGGTATGAATACGCCTGATTATTTACTCACATAACATGTGAAATTTCCATTGAGTCTGTGCGTAATGCAGTCTGCAAAATCCACTGTGCTCCAGCCCGGAATTCTAGTGTTGTGAAGTAACATGTATTTGGGAACGTCCTGCCTTATCGTCCACTACGCTATTGCGCATCCCATACTATTCATATCAATCATTGCATTCTCGCCATGGCCCCTGTCCCAAGGACATTAAACAATAGAACGTTATATTTGCAGTCAGACCTGTGGGCGTCTCCTCGCCGCTAGCTGAAAACCGAAAGCGCTGTCCTTCGAATTCCTCATTTGCAACATCACGTCGAAAAGGCATCTGTGACCGCTTGAAATTACAAATCCATCCATGTAGTGCGGCAGTGTGTGAAAATGGAAACTGGCTTCACTCACAAATGGGACGCCCCGCCCGTCGGTGAACCGCGGTACAGTGCTGCATGAGGGTCCACCGTTAATCGAGTACTACATTCCACTGACACTTCACAAGTTTGTTCGCGACTGCACAGATAGTATGTGAAACAATGGGACCATAGCAGAATGAACATATGAACCAATATTTCACTGCCATCGGGATTAAATACATGATTGTAATAGCAAGATGCCATGCGTCCAATTGCAGCGTTGTGTGCGGGACGTGCTCGCCCAAAGGGGATTGCAGCTTGCACAGGTGGAATGAATCACCACAGGTGGAGGCTATACAGCCTGAAAACACATAAATTTCACACCCAACCCCCTCCCACAACCACACCCACTCCAAAATGCTACCGGCAGGACTAGCGATGTTGGCGCTGGGGGACCTGATAGCACTGCAAGTACTCCAACTTCAAGAAGAAGACGAACACCAACTACTACAACAACCAGCCGCACAGAGGAGACGCAGGAGGAGGAGGAGGGCAAGGCAGGGCCAGCAAGGCCCACCAGCACAGTCACTACCACCACGCAGGCAGCCCGCAATCCCACGCCTCCGAGCACATCCGTTCAACCTCACTGATGAGCAGATCCACACCCTCTACCGTTTGGACCGGGACACCATAACCGCCATTGTGGACATGACACACGCTGACCTTGTCAGCATGATAGATAGCCAACCGCCATCCCACCCCTACTGAAGGTGGTGTCTGTACTCCACTTCCTGGCCACAGGCACCTACCAGCACACAGTCGGACAGTTGCATGGCATTTCACAGCCACTGTTGTCACGGACACTATTGCAAGTGCTCGATGCCCTCCTGAAGCACGCAGACGACTACATCTCTCTACCACGCTCGGAGCAGGAAATTACAAACACAAAAGTGGGATTCCATGCACTTGCCGGCATACCGGGTTGCATTGGTGCCATCGACTGCACCCATGTGGAATTGGTTGTCCCACATGCCATGGAGGCCCAGTACCGCAACCGAAAACAATATCATTCTCTTAATGTACAAATGGTGTGTGACTCCAACAGGATCATTACACATTGTTGTGCCCGATTTCCTGGATCAACCCATGATTCTATGGTCTTGAGGAACTATACAATACCACGCTACATGGAGCGACACGCAGGGAACAGATCCTGGCTACTCGGTGAGTCTCATTTCATGCATGATAATGTGGGGTATGTGATGCGGCAATGACCTGGCAGGAAGGGGGGGGGGGGGATGCGTACGTAGCAATGTCATTCCACAAACATCCTTTATTGTACACATACAGGTGATGCCGGGTATCCACTGAAGAGATGGCTCCTTACACCACTCCGGAACCCACAGAACCAGCATGAGGAGGACTACAACCATGCCCACTCACGTACCCGTGTAGTCATAGAACAGGCATTCGGCCTACTGAAGGGTCGTTTCCGCTGCCTCAGCAGGTCTGGCGGGGCACTCCTGTACCGCCATGAGAAGGTTGCAAAGATGGTCATGGCATGTGTCATGCTACACAACATGTGCGTACGTAGAAATGTGCCCATGCCCCCTGACGCAGAACTGCAAGCACCTGAAGATGGTCATGATGAGGGTGGGGATGTGGCAGCACCTCAAGGAGTCCGCGAGGCACAGGAGGGCCGTGAAATTCGTCAGATTATCATAGATTCATGCTTCTAGCACTCACGCCTGGTGGCTGATACATGGACACGGGACTTGTGGCACTGTGTGTGTCTGGAACATGCACAATATGGACTGTACGCCTATAAAGGCCTCGTACACAAAGATCAATGTCCACACATCTCATTGGATGATTGTGAAATGTTTATAGCATATGTGAAATTATGTTACACACCCCATCGACCCGCCACCCAAGTAAGCCCAACACACCCCCTCCACCCTCCTACCTCCCCCCCGAACACCAGTGTCCAAAGATGCTCATTGTCAGTGGGCAGACGCTATTGCAAGCCCCCTCTCCGGGTATCAGGGGCACCCCTGCCTGTGGAGCGCAGGTTCCTCCCAGATCTACGTTGGGGGCTGCCCTGGACGGAACTTGCAACGGATGATGTCTCTGCCTGCTCACGTCCATGCATGTCCCTAAGGGTTTGTGAGAGCTCAGTGAGCACACGGCGCACAGCGGCAAGTTCAGCACATACGTCTTTGGACGTCGCATGCAGTTCCCCCCTCATGCTCTCGGTGCTTCTCTCCATTTGTACTCTCAGGCTCTCGGTGCTTCTCTCCATTTGTGCCCTTAGTGTCTCTGTACTTCTCTCCATTTCTGCCCTAAGTGTCTCAGTAGATGTTTCTATGGCTGCCTTAGTGCCCCCACATTCATCAGCATGGTCCTTGAGGAGCGTGGCCAGTTGCTGCTGTTGCACGATCACCTGGTCGAGGGACTGTTGCCTCTGCTGGGCCATGGCCATTTGCGGTGGTGTCACAGAGGGGCTAATCACCTCATGTTGCCTTGACACAGGGCTTGTGGGGGATGGCCAGTCGTCGTCTTGTGGGTGCCCCTGCGTGGTATCCTCATGGTGTACGGGATGAAACAAACAGGGGGATTGAGACAGGTCATGGATGGATCCTAAATCGACATCACCGTTTTCTGTGTCGGAGCATGCTGCCATTAATGCAGTGTCACCTATGGTGCTGCTGCCACCAGAAGCAGTGCCTTCTGTGGCATCCATTGGGGGGACCTGTGGTGGTGCTGTTGTGGGCATGCTGGCTGCTGGGGTGCCTGTTGGAGTCCCCTCCTGTGTGCTGCCACTTGATTTGTGCTGCTGCCGTGTCTTGATCTGTGCAGCTGAGGTGGAGGGTCTTTGGCCGTTGGTCTTGGCCCTCTTTGCAGGTGTGCTGGTAGGGGTGTCCTGGAGCTCGTCGTTTGAATCGGACCCTGTGGTGGAGTAAAGGAGGGCGAGCGTTATTAATGGGTCTGTGGAAATTGGAATGGCAGTGTATCACATGCATTGGGGTGGTACCTGAGGGTGATTTGGGTCAGGGCCTTGGAGGTGGTTTCATTTTTGTGTGGATTGAGGATGCAGTTGTTTTGCAGCCTGCAGTTAGGGTGTGCCTGCTGCACGTGTAGAGGGTGTTTTTAGGATTTTTAATTATTTATGTATTTAATGTGACTTTTAAAGTGCGCTATCAGGCCAATGTATGTGGACGTTCTCCTGGACATGTGTTTCTGTTGCACTATGTGGAAACATGGTACTTCACATGATTGGACATTGTGGATTTAGCATTGTTTTATTTGGCCCACCTACCTGATTCTTCGGATGTCAGCACTCCTTTCTTCATCCCTCCGACTCCCTCTATACTCTCCATTCCAATGGTGGAGGCACAGATTTCTTCCCAGGGGGTCAACTTGATGGGTGATTCCAATCCTCCCCCGGTAGCTGTGGCAATGTTACGGTTGGCGGATAGTATGCTCCGTACGCGTATCCGCAAGTCGTCCCATCGCTTTCTGCATTGCTGTGGGTTGCGGGGTGCGGTCCCCACCGCACTTACCCGCTGTGCCACCAGGGCCCATATGGCCTTCTTGTTCGCAAGTGCCGGCCTGGTCATTTGCGTCGAGAAGACGACGGCAGCATTCTCCTGGAGGGTCTCTGTGAGCACGGTGAGTTCCTCACGGGAGAAGTGGACCTGCCGCTTGCGGTCGCACGCTTTTTTCGCTACTTTTCCCATTTTTATTGTTTTCACTAGGGTGGATGACGGGTTGGGATGTGTCTCAGGGTAGTATTTTTAATGGTTGTGTGGGAATTCTGATTTTATAGGTGTACGGCGTGCTGTTTTACGGTCACCGTATTTTCCGATTGCCGCTCATTACGGTGACCGCTATGATGGGTGGCGGAATTGCACCTAGGGCGCCGTACGACGGCGGTGAGGGGCGTTTTGGGGACATTTCCGCCATCGCAGACTTTGCACTTCCGCCATGGCGTAGTGCTCGTGCCCGATGGGTCAGAATTAGCCGCACTTTACTCCGTCGTGCTATGGCGGAAACGCTATTTACGCTATGGCGGTCAGGTCAGTTACTTTCCGCCAGGGTCGTAATGAGGGCCATTGTATTTATTTTATGTATTGAGCATTTGTATGGTGCCTATGCAGCCAAGGTGTTTCCAGGTGCCACAAGGCTGGGGGTAGGAAGACAAGGAGAAAAACAATAACAGTCTTACTAGGCCTTGTGACATTGGGATTGTGCAAGTGCAGAACAGGAAGTGCAAGGGGAGGAGGCAGGTCAGGGAGGAAGGATGGAGAGGGGGAGGGGGAAGTGCAAGGTGAGGTGCCCAGGATCTGGGCAAGTGCTAAAGGGAGCCAAGAGGTTAAGTGCCAGGGGAACAGGGGTGACTAGTGCGAGTAGGGGGTGGCCAGACTGAGTAGGCTGGTCAGGGAAGGGAAGGGTGCCCAAGCGCAAGTGTTGGGTATTGGGGTATTGCAGAGACCGGTCGAGGAGGGCCTGGCCCCAGTCTCTTCATTCAGTCCGTTATGTTGCTTGCTGTCAATCTCCGTTCTGATTGGCCAATGGTGTTTCTGCTACTGACTCTCATTGGGCATGCATGTGCACATCAAATGCCACCAGAAACGGTTAGCTCGCTAAATAATGTTAGACTTTGAAAGGGTACCTAGTCAAAAAGTCGATCCATAGAATCTGACAGTGAAAAAAGCTGTCCCATTAAAGTAGAATCACAGTCGACATTTGTGTGGTTCTTTGCAAAGTCGAACAAAAGCAGAGGGAGTTCAGTCGCATAATGTGTATTCATTGTTGGTGACATTAATTAACCCCATGTGTGTAGACAGGACGGCGTTCAAGGCGCAGTTAGCCCCGTATTGGGCAAATAAAGTAAAGCGTGCCAACCCTAATTACACAATTGTATGGTTTTGCTGCGCAACGAGGCGAACATTATTGGCAGAAAGATGCTCCACGGGAGTGCTTTACATTCCATTTACATTATTGGCCTCATATGTCCTGGCTCTCCTCACCATTCGTTTCAAGTACTGGCATGGTATGGTATGCATAGGTGCCAATTTCCGTGTTTCAAACATTGATAACATGTTTACATATTTACTAAGTCTCTACACCATAGGCCAGGCTAATCCTACCATTAGCAAGACCTTCAGCATTTGTTCCCCATATCATTATTAATGAAATGGTGCACTCAGTTAGGTGTAACACTTCAAGTACACAAGTGGTTGAGGAATTCGGCTATTTGGGTATCTGTTTTAATAAAACATTATCAGGTACTAGCCATCTGGGGAAGTTAACCCTCAAAATGAAACAGGCCATTGGCGGGGTCTTTCGCTTTTCCGAAATGTGCAGGTCACAAGCGGTGAAGGGTACCAAAAGCAAGCTCTTTCGGTTGTTAACTGTGGGACTTCGCTCTGGGGGTTTGGGAATCCGACCTCTTTGCTGATTACTGAAAACTGTTTTCTTAAAGAAGATTTGAGGATTCCCAGACTCTGCACCAAGCTTTGCGGTGATCCAAGAGTTTATTGAGGAGGACCTAAAGTTGCAACCTCTCCTTGCACTGGCTGTGGATCTGGGGTGACCCTAAAGCAACCCTAACTCCCTTCATAACCGGCGCATTGCTAGTTAATAGCTGCGCGATGGCCCCTGGTCAGCAGTATCTAACCTGCACTGACCATATTCATGAGCATGCACGAGCAAGATTGAATTGCCTACCCCTCCCAGAAATGACGGCCATGTGGGCCGGTAGTACGTCTCATAACTCACGCTGCCTCTGTGGTGCTGCTAAGGAAGGTTTCTTACATTTAATTTATTTCTGTCGGGCCTAGGCCCAAATTCGAGCCACAACGGGGATCCCCCTTCTGAGAAACCAAAGACCAAGACATATCCCAACCTAAGCGCAAACCTCTGCGTCCACCCCTGTCGAGTGGCTAGATGGACCCTTTCAGTGGTTCCGTGCCATTTCCACAAAAACAATTTCTTCGTGGTAATTTACTTTGTGGAAATGACTTTGACTTTTTACTTCACATTTATTTTTTAATGGCGGGGGGTTTCGGGAGGTTCTCCCCCTCCGCCCCCCTTAGCTACCACCCCCAAACCTCTCCCCAACTCCCTTTTACCCCTTAATCCACACATTTCAAAGTATTGTTGCAGTAATTCCCACCAAGTAAATCACCACGAAGTAATTAGAACCGGACGACCCTTTTCCAATATCTTATAAAAAAGCTATCGACTGTAAACAGGAATGTCTGGCGCTTTCCTAAGGGAAAATCTCTGTTTATCTGTGAATTTGTCTTCCTATGGAGTGTGATTTTAAGCTGCGGAATAAAGAGCACTGGCACTTCTTGAGCTTGGAAATGTAAAATGTTTATTTAATTGATTATCTTTCTGTCGCTCGTGTGTTTTTTAACTGTCTTCTCTTTTTAAGTAATTTTTTGTGGCGGATTCGCTGCAATAAAGTATCACTGACTGAAATGGCGCATAGGAGAGATGTGATGGCAAAATAACAGAACAGCCAGAACAAGAACAAGAAGAAACAAGTAAACAGACTGAAACTGACAAGAGGCTCCAGATGAAACAGAGTTGAATGTATATTGCAGGACAGAATGCAATGCCTCACCGCCCCGTAGACTAGATCACAAAATCCTGGGCGCGAAGCAGAACCTAAAATCTAAAATACTTCCAGTCTAATGTAGAGCAGGCAAACCGGAGGACCGAATTAACATAGCCAAAGTGGTGACAAAACCACTCCACAGGAACCGTGATTTCCAGCGCACACCCACAATGCCCAGCCAGACAGCATTAGCTAAATGGAACCTGGCCCGCAGCCCGGGCGTCAGGCTCCACTTCGTCCATATCGCCATGAAGCTGCCAATGCGTGTCCCCGGTTGCCAGGCAGCCCGGAGACCAGGCGCCGCAATAGACCGCTGCGGATTCCATGCCATCCATGCTCTGGCCCACTCCACACAACCCGGCCGAGCGGCCCCCGCAACCGCTGCTTGCCCGCCATGGTGTACGCACTGAATGCCATCTCCAGAACTTAACAAAGGATCTTGCCAGGTTTAAGCCAATTTGCTCTTGCACGTGCAGATTTAAGCACTGTGTTTGAAACTTTCAAAAAGTGTTCAACATTTCTTTTCAATTTACATGTGTCTTCTTTCGACCGGGTACGCAGTGTAAAAACGGACTTCTGTTAATATGCTTCATAAATCCATTATGAATCAGGGTGTCACAGAAACTCCCCACCATTGCTCAACTCTTAGTTTTTTTCTAAATCCTGCTCTTTCTCATGTAGTGATCAGTCAGTGTGATGTGGTATCTCAGTGGTAGTGGCCCTTGTGGGGATTTCTTTCTTGCATGCTATTGTAATAGTCACTGGGGAGCTCCACCGATATGGAATTATCTTTTAATGGTACTGCAATGGGATTGTGTAATCTCTCCCCTCTTGCACAGTTTGGATTCACACCTTTCACGCTCTCATCAAGTGTAGAAAAGGAATGCCATGCTTGACATTTAGTGTCACAACGTGCTGTGTTTAAGCAGACATATGTTTGAATGTTCGCCCTAACCAGAGGCCTGGTCGTGTAGAGGAAAGGGCAAACAACATTACTAACAGGAAGCTGCCTTGTGAATTGTGCTTGAACCTCTCCACCAGAGTTCTACTTTTACTTTGAACGCTTATTTTTATGACATACAAAGACGTAAAATAAAAACACTTTGTTTGATCGAAATGTGTGTTATTTACGCAATATGACCCAAGGAGGGGCCATTACCGGTCTGGTCAGGTCCCGGGCCATAGTTAGAAGCCTGAGTGAAGCGAGCGCTTTAACAGAGCCCCGGGGGCGTTACCCTACCTGTAATAGTCCCCTTCCGAGGGTTATATTGCCATTAGTACCCCGGCACATCATACCGGGGTACTAACTGCAATTTCTCTCGAGTCTAGAAACAGCGCTGCAACCGTTTCTCGACTTGAGTAGAAAAAGGCAAAAAAATGGCTGCCAGGGATCGGGAGAGGCAGCCATTCAGACGAATAAACAAAACAAAAGTAAACAAAAAAAATGGCTGCTATGGAATCGGGAGAAGGGACTACGTGTAGTCCCTTCTCCCTTTCCATGGCGGCCAGTCATGGAAGGAAAACCGGAGCCACATCGATGAAGCAGAGGCTTCAGAGCCTTCTCAGCGAGGTAAGGCCTGTGCGAGGGCCTTTGAGCTTGCTTGTAACAAGCTCATTGACCCTCGCCGGGTGCTAATGTTTTTTAAATAGATTGGCCAGGGACTAAATAAAACAAGTTTTACAATAAGGGGTCCTTTTCAGGAAAGCAATAAAATGAAGTAGCCAGGGAAGCTGTGTTTGAATCACTTCACCAGTGCTATGCTTCTGTTTTTTTTTCCTTTTTTAAATGCAAAGTGGCCTTCATTGCAGGCGACCAAGATACCACCAGCCAAGTGGATGCAATTAAGCATGGCCTTCTTTAAACAGTAAAGTTATTCATTTTCTTCTGTCAAAAAGGACTATCTTGTGGCTGCCTTGCTAGACCACACATTGCCCTGCCGGCCCTCTCCTATGGTATCACATCAAGTTGTGCGGGGTGTCTGAAGGATCAGTGAGTTATATTCTTTGTTTGTTTGTTTGTTTGTTTATTTATTTATAGCGCGCGCCAGCCTGAAGGTATCCGGGCGCGTGTACAAGAATACTTTAAGCTTACAACATATCATATTTTCAGGGACTGAAGTGAGGGGCAAAGGTCTGTCACACCAGCCAATCACTGCCCGTTTCATTTTGTTGTTTTGAAATGTTATTTTTAAAAAGAAAATTAAATACATGAGTAACATATAGTAAACTATAGTAGCACTAGTTATATTCTCAAACATTTCCGTTGCACCACATGTGGGGCCAACGATCGCAAAACACGTTACTGATTATTTGCCACTAACCCTCACTTGACTGCTTGTTGCTCAAAATAGGAATTGTTCTACTGTATATGTCTTCTCTGTCCCCTTCACTGCATTTGGATTACAATGCTATTTGTTAACCATGTATAAGTTCAATTCTAGGAGATAATGTAGGGCGTGTAGTTCATCCACCCTACCAATACTCAATCCTACCTTAATAGGCCTGCCTCCCAACGCGTGCCCAGTGGGTTAGGTGAGTACCAGACCTCAATGCCCAACCTACCAATCCCATCTACTGGCTGCTCTTCTTGTTTGGAGTTTCTCAGACTGCCAGTGATTTACTCTATTCAAAGGATAGGATGGGGCTAAAATCAAAATGGCGGAAGATTTTGTCAAATGGATTCCATGGCTAGCCTGATCTCACTTTTTATCTAGCTATCCTATGATAATACTGATATGATATTAGGGATCAGCTAGGATCAAATGGGACCTTGGTGTGAATAAGAGAGAGACGAATTTGAATATACATACGATTCCTCCTTGCATAGGTCTATCCCTTGACTCTCTCTCTATTTGCAATCTGCAGGCACCAGAAAACCCTGCCTTCTTCGCGACAGTGGCTAGCAAAGCATCCGCAATGAGCCGCTGTGTTGGCTTCCTTTCGTTTCTCTGGGCTCTCTGCCTGGCATCTGCCAAGCACTATGGCACAGAGACCGGGTGTCGGATCGGTAATCCTGAAGAATGCCAAGATGCTCCTTATGTGCCGGGACACAACCTTGGGGGCGAAGGGTTTGATATCACCACTCTAGAAAGGAAATCTGCATATGTTATTGCAATGAACTCCTTGGGAGAGGAGGAGGAGAATTGTCAGTTGTGTCGGAACCCCTTCCAAGGCAATGTTTATCAGAAGCTGCCCGAGGCCATCACGGACTGGCGAGTTTCCTACAAGTGCAAGAACAAACTGTCTTCTGCCATCCATGACTCCAGCGAGTCCCTGACAAAGTCCACCAGCTCTTCCATCGCCAATAACTGGAGATCTGGCCTCGATGTGGGAATAGTTGGCAACAGGATATCCAAGGCAATGGCTGGCACCCACTCCAAGCTAGCAGAGTTTGCCCGGGGAAAGTCAGCCAAGGACAAGTACAGCTTCATCAGCCAAGAAATATCATGCCGCTTTTACAGGTGAGGTGACAGATGTGGGCAGAGTGACAGCAGAGAAAAAGAGTACAGCGAAGCAGAAAGAACTGGTACAGAGTCCTCCAGGTGCATTTGCCATGAGGAGTGTGCTTAATGTTAGAAAAAACATCCTGTCCAAATTACTGGAGGACATTGGGCCTCATTACGAGTCCGGCGGTAGCCATGCCGGTAAAACCGGCAGGCTGCCACTGAACTCGTGGGGATTTACCAGCTCTGGACTTGCCAGAATCACTGGGGCATTACAGCCCCGGTGGTCGGGTAATTCCGGAGCTGGCATTCTGTTACTCCCCATTCCCCACTCCACGGGAATGGGGGCAGTGGAAACACCAGCACCATGCAGTAATGGTGCCAGTGTTTCCACGTCCGGGTGCAGCCGGTGGCGTTACGCCCGCCAGGTCAGACCTGGCGGGTGTAACACCACACAGCCACATAACTTGGAGTTAGCCGGTCCAGAAAACGGTTACCGGCACCGTTAAATCTGGACCTTCTAACTCGTAATGAGGCCCATTATATTGTTCAGTGATTGTATGATATTTTGATGTTAGTGTCTGGGAGCTCAGTCATTATCACAGAATAGATGCCCTCCCTGAGTTATGGGCTAATGCTGAAGGTAACCAGCCTTCGTTAGGCAGGGCAATCGCCCAAAGTGATAGTGAGCGCCCCCATGCAGTTGTGTTTTGCGCACGCAGGGAAGTAACAGCTGCCCAACAGCTTTACGTGATCCCAGGGTTCATTGACAGATGCAAGGCCATATTCGAAGCTGCTGGGTGATGCGCCCTCCCTGTTTGCCAGTCTGTCTTTGAATGCCAAAATCCCTTCCCTGCTGCTTCCCGCTACGCATTCTCTTATCCCATACTTATTCCCAAAACAGCACTGTGCAGCCCAAGTCTCCAAAATCTGGCCCCTTGCCTCTCACTGGCACCTCAACACCCGTGCCATGGAAAAGGAAGTGGGATTCCTCTTGGAACCGCAGCTTTCATTTGCATGGCTGCCATGTTTCCTTTTTTTCACATAAACAGAATACATGCTTTGTGTGCTCGCCCCATTCCATGTGTTCCCTCTGTTACCTCACCCATAGCACCTTGGTAACCCCCTCCTGTTAACTTTGGCTACGGACCAGTACCACCAAATAAGGACCACAGAATGTGCCGTTCATCCCCTATTCCAGGGGCTGGAATGGGGGATGAAGGCCCTTAGCACCCCGGGTTACCAAAGCGGTAACCCAGGGTGCTAAAAAAAAGGATTTTCCTTCCTACAACAGGACGCGAGTGGTGTCACACTGTAGGAAGGAAACTCCTTTCCAAGATGGCTGACATGGAAAGGAAAGGCGGGGCTCCGTACGGAGCCGCAGCCGAAATAACGCAAGTTGGGGCTTGGGGTTAGTAAAGAAAAAAGAAACAAGTAGAGGGCGGGGGGAAGATGGCGGCGGGGCGAGCCGGCCGCCCGGCGGCTTGGAACATGGGCTTACACCAGCAGTTCAAGCTTGCGTTCCTAGTCACCTTATTGGCTGGCTCCCACGCCCAGGGTGTTATTGCTGCATTATTGCTTAAATAGAATGCATTCTGCTATCTCTCACTCATTGTTTACCCTTTTTCCAATGCAGTTTCTAGACAATATAGTGCCATGGCTGAAACCATATTGCTGTCCATATCCTAAACCCTACAGTGCAAAGGCATAAAATCAGTGGCTGTAACATATGGAAACAGCCCTAGTCATCATCTTTCTCCCGATATCCAGCCCTTTCCACACATAGCTTAGGACTGGAGTTTGTTTATATAATTCTACCAGTTTCAGAATATGTTGGGTTTGCAAAATAAACAAAAGCTGATTTGATTAACTTGTAATTCAAGTACGTATAACTAATATATAGACATAACAAAGTAGACAATACTGCAAAAAGGAATTAACTTTCTTTATTTCATATACATATCTGTTCATTGTCTGAATCACACACTCCTTTTTTGTTGTTGCCTTTAGCCTGAAAGGTGTCTATTGCTGCTGCGTTATCTATTTTTTCCATAATTTAGAACTCAATGAAAGTATAACTAGACTCAATAGCCTCATTTTAATGTACTGCAACTCCTCATTTCTATTGCTCCTACCAGCAAGTATTTCCTCTATGCTTGCTTAGGGTTTTCCCTGGACTAGATATTTGCACCATTTGGATGTAGGTCACCCTCCGGTCGTACAAGGAGATGTATGTGGGATGGTGTTTTATATAGTGCGAACTTAGCGAGAAAACAACGGAGCGCTGTACAACAGAGGGAGTGGTACATAGTGGAGGGCGAGGCAGGTTTCTTGTCAGTCTATATTCCTCCTTTCTTGAAGAGCAGGGTTTCCAGTGCTTTCCTGAATCGCAGGAGGGATGCTCCAGAGTGTGGGAGCTTAGCAGGAGAATGGTTGTTTTCTGGTCTTCTCCTTGAATTCCAATCTGGGGATATCTTGGCTCCTGGTGTTTCAATATCCTTCTAAGATGGTAATATTTCCATGTAGGCATGATGGCGTCTCTTGGAAATTAGACCTTAAAGGTGATACACAGTATTCTGAAGCCGATTCAAGCTTGGAGGGGTAGCCAGTGTAATTCCATGAGAGTGGGGGAGATGTGGGTGATGAGACCTGCTGTGGTGTGCTGGACAGCTTTCAGAGGGGCCAGAGTTGTGGTTGGCACACGTGCCTACCACCACACTAGTGGGCTATCACCGGCTCTGGACAATGAATTCATTTATTAATTTATACATTGATAGCAGCACGCATAGCCCACAGGCATCTAGGCGCTAGTTACAGAGCAAGCAGACAAGGTTCAGTGGAGGAGGGGGAGGGAAGAGTCAGTTGAACAGGAACGTTTTGGAAGCTTTCTGAAGACATTGTGGGATGATTCTCTGCATAGATGAAGTGGTAGTTTGTTACAGTGAGACGTTCCCCGGACTGGGAAGCTGGAGCCATCCGCTTTAGATCGTTTGAAGCGTGGTGCGACGAGACAGTGACTGTAGGCAGCTCTGGTAGGTCTTACTGAGGCGCTTTTTATCACGTTGTTCACAAGGTAGACAGGCGCACCATTTGAGAGACATCAGTGGGTGAGGGATGGAATTTTGAAGATAATTCTATCCTTGACAGGGAGCCAGTCTGCAGATTTTCTGGCATTTGAGATGTGGTCCCGTTGCCCAATGTCAAGGGTGGCTCTGAACGCATTGTTTTGAGCATATAAGTGCTTGTGCAACTTCCAGACGGTTTGTGATAGAAAGGAACGGTTTACTGGCATTAATTAGTTTGATCGCATACCCTGATGTTGAGGCAATGTGGTTGACATGGCGGGACATGGAGGGAGAAGAGTCAAGGTAGACCCCAAGGGTCTTCACCGAGTATGCAACAGTGATCGTGTGGCCGTCAATGACAAAGGATGTGTATTCCTGGAGAGACCCTTCAGGCGGGCCGGGGGCCCAACAATGAGAAGTTCGGTCTTTTCATCGATCAGGCAAAGCCTATGTGCAGCCATCCAGGATTGGATAGTTTCGTAGATTTCATTAATCTTGAGGGTGTCTTTCAGGTAGTCGCCAGGAAGGGGGATAAAGATTTGGGTATCATTTGCATAGTTAGTGTACAGGATACCCAGGGCATCAAGAAGGTCAAACAAGGGCTAAGTGTATACATTATACAGAGTAGGTGAAACAGAAGAGCCTTCAGGAACCCCACAAGTATTGGGTGTCAGTGAGGCGGTGGCCTTGCCCGAGAATGCACTGGAGGATCTATTTGACAAGAAGGAAGCAATCTAGCTGGAGGCTTCTGGGGAGAAGTGGGCAGCAGAGGTGAGAGCTTGGCAGAGCTTCTTATGATCAACAATGTCAAATGCTGCTGATAGGTCTAGAAGAAGAAGCAACAACAGTAATCCCCTGTCATTGGCACTGTCAAGCTGTTTTTTTAGGTTGAGAAGGGCTATTTCTGTACTGTGCTTCGGGCGGACACATGACTGGCGGGAGCCTAAAATGTGGTAGTGCTCTAGGAAACATTGGCCCTCATTCCGAGTTAGGACTACACCATGGAGTAAATAGCTCCATGGTTGGCAACCATGGAGCTATTTACTCCATGGAATACCGGCATGGTGAATGGAGTAATTACCGGTCCATTCCAGGGTTGGAGGGACCGGTAATTCCCCATTCACCTTTTGCCCTTCCCCATTCCCATTTCTGCCCCATAGGGCTCAATGGGAATGGGGAAGGAGGTAATTACGGCACCGTAAATTACGATGCCGTAATTTACTCCAAGGTCACTTTGCGGGTCCCGTAATTTACTCCTGCTAAAAGCAGGAGGTAAAGAGGGACCCGCAAAGGGAACTCGGAATACGGAGGTAAGGGATTACCGCCATCGGTGCCCTTACAGGCACCGGTAATCCCTTACCTCCAACCTCGGAATGACCCCCATTGTATTTGTGGGTAAGCCAATCTGTCCATGACCTTGAGAAGGAAGGGGACGGTGGTGGTGATGAAGTAGTAGTTGGTGGAGATAGCTAGGTCACGGGTAATTTTTTTGAGGAGCGGTGCAATCCAATCCTTAAGTGCAAGAGGGACAGAACATGATGTAAAGGAGGAGCTCATCATGAGGGTGATAAGGGGGAGTAGGGGCAGTACACAATCTTTGACCAGGGAAGCCGAGAGTGAGTCTCCCTTGCACCGGGAGGGTTTAAGGCCAGCGATGATACTTGCAAGATCGATGTTACTGATAGCTTGGAACTTGGAGGGTGGGATGTCGACATGGGTGGGACTAGGTAGGGGGCAGTCGATAAGCAGGGAGGCCTGTTTAGCATGAATTTTGCTATGGAGCAGAGAGATTTTTCCTGTGAGGGTGTCTTGGATGGTGTTACACCAAGCGTTGTCTTTAATGATGGTATCCGGGGGGGGGAGATAGGGGTTTCTAGTGCGCGTAGTATAGTGAAGAGTTCTTGGGATCTAGAAGCTGCATTAGCAATTCTTTAATTGTAGGTGGCCACTTTGGAGGTGAGGAGGAGCTGTTTGTATTGGTGGGAGAGTAAGGAGAGGTGGTTCTTATTCGTTGTTGTGGGAGTTTTGTGCCAAATGGCTTCTGCTGTTCGTTTGGCAGCTCTGGTGGAGCGCAGTTCTGGGGTGAACCAGGAATTAAGATGTGTATGGTTCTTGGATTTCTTATCTTTAAGAGGTGCAAGGAGGTTGGCATCGTTGGTGAGCAAGGATTTATAGTGGTCTACTAAGACGGAGGTGTCTTGTGAGGAGGGGAGTGGTGAGGTGATAAGAGGGAAGATGTTAGTGTAAGTCAAGTTTCGTGAGCTACGAGCCATGGTTGTGTTGGTGGTGATGACTGGCTTGTAAGCTGCTAGGCCGGTGGCTATCATAGTGGCGTTAGTATCGCTAGCATTATTGAAGCCCAGGTTGAGGTCACCTAAATTTATGAGTTGAGTGGTGGGTTTGATGTTGGTAGTGAAAAGTTGAGTGAGGTCATCTTCGAAGAAGATGATAGGGGCAGGGGGCAGTATATGAGATGTAACGTGAGCGTGTTGTTTTGTGAGCATTTGATTTTGGCTGACAGTGCTTCACAGTTGGGGATCGAGGTTGATGGAGATGTGTATATTGGAAGAGAATCTTTGTAGATGAGGTTTACACCTCCACCTTTTCTTTCTTGCCAATCACAGCAGAGAATGGCGTAGCCTGGTGGGATGGAATGGAGAGGGTTGGGCCTGCTGAGGGGGAGAGCCAGGTCTCGGTGAGGGCTGGGATATCCAGGTTATTCTTAGTGATGAGGTCCAAGACTTCATGGGGGTGCGCAATGATGGATCTAGTGTTGAGTAGGGCACAACACAGGGGCTGATTTTGTAGTGGTGCAGCAACAGAAGTAGGGAGTGTAGTGGGTGGTTGGTGGGTGGGAGCAATTCTGAGTGGTGATTTAGCAATAGTTGCGACTGGCATGGTATCCAGGGGTCCGTCAGGGTTATGGGGCGGAGTAGATCTGTATCTTAGGTAGGTGTTCCGGGCTCTGGTTACTTGTGGGTGTGAGTCACGAGGTGGTGCAAGTTTAGTTTTCTGGGCAGGCCTAGAGTGGTGTCTGGTTCTATATCTCAAGTTGGTATTCCGGGCTCTGACTCCAGAGGGGTGTGAAATGTAGGGTGGTGCAACAGTGGAGGCGATGGTAGCCTTGAGTGGCAAGGCAGGGGTCATGCTCGTGCATAGCGTGATAGAGATTGTTGAGGTCATGATGGCAGGGGTGCTGGGTGGTGGCAGAATCACGATGAAGGAGTGGAGCATGGTGGAAGCAGCGGGTAGGAGGATAGGTAATGATGGTTTCTTTAGGTGTAGCCTTGACTCTGATAAGGCTGGTAGGAGGGGAGTGGGTGGGGGGAGATCAGAAGGAGAGGTAGGTTTTAATGCAGTACAATGTTGCGGGTTGAGCTGGAGGTGCTCCTTGCAGATTGAAAGAGGCAGAAGATATGAGGTGGGGGTAGGTAAGGTGATCAATGGTGCATTGAGAAGTGTGAACGGTCCAGAGGGAGGCACGACCTGTGCAAGTGCGTGACGAGGCATGGAGGGGCTGCTTACGCTGGCCAGCAAGGCAGTATCCATAGGTATCGTCAGAGGGCAGAGATAGTGGGTTGGCGTGTAGACTGTGCGCCCACAGGAGGCGGCGAGGGCAGACACCTTTGGAGTGGCAATACGTATAGCTGTGTTCTGCATTTGCGTGAACTGCATGGCAGTGGAGAGAGGGGTAGGTGCCGGGTGAGCGAGTGGGATGGTGCAGTCAGTGTGTGGGGAGATGGTACTTGGGGCGCATAAGCGGGCAACGCCATAAGCATGGTGAACTGCTATAGGCTTGTCTACTGATACTGTTTTCCAATCTGCAGCACTTGCGATGAGCAGCAGAGGGCAGAAGATAGCTGCAGTGGCCTACGGTCACGGCCATCGATTGTGGCTGGCTGTGCCTTCTGGTTTGCTGGGCCATAGGAGCAGGGTTGGGTCTTCGGGAATGGCAGGGGGTGATCTTAGAGGTTTGAGTGATAGGATTCACTTGAAATGGTGGGGTGTGGATACATTTTCCTAGGAGTGATGGACCCCTGAAGGATGGTGGTAGGGTAGGTAGGATGCTAATGCTGTGGGTATAGTTACTGGCTCTGCCTTATCCAAGTGCATCACAGTAGGTCGGTATAGTGGCATTTGCAAGGGAAGTAGGCTTATCAAGATTACTGACAAAATGCTACGTGCTGTTAGTAATGGCCGGAGTGGCGGGCATGTTCCTATGCTGCAGTGATGTTAGCCACTCGGGTTGGCCTAGCGGGAATGTGAACTTCCAGACACTGGGGTGTGCCGTGGATTTGGAGAAGGCTAGTGGTTCTACGTGCCAGTAGTTCGGGTCTTTTGTTGGGACTTCGGTCGCCGGTGGTGCACGTTGTGCTTGAACAAGCCAAACGCGACTCTGGGTGGGAGGGAGTCGGACAGGGGAGAGGGGAGTGTCTTGGAAAAAGTATTTGTGCCAGACCATTGGGAAAATCCACATACGTGCCTGCAGTGCAAGCAAGCACATGGGTCTTACCATTGTGATCAGGGGACTACGCGGAATACGCATTGGTTAGCTTAATCTGGGGCAGTGCCTGCAGCGACGAGCAGCGGAGAGCTAATTTGGCCTTGGTTCACGGCCTTCGTGAGTTGGCTACGCCTTCCGGCTCTGTTGTGGGGTCCTCATTAGTGCTGTTTACAGCCAATGGGGGCTGGTGTTGGTGTCCAGTGGCTTCTGTCCTGTAGGTGTAGTCACAGTGGTGGCTATCTTTACATGGGGGGAAAGCCTGCATAGCGAGCTGAGGGATCATGCTCCTGCATGCCCTGTGTCCCCGAATCAAACTGGGGATGCAGCAGAGCTGCAGAGAGCTCATTCGGCCTTGGTTCACGGCCTTTGTGAGTCGGCTCCGTTGTGGGGTCATCATTAGCGCTGGTTCCAGCCATCTTTATATGGGGGTAATACCTGCACGGTGAGCATTTTGTTCAACATCTGTGGGCAGTTAATGTAGTACTCATTTGGTCCTTTCCTGTGATGCTCAATCCAGCTACCATCCTGTTATGCATTCCCCCTGGGGCCACCCATTTTACAGTAGTGTATCTGTGTTCAGCCTTTTTATCTGTTCCTTAACTTGATTGATTTCCCTCGATCGCAGCAAAGACCCTGATGAGGCAGCTTCAATGCAGTACATTCTACCATTGCAATCACAATCAGAGTGGTCAAGTGTTCTACCAAATAACAGTTCTCTCCCATTTGCAAACAGATGAGCGCATCTTAATACTGCTTACACCTGTCTTAACTCGAAGGTCCTCCTAGGCTGCAGAATACTACAGCAAGCAGCCTGCTTCCCCACCGCTGGTGACACAGCTGTCCATTGGAAAAGCCCACTAAAGTGATGTTACACTTCTGAGACTTGGTGAAGCCTTCTGTTCACCTTACTCGCTTTTTTCGATCAAGTTGTTGAAATTGAACAGTCCATTTAACCTACAGGGAACATAAATAAACAGCTATTCCTTTGCACTCAAGTATGGGATGCCCATAAGCGGCCATTCAGCTGTGTAAATGCAGGAGAACAAAAAGCAACTTATCTGAAGGTAGAAGGCAGAAACACTTCATTGCAACATGAACCTAAAAAGGATCTGAGTACGATTACTGACTAAATGGGCAACTGATGAAGCAGGAAGGCCATCTGAATCGGTCAGCAGAGAAGGACTTCTGGAAGAGCTGGACAACTTCCCTGGTCCTTCGAGCTCAGAAAGGAAATGGCTCTGAAGTCTGCAGTGGGGATGAAGGGTTTGATTTGGCGCAGGAATGAGAACTGGTGCAATGCTCTTTATGTCTTCTTGGCGATGTGTGCTCTTAAGGTGAGGTAGCAATCAATACTGAAGCTGAGGGACCTTGCACTATGCTTGATTTGGGGGGAAAAGTCATCAAGATCCATTGTTGTCAGACGGTTTGGCACTTGAATGCGTTTCGTGCCACCTCCAAGAAGGATGGTGGAATTAAGTCTCAGGTAGATTATTCAGTAAATTGATACCTTAGACAAACACCTTCCACCAAGTATTTGCCTTGCTTAGGGAATTACTGTTCACACACCTCTCTGCTTTACAAGTATTTCTTCCCCCTTGCATAGGGTTTTTGTGATGTTGTGATATTCTTACTCACCAGCCATAGGAAGCCCTCCTAGGCTAAAGTGTTTAGCCATTAACAGAATTGTGGTACTCTTTCCTGGTCTCTGGGTCCTGCCAGCGGTTGAGTTATAGCCCTCAGGAGGCTGCTAGAATACACTCTGCTCTGGTCAGCCAGGCACTGAGATAAAGCAGGCTTCTAGCTCTCCTTCTTTGACCCCTTTCTGCCTCAGATAGAGCTTTGTCTGTTCTCTGGATCCGACCTTTCTTCTAGTATCCTCCTAAACTCCACCCTCTGGGACTAACCCTGTCTGCCATCCTCTGTACACCACGCTGAGAGTTTTTATGGTATGTGTGATTGTCTTCATTATGTGATAATGTTACTGGCAGGTTCCTTTCATCCCCTTTCGCTCTCTCCCTGTAATTGTCTGAGCCCTGATACCGCGTAAGATAACTGGACTTTTCCCTTCAGGATTCCATGGTAGGCCTGCTCAATTTCGCATCTTCCTTGATTAAAATAAAATGATCTTGTTCTGTGCGGTGGTGAGCGATCAAAACTCCCTCCACCATCTTTGAGTCAGGTGGAACCCTTGTGGAGGCAGTGTGGCTACGTTGAAGGAGCCGAAAGCCATGTCTTTGGGATATTATGGGGTGCTTGTTAAGTCTGCCAATCGCTTGTGAGTGCAATTATAGTTGTTGGTGCATCAATAAAGAATGATCGCTGCACTGGCTTGTGAACGGGCATATAGATTTCTCAGCGGATCATAGTATTTACTGGGAACCCTTTCTAATTGTGTGCTGCTTCCTCTCAGGGCACATCTGGTGCTTGAGGCCCTATATTTGCTCATACATGGAAACAGATTTCCAAGGCATCGCTCTACTGTCTGTCGAGTGACAATAGAAAATAAAGGAAAATCTGCCTCCATGGACTCAGACTTTGCTTGGGAAACTGGGAAGGTTTGGCATTGGCTCCTGATATTGTAAGGCTGGATGGTGTGGGCACTATGGAGGAGCCAGGGGTCCCCTTTGTACCTCCTCTTGGTAGCGCTTTGCTGAGCTTGTAGGTCCCAGAGACTGTCATGTCCCTGTGAGTGGCCCATGAAGTCCTTCTGTCCTACAAGAAAAGACAAAATCCAGCTCCTACCCTACTATGTCTCTGCACCGTCCTCGGGAGCTGTGCTCAATTTTATTATTTACGTGGAAGTGATACCTTCAAAGATGTTAATGAATGACTAAAGCTTTACATCATTTCCGCCTGAGTGCATGGTACAGTATTATTCATTGGCTACACGCATTCCCAAGGTGCCTGCCTTCTCCATTCGTGGAATTGAGTGCCCATGCTGGCATTGGCCTTTCATCCTCAGGGATGTATGGTGTCTGTCTGAATGTCAGTGGGGCAGACTTATAGAGAGCAGTTGTTGGTCAAACACTTTTCTCCAGGAACACTCAGAAATTGCCAAAAAGGTCCAGGGGACAGTGTGTGGGTAATTATAACAGGCATTGTCTATGGAAGTGCCCCATTCAATGCCTGTTAATAAACCCCCACTGCGCCCCAAACGATACAGATACAAGTATTTCCATCTAACACACACCGAATGTTCTATCAATAGTAATATATAACATGTATCAAAATGCAAGGTTCCCATACATTTTCAAATAAATACATCTTATCTGACTATGTTTCTTTAAATGCAGCTGTTTTGTGAAGCAGATGTTTGGGGACGAGTGCCATACTGCAGAGGATTTTTGTGGACATAGGGTAATGGATAGGGTAAGTGTCCCTGAGATGGACCGCATGCCTAGACATGAATCCCAAGAGTGGTATGCTTCGAATCCCAGCGAGCTACACCTCAATGATGATCCCGATGAGGCTGAAACATGTTGGGGTTGATTGTGGTTTCTTGCAGAAGGAATGTGGCCTACACATTGTAGCTGGACTGTTCTTGTGCAGTGGATGCACCAAGCCAGACATGCAGATGGTTATTACCCTTATGCATTGGTACAGCACACTGATAAATGATGGACTGGAAGGCTGCCCACAACAATCAGTTACAGTTAATTCAAAGCTTGCCCATCCATCACGCTTCAGTGTTGCCAGAAAGTTGAGCATTGACAGAATTTCTATACAAAAGCAAGACTAGTGCCAATGTTAGTGTCTGGGTAATTCCCCGGGGGGCCGGCAGGGCCGTCCGCGGACCTCTGGGGTTCGGGAGGCCTCAACTCCTCCCACGTCCCAAAAGGAGTATGAGGCACACACAAGAGAAAGGGGTTACTGCTGTTTATTACATAAAACAGGCAGGGACGGGCTCACAGGTCACAGGCATCCGAGAGACCTCTCATCCATTGTGGGCTCGCAGGCCCTTTTTCTAGCTGCATGACGTGACTACGTGTGTCACCTGGGAAAACTAGCCCAAAACCTAACGTCAGCTCGGGTTGGCTCCCCGAGTGGTAAGGTAACTATAGGTACATATAGGAAAGATTGTTAGTGGTTGAGTAAGGGTCAGGTGGTACGCTTGGGCCATCCCTAATAATTGCTACACGAGATTTGTTAAAAGGCGATGATTAGTGATTTGATTAAACTATAGTGTCGTCAGTGATGAGCCCCTCGTATTCCTATTGGTCCACCCGCAAGCCCCCAAGCCTGGGACGACCTCCGTTCCCAGCTTGCGGTGTACTTGGTATTAGCAACAAAGTGTGACTATGTGTCAGTGGTAGACAATGCACAGGTCTGACTATTAGCTGGTGTGCAGGTCTTTCCCATCGCTGTCAGTGTCCAATTTGTTACTTCATTGTTGCAGTTTAGGTCCCAAACGTGAGAACCCAGTGCTTTTCTGTCCCTTGGGCTTGGCATCATATCAGGTTGGCTTGGTCACGTGTGGTGAGACCGTGGCTGGAGCAGAATTATGAGCATTTGATTTATATTTCGGCTCTGACGAGTGTTTAGCAGTGGCAGGTGTAGCTTTGGCTGTGGAGAGCGTGGCATGTAAGTTGCAACATTGTCGGAGCTTGTTCTGCGTGATCAGCACCTTTCAGCTTTGTCTGAGCTGCTCCGGCCTGGGGACTCTGGCTTTGCAGCCCACATCGGCCTGGCTTTTGGGTGGCAGTACATAGTCCACAATGTGGTGGTCGTGAGGGCGACATAGGTTCATATGCATTAGTTCATATAGAATGTTACATCTTTATGTATTTAGTGGCGAGGAAGCGTCTGCAAGCATGTACACGAGCTCTTCTGGCATCTTGCGTTTCTGTGGTGCTGTAGTGGCCTATGTGAAAAATAACAATGCATGTCTGTGGGTGTGCGAAGTCCTCTGTGTCATAGCACTGAGTATGTTCTTTGTGTGGGTTGGTGTGTGTCTGATCCATGTGCATGGTGGCACGTGTGTTCTCGTCTGTTGTCTGTGTCGTCATGGCATCTCTAACGATGGCGGTATTTGTGATTATTGTCTAGTCGAGTTGATTCATGTGGTCGATGTCAGCTCCACCTGAGGTTCCATCACATGGGTTGATAGACGGGCAGATTCGCTGGCTGTGTGGGGCGTGGCCACAGTGGATCTTGACGTCTGGTACGGCTGTGAGCGGGTCAAATCCCTCTTGCGGGGGGTGCTTGGGCCGGGACGTCCTAGGCGGCCATGGTTTGGATGAGAGTGGGAGGAAGGGATTGACCCATTTTCCCTCTTGAGCCCCGACTCTGGTCGACTTGTCGACCACAAAATTATCCACTCTCTTGTCTCCGCGTGTTTGTTATTCCTGCCAAGTGTCCGTACTGATTCACATGATCTTCAAATGACCAGTACATATAAACACATCCGCCACCCGTTTTGAAGTTAACCCACTTCCCAACGTAGCTCTTCGGGTTCCTTGGGTTCTCTACTTTTATTGATGGTGGCTACAAGTCTGCTTCTATTATCTGCTGGCGCAACCTTTCACATTCCTTGATAATGACGTCTGTTTGTTGGTCGTCTACAGCTGGCATTAGGACGTGTATGCCGATCATTTCTTCAGCAGTACGCTTTGATCTTGTCTTCCATACCCTTATCCCCATCAGGACGACCACCCCTAAAATGATGCATCCTGCCACAATCTTTAGACCATCTGAGAGCCCAGATGGCATCCAGGACCAGATGTACCAGAACCAGATACCGTCCTTCTTCACTCCCTTTGCTTCTTCTTCCATTTTGGCGTGCATCTTGGCCAGCTGTGATACTGCCTCAGAAAGCATGCCATTGTCCTCGTCTGTGGCAGGAATGAACGTGCAACACAAACTCACAATTTGTGCACAAACACCTCCTTCCATTGCTGTCAGGAGGTCCAGGACATATCTGTTCTGCAGGGCCACCATCCTTATCGCTCTTAGTTCTTCTTTTATCGCGTTGAATCCGTTAACTGTTGAATTTATTGTCATCATTAGCTCCCATCTTGTGATCTGCAGCCACTTCACATTTGCATATGCCTGTACCCCTGGATATATGATGGATGAGAAGAACATTGCTGCCCTGCTAAATAGTCTGTGTGCAAGTGGGATGTCACTCAGAGCTGTTTCTGAATTTCCCCATAGGTAGTTCCCTGTCAGTGGTTCTCCTTGCCTTTTTACTCTGGACAGGTGGGTAGTGTCGTTCTGTTGCTTGCTTCCTCCCATCTTCAGTGACCTTTTCTTCCTTTTGTTCCCTTCGTCCATTTTAGGGAAGTTCTCCATGTTGACGTGTTTTTGCGGTACTACCAGGGATGGTACGTTAATATGTACCATGGTGCATACTCCATTCCACAATAGCGGTAAACTGCTGTACGCCTTTGCTCCGCAGGCCGAATAGTGGTCCATCAGTACTGCTGTTCCCGCACCCCCCTCAGGAATCTTTATCATTCTCTTGCAACCATCAGTTGTTCCAACATCAACTTCTCCATCAGGCTGATAACATAGTGTTGGTGCCGTGAGTGGAAGTATTGTTATGGGCTCCTCCTCTTTGTCTAACCATGTCACTAGTGCTTCACTCTTTGTCCATTCTTTGTAGCACTTGTCATTTTCTGTTTCTACTGTCATTATTGGTGACTTTGCCAAGGTCAATATTTTAATTCCTACAACCCATTCCACCCATCCATCCTTTGTGTATACTTTGCTGTATATTAATATCAGTGGCCTTTCCCAGCATCCTGGTTCACCTGCAACTTCTTTTGCGTACCAGTCGCATTGTAGGTAGTCCAAAGTAACTTCTTCTGTTGCTCCTTTGTCGGGTACATCTGTTATGAACTTAAGTCCTTTTGTGTGCTGCCATGATTCGTCATACATTGGTAGTGTTTTGATGAAGTTATCTTCGTATGGGTACGTTGATCTTGACTTCCATCTCAGTGTTGTTCTTTTCCCTTGAAAGTGTCCACGTGTTTGGAACAATGCTAGATATAACAAGCATTTATGTTGTTGTTGTGGGTACTTCGGTGACTACGAACGTTCTCGAGGCGCTCATGGCATATGGGATCAAAGAGCACACATAGCAGTTGTCCTTAGTTGTGTCCTTACCAATTTTGGACATGTGTTTGTACCACATGTTGTTAGAGACCTGTGCGGATTCTGTAAGGTATGTGTCCATCCCATGTACATCAATGGAAACACTATGTTTATCTCTCTTTATGTTGGACCTCGTAGTACTAGTACCACCTGACGCTGTGTTCCTTGCCGCCATGGTAGGGGAAATGTTAGTTGAGGGAGATGCCATCACATAGAAAGCAAAGAAGGCCTGCCAGACAGCGGCAGTAATCAGACCAGTGGTGAAAAATATCCCTACCATTTTTATTACAGTTGCTATTACCACTGGCATATCTCTCTTACCTTTGCTGCAGTCCTGCATCTATTTTACTTTTAGATGATATAGGTGCCTGCCTGAAACTTCTCAAAATATGCGTTATTGTTGTTAGTATTTTTATTCAAGCCCTGCTTATCAAGCAATCGTTCAACGCCCAGGTGAAAAGCAGTTCCCACGCTTTCCTTACCGTCCTGTCTCGTAGGGCGGGTAACAGTGCGTGGAGATGTGGGAATGATTGTGCTATTATGTTAAGGAACGTGTTATAATATACACGTATTCTTCTTCTTTTTAGGTATTTTGGCCTTTTTATAATGTATACAAACTGGTGTGATAGTGCTTCTGGGGTGTTATCATCCACGGGCAGCATTTACCTCTGGGCAGTGACTTATTTTTCAATCACTTATATATATTTTTTTCTTTTTATTACATACACAAGGGCAATGCGCAATACCTGCGTGTGCGAGACAAAAAGAGAAGAGAACATGCACTTGTTTACATAGGGTGGGGTATACTGCAATTTACTTTGGCAATGTTCTTAGTTAAATGGTGGCTAGTGGGAGGTATTTATTTGTCTGGGATCTCGTGATCATAGGGTGGGCTATGGGTGGTTGTTCGTTTATGTCCTTTGGGTTATCCAGTGTCTGTGCTGTGCCGTTGTTGTCGCCAGTTGTTGTTGCTGAAGCGTTGGCCCCTTTGTTGAGCTGAGGGAGGGTCTGTGCTTTGTAGGGCTTGATGTCGTGGATGTGGGGGCACACGTCTTTTCCTTGTATTTTGACTGCTCTAGGGGCTATTTTGTCCACCAAGTGTGGGCCTGTAAACCTAGGACTGTTCCATTTGTGACGGAAATTCTTAAGGAGGACCTGGTCACCCTCTTTCACTGTCCACTGTGCAATTTGTTCCTGTTCCTCGTTTGTTGTCTCTCCTTGTTGGTTGTTCTTCGACCCGCCCTCTGTCTGTTGAATCTGTTGAGAGATAAAAGCGACACTAGTGACCAGGGAAGAGACATACTCGTGCATTTCTTCACCAAAGACATTATTTGCAGCATGGCAGTCAGTTGTTGCCCTTGATGGTGGTGTGAGTGGAAGATGCATTTGGCATCTGGTCACCACCTCGTAGGGTGTGAGGTGGTGATCCGGCCCTGGCTTATTTCTCAATTCAAACAAGGCCAAAGGGAGGCAGTACAGCCAACACTTTTTGGTTGTTTGTTGGATTTTTGCAATCCCTTCTTTTAGGCGGCCGTTGAAGCGTTCACAGACACCATTTGCTTGTGGGTGGTGCCCGCATGCAAACTTAAGCTTTATTCCCAAGAGGGCGGTTACGTGCTGGAACAGTTTGTTGGCAAAGAGTGGGCCATTGTCTGACCATAGCACTTCGCAAACTCCCCACCTCGGGAACACCTCCCTTAGCAGAAATTTCACTGCTCTGAAGGTGTCTGCATGAGAGCATGGACCGGCCTCGATCCACCTTGAAAATGGACACACTACTGCAATCATGTATCTGTAACCTTGACATACATTGATCATGTCAATGTAGTCAATGTGTAGGTACAGGAAGGGTCCTTCAGGCCGGGATACAGTACCTTTGATCACTTGCAGCGTGTGTGACCGGCCGTAAATTGCTGGCACATGAGGCAGTTGCTAATGAAATTTGCAACGTGTGAGTTTAGTTCAGGACAGAAACATGATTCTTTTATTTGTGCTGCAATCACTTCTTTTCCTGTGTGTGTGGGATGGTGTAGTTGGGCCAGGGCTGTTTTCAATAGGGCCAGGGTCATCACTACTTTGCCTGTATTATTATGTCGCCAGAAAGCATCTGTGGGGGACATGGTGCATCCTCTTTTGACCCATAGTTCCTTTTCTGCCATTGGTGCTGCTGCCTGTAGCTACATTATTTGTGTCTCTGGGATGTGTGTGTACCCATCCTTCATCAGCATCTATCTTGCCCCCCCCTTATCTTTTCATTTTTCTGGGAGGGTCCATGTCTCGCCAAAATACGCAGCATATTTTGCATGTGTGTCTGCTGTTTCGTTACCCCTTGATATTGGGTCATCCCCATTAAAGTGGGCCTGACATTTTACTAGAGCAACTTCTTCAGGGTAATCAATTACTTCAATTAGTTCAGCAAGTAGGAGAGCATGTTGTACCGGGGTACCGTCTGCTCTTCTAAATCCTCTTCTTTGCCATTTCATTAGTCCTGAGTGTACTGTTGACGTAACGTATGCACTGTCAGAGTATATACTCTTTTCTGATTGCTTTATTCTAAAGCTAAAATTAGTGCTGCTAACTCTTCTGCTTGTGCTGAATAGTGTTGTGGTAACTGGACACATTTCACTGGAAGGTAAGTCCAGTCTTCCCTCAATCGTACTACTGCTGCTCCTGTTCTCCTTATCCCATCACCTTGATCAATTGTTGATGACCCATCTATGTACATTATCTCCCCCCGCTCTAGGGTATTTTCTTCCACTTTCCTTGTACTTGAGTAAATTTCAATTGCCTGTGTGCAGTCATGTGCGTAATTTCCATCTTCTACTACTTCTGCTTTGAACCGTGCTGGTTTAACGTTACTGCACCTTACTATTTTCAGTTCTGGTCTGGACAGTATGATCTCATAACCTGTTGCTCTTTGAGTGGTCAATGTGGATTTTGGCTTGTTCAATATTGCAAAGAGAGCATGTTCCACGTATAGTGTGGTGGGGCATCCCATAGTTATTGAGGAGGATTTTTCTACTGCAAATGCTGCTGCGGCCGGGCTCTGTTCGCACGGGAAGTGACCCATCATTACAGGATTCAAATGGCCACTGAAAATGCCACTGGTCTGTGTCCCATGCTTGTTTTTTGTGTCAGTACTGCTTTCATCACTGCAGTGTCACAATGTGAGAATGTGTAAAAGTGTTCTTCATGATTGGGGGTGACTAGTACAGGTACAGTTGAGATGGCATTCTTTAACTCATTGAATGCCTCTGTCATTTCTCTTGACCATCCCAACTTCCTTTCCCCCCTTTGTGCTTCTCTGAGAGACTCGAGCAATAGTCCTATGTATAAGCTGTAGTCAAATACCCATGCCCTGCAGTAGTTGTATAGGCCCAAAAATTGCTGCAATTCTCTCACTGTCTGGGGCTGTGGTGTATCGTTATGGCTAGTGACCTTTGTGGTGCAATGTTTCTTCCTTTTTGTGAAATGATCTATGTAGAACACTTGTTCTTGACAGTACTGCAGTTTCCCCTTGTCAACTTTCTATCCTTTCTCAGCCAGCACTGTGAGCATCTTTACAGAGTCTCTTCTGCACCTCTGCTCTGTGGTGCTGCAGATGATGATGTCATCCACATATTGTAGCACTGTACTTTCCATGTCTATGTTTCCCAGATCCATTTGTATTACTCTGTTAAAGGTGGATGGTGACTCACAATACCCTTGTGGTAGTCTGGTGTGTTTCCATTTTGTGTTGCAATATGTGAAGCTTGTTAAATCCTGTGAATCAGGGTGTAGGGGTATTGAGAAGAAGGCGTTTTTTGAAGTCAATCACGGTTACCCGTGACGCCTCTGGTGGTATTCCGCACAGTATAGTGGCTGGATTAGCCGCTATTGGCTTCTACAATGTGGTTGAGGGGTCTTAGATCTTGTATGAAATGCCAGGACCCTCCCTTTGCCTTGCGCACAGGATATACCGCAGTGTTGCATGGTGACTCTGATGGTACCAATATTCCTCTATTCACTAGGGCAGTTATTATTTCATAGATGCCTTCATCAGGCTCTTTAGATAATGGGTATTGTTTGACCCTAAGCAGCATTACACCTTTCTTTAATTTTATTTGTACTCCTCCAATGCTTTTTATGCAGCCTACGTCATATGGACTAGTGGTCCATAGAAAAGATGATACTGCTGCTAAGTCCTCCTCATAAAATGGTACTTCTGTAGTGGTGGGTGCTTCCAGTGCCATTGCCATCTTTTGTGCTACCTCCTTGTATGTCACCATTAACCAAATACAGATGCTCATCTCGAACACCATCGCCCCATCTCCTATTTTGTCTGAGAATAGTTCCTCATCTGACACCTGTGTTAATCTTCATCCTTCCGCTAGTGCTATTACTTCTCTCCATGCTTTCCCCTCCCTATCCTGGGCGTGGACTGCAATGTAGTCTGTTGCTGCCACAATACTCTCTATGTCCACTAATATTATGGCCCCTTCCTTTTCACTTGTCAGTGTTTCTGGTCTGAAAAGGTAAGCTGCTGGTCTCCTCCACACCTTGGCCTCAATTCCTGGTAGCTATGCTATTGCCATGTCTGTTCCATATTGGAAGAGGTCCCCATCTACTGGTTCTGCCCTTGCCACTGTTTTGCCACAGTAAGCCTGTAATATGTGGTGTGCAGTGAGCATGTTAATGCCTGTTGTAGAGCACACTATTCCTTTGTCAGTAAATGATATGGCATGTTCAATCTGCTCATGATGTCTCTCCCTAGTATGTTTACTGGCGATTGCTTTGAGTATAGCAGCGGTAGAGACATGTTGTGATCTCCAACAGATAAGGAGATGTTATCGGTGAAGGGAACCAACCCTCGAGCCCCAGAAAATCCTTGAGTGTGCATAGCTTCACCTGACAAGTTTAACTTTCCCTCACTAATGCAGGACCTAGTGGCCCCTGTGTCTACTAGAAACGAGAATGTCTTGTCACCTATCGCCACCTTTATGCGTGGTTCCTACGCAGGGTTAGGTGTTACCGACAGGATGGGACACATCAAAGACGGCTGTGGGCTGTCCTATTGTGGATATAATGATTGTCCGCTCCCTGTGTAAGGGTTGTGACCCAATATTGTTACCCTCCCGAGCTGTGTCTGTTGTATAGGCGTGTCTGTAGTGGACACATTATTGTCCTGTATTTGTGTAAGCGGTTGCACTGTCTGGACGTGTTGTTGAGTTTTGATGGCCTGCTGTTGTGCCTGTTGTTGTGGTGTTTGGTACTGTACTTGCGGTTGGTGTGGTGTGTATGTTTGTGGTTGTTGCTGGGGTTGTGGGGGTGCTTGTGCTTGTTGTTGTGATAGCGCTTCCGCCCCTTGCTGCAACTGTTGTTGTTGTTGGTAAAAGTGTTGTCGCCCATTGTACCCCTGTTGCCCTTGCGCTCCCCAGGCTGCTTGTGCCAGTCTCATTCTACATGTGTGTGACATGTGTCCCACCAGCCCACATATCCAGCATGTTGGTGGCTCCCGTGCTTGCCATGGGTATCCCCCAGTGTTGTCTGAATACCCCTGCTGTCCATATTGGTTGTACCGCCGGAACCCTCCCCCTTGTTGCGGTGCTGCCTGGCCAAATCCCCTCCCCCTCATTTGTCCACCCCTCCCCCTGTAGTTGTTCGTGAATCCATTCCCCATTTGTGTATAACCACCTCCCATTTGTTGTGTTTATGGTGGGGGTGGTGGCATTTGCTGTGTCGTCATTTATGCATGCTGTAGTGATGCTGTGTGTTGTTGTGTAGTGTCTGGTGTCAAAGTGACCTGGGCTGGGCCTGTTATCAGCGCACCTTCCATGGCATATTTGGATAGTTTCTTTTGGACCAATTTCGCTTCCTCTGCCTTTCTGTCTTCCTCTTTCTATTTCATCTTTTCCAGCCACATCCTGCAATGGTGCACTATTGTCAGCTGTATCTCTGGCCATGCCTTTGCTTCCATTCCTACTAGTTTCTTTAACTGTCTCTGCACTTGTTCTGGGAGGCCTTGTATCAGTATGTGATAAAAAATTGCTAGTGTTTTGTCCCATGGTTCCCGCGTTTCCAGGCGCCATGTCTCCTGAATCTCCTGGATGTAATCAACAGGATCTTCATTCTCACGCATTTTGCGTGACATTATTGTTCCTATGTCCGAGGTGTCTGGGTATTGGACCCTCAGTGCCTGCCATAGCATGTGTCTGCAGTTAGCAAACGGTGCCCCATCATGTGATGTGTCACTTATAGTTACTCCTGGGAATCCCGTCCTCTTCCAGATGTCGTCTGCCGCGTCACCCCGTATTGAAATTAACAACCCCTTCACGTCACCTACCGCTAGTTTTTGCCCTGCAGTGTGTTTTTCCATTTCGTATATCCACTTCCTAGCCCCTCCACTCAGAGATGGAAGTCTGAATTTGATATTTTCTTTGTCTGCATGTTTCCATGGGACGTATTGCAGCCTCGCTCCTCCTCTCTCTAGTAGTGGCATTAGCGTGTACTCCTTCACCTCTCCTGGCGTTCGTCGATGCAGGGATGTGTGGATGTATTCGCTGTCCTCTTCCATGTCAGAAAGTTCCTCAACAATGTCAGTAATGTGATGTGGTACCCTATCACCTCCTATGTTCTTGTTCCTCCTCCGCTGACCTGTTTGCCCCTTCCTGTGTGTATCAGCTAATTCTTCACTTCGGCGCTGTGGGAGATCTCTGAGTCTGTTAACATATGGCGTGTGTTGTGCTGGCTGTGTCAGTGGCCACGTCGTTCTTTCTGTCAGTTGCCTTTTCTTTTCCTTCCCTGTCTTTTCTTCTTCCCGCATTTCACATTCCCATGACGACCCGCAGTCTGTGCATGTTATGTAGTGCATGTTATGTATAATTTGCTTAGCCCCTTCCCACTTCCATAGCTTCATACTCTGCACGATCCCTCCTCCTCCTCACTGCAGAATCCATCTGAAAATGTAAATCCTGGGCCTGGGTGTTTTCCCCCCACTGTGACGGTCCCCAGGTCTATGTCAGTGCACTCACCTTTCTTCTCCGTGCCCCTCTGTGCCGTTGTTGTTGCTGCCTCCTCATTGCTATACGCGTACATTTTGGCCCCATATTCCTTGTGCGTCTTTTCTAGCGCAATATTCTTTTGCTTGACCACTTCGTCACCTACTTCCACGCGTGCTCTGCAAAGCTCATTCATTATGGCATTGCTTACCTGTTCTAATATTTTGTCCTCTTCATTCTTGTTGCCCCATAATCCGCCCTCCCTTGCCAGTATACTTTCTATAACCTGTCCCTCTTCATATTTTTGTGCGCTTTCTGATATAATCTTCTTCCTCCATAGTCCCATCTCTCTGTCATTTTCTTCTCGTTCCACTTCTTTCCTCCTTACTTCCCGCTGCTCCATGCGCGCCACCCTTTCTGCGATACCCTTATGCGTTCTTCTTCTCGTTTCTTTCGTTCTTCCTCTTGCTCTTTTAACCCCACCTTGTCTCCCTTACTTTCTTTCTTCTTTTCTTTCCTTTCCCACGCTTCCTGCTTGAACTGTCTGATCAGTGCGCTCCATGCTTCCCTCAGTTCTGCTAATCTTTCCTCCAACATCTCCTCTTCTTCCTGTGTCATTCTTCCTTCCTCCGTTCCACTTACCCCGTACCCTTTCTGCGTGTAGTCCATCTCTTCTTTACCTACCTTCTTTACCACCTCTTCCTCTTCCTCTGTTAACGTCCCTCGAAGCTTCAGTAGCACCTGTGCTGCTATCCAGTCATCTGGTCCTATATTCACTAAATCTATTGGTACCCTTTTTTTGCCCAAAGAGCTTACCTGTTTTTGTTTTGTGTCTGCTTCACTCCTCGCACCCACCCCCTTTTGGTAGCTATCTGCTGGCGCATATGGTGGTGGGCTGTATGCAGGGTTGGAATATCCCTCAGCGGCTGTTCATTGTGATCGGGCAGTTTCCCTCAGTTCTTTTATTGGATACAGCCCTCCTGCCTCCTTCTTCACTTCTTTAGTGATCAGTGTTTCCTCTTCACCTTCCTTTTTTACCTCTGCAACTGTGAACAATCCTTCTAATTCTTCCTCACTTTGCTCGGTACTGGGGGAATTTTTGGGCGGGCGCTCCACACCCGCCCTCTCCACTCATCTTCTCCTCTTTTACTCCCTGCACTGTGAACATCCCCGGTACCCCTGGTGCACACCCCTGGAACATTTTCCAGAGGTCGAAAACTTCTAGATGACTCACTAATTTCTTCCCCTTATATGTGTTGTGTAGATACGCTAGCAGTGAGTGTTGGGTGCACATGTCAGAGCTGCCGTTGGGCGGCTATGGTATCCTTAGCTTGTTGTCTGTCTCTTGTGTCCATTCAATGCTGTGCTTTACTATTTTATCTCTGTGCGATGTTAGTGTTGCGTAGATGTGTTGGAGTGGTGTTGTTAAGGCACTTGCTCTGAGCCCTAACCCTGTCCCTATCCCATAATACGTAGACATTTTACAACTTTACTTTTTCGATACCACCTTTACCTGGCCCCGTAAATTGGGGTCTTCCGACTTTCCACTGTAAGGAAAAGCAATTTTGTTATTACAATACTTTGTGCTAGGCAATGTCAACTAGGGCCCCCTTCGACCCACGGTGCACAAAGCCCCCAGTGGCTGCGTGCCCCTTGCAGCGTGTTTTTGAGCTGCCCCACCTTCCTGTGTCACGGCTACTTGACACACCTTCAACGTACTTCTTACGCCTCCTCCTTCTCCCCTGTTCTCACTGCCTGCGTAGTGTATGCTCCTCTTGCCCCCTCCCACCGGCCGCACTACCTCCTTGTGCGACCCCCATTATTGAGCGCGTGCCGATGTTCTCCGCGTGCAGCCACCTCTCCCCCTTCACCTCTCCCTTGTCGCTTCTCCTCGCCCGATCACTCCTGATGGAAATGAGAAGACCGCTGTGTCCTATGCAAGCCCTATGAGTGACGTCACCAACTACTGCAAATGGATACCGGTACGTAGAATTACAACAAAATAATGAATGCGCGCCACATTTGACAATCTTATTCCCCATTATCCCCACAGCTGTCGTCCCACTACGTCTGGAGTGGAGTATTCAACAATTACAATCGGACTGCGTACACTGCGTCGCCTCGCGTGTGATACGCCCCCTCTCTAGGGGAGCTTAACCAGCCAATTATCTTCTGCACCGAGAAACACCCAATCAATAGGAATCCTCATCTATTCATTGATCTATAACGCCAACTTATAAGAATGCCACACACCCCCCCTTTTATACAGGTGTCCGCGATCTAGACCAATCAGCGCAATCCGCCAGTCACACATGGGTGCTTGAAGCCCCACCCAGCCTGCTCTGTAACACTAGAGGGGGCGGCCCTCGTGCCGATCCCCGCTACACCTTACACATTGGTCACCGCTCAATGGTCAAAATTTCTTCTTAACACACTGGCCCTCATTACAAGGTGGGCGCAAAGGGATACCGGGCACTGGTAATGACACTGATGCCGGTAATCCCTTTGCGCCCTATTCCGAGGTCCCTTTGCAGGTCCTTCCCTTAACGCCTGGTTTTACCAGGCGTCAAGGTCGGGACCTGCAAAGGGATACCGGTGTCAATAACGGTGCCGCAATTTGCGGTACCGTTATTGACGCCTTCCCATTGAGCCCTATGGGGGCTCAAATGGGAATGGGGAATGGCTTTACAAATGGGGACTTACCGGTCCCGCCAAGGTCGGACTGGACCGGTAAGTCCCCATTCCACCAAGTCGGTGGCGGTACCGGTATTGGTGTTAGTCATGGCGCTAATTGCACCATGACTAGCACCTTCCTCGGAATGAGGGCCACTGTAAGAGCTGCCCTCCACCCTAGTTACATTTCCTCCGCCCTACCACACGACATTACATTTCTGGTTGTGTGTGCCATACTCACATCGAGTTCTTGCCTGCCGGTGCCGCTCGGCTGCGGGCACCCCTCCCAATCAGCTTGCGGCCTCCCCTCGTCTAGACCACTTCTGGACACTCACCGAGTGCGGGCGGGATACTTCTCAATTCGGCTCCCAACGGCCAATCTCCAGATTGCGCTATCCGGTCGTCTCGCAGTTCTGCGATGGTGCGGTAGTCTTCCACAGGGGGCAACAGCAGAGGGGGCCATGTTGCCGGGCCACCTAGATGCAAGCAGCCTCGCTGTGGTCACTCTCAATTTCAGCAGATCTCAGCAGTGCCTCCAACTTGTCGGGGTAATTCCCTGGGGGGCCGGCAGGGCCATCTGCTGACCTCCGGGGTTGGGGAGGCCCCAACGCCTCCCGCGTCCCAAAAGGAGTATGAGGCACACACAAGAGCAAAGGGTTACTGCTGTTTATTACATAAAACAGGCAGGGATGGGCTCACAGGTCATAGGCATCCGAGAGACCTCTCATCCTTTGTGGGCTTGCAGGCCCTTTTTCTAGCTGCATGATGTGATATGTGCGTCACCTGGGAAAGCTAGCTCAAAACCTAACGCCAGCTCAGGTTGGCTCCCCGAGTGGTAAGGTCACTATAGGTACATATAGGAAAGATTGTTAGTGGTTGAGGAAGGGTCAGGTGGTACGCTTGGGCCATTCCTAATAATTGCTACACGGGATATGTTACAAGGGGACGATTAGTGATTGGCTAAACTATAGTGTCATCAGTGATGAGCCCCTTGTATTCTGATTGGTTCACCTGCGAGCCCCCAAGCCTCGGACCACCGCCGTTCCCAGCTCGCGGTATATCTGGTATTAGCAACAAAGTGTGACTATGTGTCAGTGGTGGACAATGGACAGGTCTGACTATTAGCTGGTGTGCAGGTCTTTCCCATCAATGTCGGTGTCCAATTTGTTACTTCATTGTTGCAGTCTGGGTCCCAAACATGAGACCCCAGTGCTTTTCTGTCCCTTGGGCTTGGCATCGTATCAGGTTGATTTGGTCATGTGTGGTGAGACCGTGGCTGGAGCAGAATTATGAGCATTTGATTTGTATTTCGGCTCTGAGGAGCGTTTAGCAGCGGAAGGTGTAGCTTTGGCTGTGGAGAGCGCGGCATGTAAGTTGCAACATTGCATCCTTGGCTGTGGGCTCTTGTCGGAGCTTGTTCTGCGTGATCAGCACCTTTCAGCTTTGTCTGAGCTGCTCCGGCCTGGGGACTCTGGCTTAGCGGCCTACATCGGCCTGGTTTATGGGTGGCGGTACATAGTCCACAATGTGGTGGTCATGAGGGCGATATAGGTTCATATGCATTAACTCATATAGAAGGTTACATCTTCATGTATTTAGTGGCGAGGAAGCGTCTGCAAGCATTTACATGAGCTCTTCTGGCGTTTTCCGTTTCTGCGGTGCTGTATGTGGCCTATGTGAAAAATAACAACGATGCATGTCTGTGGGTGTGCGCGGTCCTCTGTGTCATAGCACTGAGTATGTTCTTTGTGTGGGTTGGTGTGTGTCTGATCCATGTGCATGGTGGCACATGTGTTCTCGTCTGTTGGCTGTGTCGTCATGGCAGCTCTAACGATGGCGGTATTTGTGGTTATTGTCTAGTCGAGTTGATCCATGTGATCGTTGTCAGCTCCACCTGAGGTTGCAGCACGTGGGTTGATAGACAGGCAGATTCCCTAGCTGTGTGGTAGGTGGCCACAGTGGATCTTGACGTCTGGTGTGGCTGTGAGCGGGTCGAATAGTTCTCGCAGGTGGTGCTTGGGTCGGGACGTCCTAGGCGGCCATGGTTTGGATGAGAGTGGGAGGAAGGGATTGACCCATTTTCCCTCTTCAGTAGCCATTGTTACAATCAGTATGTATTAGCTATTACAAAGTAAGTGATTCATGGACCGTGCTGAGCCCTCCACAAATATGTTTGAAGAATTGTTGTTGGTAATACTAGAGTTCAGGTCCTCAAAGCCTTTAGGTAGACTGATAGACTCTGTCCATGACGGGCTTCTGAAGTGTTTTCACCCTTGCTCAATACAAATGCTAATACACTTTTTTGTTTTTGCACTAGATACCGAATTAAACAGTGCGTGAAGATCACACCGGAATTCGACAAAATGCTGAAGGCTTTGCCAATTGCCTACAACAGTCACACTAAGGAAGCCTTCCGTAACGTCATTGATGTGTTTGGGACCCATTACATCAGGCAGGTACACCTTGGCGGGACAGTCAAAGACGTGACGGCTATAAGAACATGTGAGGTAGCCATGTATGGAATGACCAAAAACGAGGTCAAGGACTGCCTGGATGCAGAAGTGGCTGCAACCCTGAGTACCCCAGAAACCATCAAGGGCGAAGCCTACACAAAATACTGCAAGTCTGAGAAGAAGAGCAAGCTGGGCTCTGCCAACTTTTCCAAATCCTTCAATGAGAGGATCTCAGATGTGACAGGAGGTTTGTTAGAGAGTGACAATGACATCTTGTTCCCAAGTGAAAAACCAGGCAAAAGGATAGAATTCATTCAGCGTTGGATTACATCTTTGAAGGACAAACCAGATGTGGTAAAGTATTCCTTGGCACCCATCCACCTGCTGAAATGCCCCCCAAGTCCCGAAACAGAAAATCTGAGACGTGCCATTGCAGAGTACATTCTAGAAAAGCAAGCAGAGAACAAATGTCCAAATTGCCCCAAAGGCGGGTCCTCACAACCACAGGGCCAGTGCACCTGTGAATGTCCCAGCAGCAACTTTGTCACCAATGACTGCTGTCCAAAGAAACGAGGAGCAGGGAAGTTAACTGTGAAGGTTCTTAAAGGAATTGATCTGCATGGAGATATGATCACTCAATCGGATGCCTACGTCAAAGTTACTGTGGTGCGCTTAATGAGCAAGCGTACCAGAACCATCATCAATGATAACAACCCTGTGTGGAATGAGGTTATGCTTTTCGGCTTTCTTGACATAAATACTGATCTCCAGCTACAGATCGATGTGTATGATGTAGATCCCCTCTCTGAACAAAAGCTTGCATCTTGCACTATGCCACTTCGCCACATGGACAATACGTTTGTGGAGGAAAGATGCAATGCTCCTTCAGGATACATCATATACCAGTACAAGGTTGAATGTGCTCCAATGCTCACCGGCCCCATGTGTGACCAATACAATAGGTCTCCTTTTATGAGTTTAGTTATGGGATAAATACCCTCCAATGTTACAGCAGTAGACGAAAGTTAACCAGTGACCCCAGTTTCCCTACAGCAAATCCTGCATTTATGTGCACCACTCTCCATTAAATATACTCTGAAAGTAGTACTAGTCCAGCCCAAATCTCAATCATCTCTATAGGTCACCTTCTCTGGATTTTCTTTCGGTGAAATGCCCTAAAATGTTACAGAAGTGCCCAAAGTGGGCGAGCTACCCGAGTTATCCTAATGCAAAACCTAATGCTTTTACGCGCACTACTCTCCACTGAAATACACTCGGTGAGTGGGATTACCCCCCCCAAATCTAACTCATCACCCTACTTCCAATCAACCCCAAGTTTTAAGATCCTTAGATTTATCTTCTTTTGGATTTGTGTTGAGCTACAGCAGCAACATGATGGTGCTAAAGCGCCGCCCCCCCTCCCCCACCCCTGATGTTTCAGAATTAGGGATACTATGAAAATTCACATAGAATTTAGATAAATGAGCACAAGGGTATGTATTCTTAATTTATTATGAGTGTGATCTAGTTTAAACATTAAACTTTACACATCATGACATTAAATGTACTTTCTTTTTACAGGAAAAAAATATCCATCTATAAACACAATTAATTTTCTTACAAGACTAAAAAACATAACTAAGAAGTAAAAAAGAAATCAGATAATGAAATATATCAACTGTGAGTCAATTTGCTAAAACAAATACAAATCAAACTACAAGCAATTATGTTCACTTCATGTCTCATACGCGTTCTTTCTCGCTCCCAATGACAATACGTACACATTTACCTATAAACCTCCGATTCTCAGATCTTCCTTGTACACCTTAATAAGGAAGCTGAATAAAAGCTAGATATTGTAACTGAGTGCAGAGGAAGAGAGAAGGAATCTGGATCCCGTGTATTCAGGTATGAATTCAATAAAGTAAAAGTCAACCCCGAAATTGGATCTCCTGGCAATACTCAATATTGGTCTGATAAGGATTTGCTAAGATAAACAGCCTTAGTCTACTTATATTGAAATGCGCAACATTATTTCAATTTCCAACCAAACATTATACAGGGCAGTGAACAATCGAATGCTCGTAAGGGGATTTATAGGTTTTACAGGTATCGAGGGAAGCTTTAATCTATATAATAAAAATATACATTGCAGATAACGACTATTAGGCTGCAAACCCTTCTCCCTACTACCACCAACCCATATACTCCAGCATTATCCATGCTTACTCAGTATCAATAATCCATTTAATACCGTGTGTAGGACCTTTTTAGTGCCTTTTTCAAATTGGTTTTCTAACCACCTTGTCCATTAATTTTGCACTGCAAATAGTGAATTATAAAATTAGAATATTGAAATTATGTAAATTCTGTAGACAGGTAAAAAAGGTTCTTTGGGGCTCCATCGTTTTGATTGAACACATCAAAAGAGATGCCTGAATCTTTCCTATCTATACATCACAGTGACAATTCACACAACTTTGTCCAGGCATAGGTGTGATGCACGCCATGAAAAGTAGTAATTTACATGTGTGTAAGTCATGCCTGATCCCCAAAAGTAGAATCCCATGTCTGTAAGAGTAATTCATAAGTTTGTAATGTTCATGCAAAGGCATACATTATGCACTCCTATCTTACCTCCATATGCAAATGTTGTTGAGAGCAGATTACAAATAGGAATGAAGGCTGACCAACTGCCTTGCAATTATTCTGCCTTATAAACTAATTGGGTCCACTGATTGTCTAGAGATTAATAACCTCTCACTGAAGGGATCACAGATATGAAAGTAGTTATTTATTGCATATGGCTTGCTTGTGAAAAAAACAACAAACTGGTCATTGTTTCTTTACACAGCTGGGCCATAGCACCACCCAAAGAGCCCACGTGAATGGGAAACAGCAACCAGCAGAAAGCCGGAACAGCGACCTCCGGTCACCTCAACCATTTCTTTTTTTAGAGAGTGCCACCTGTTAATGAAATAATGAGGTTCCATGAGTTAAAATCGTGGCAAAAATGGCCGTGGACACAAAATATCGCGGCAAAAAGGCTGCGGTTTTGCCGCCGCAATCCATGTAAAGGATGCAGGGGACACCCCCGCAACCCCTGGACCCTTTATACGATTTAAGGGGGGCGGGGGACATCCCCGCAACCCCCGCTCTCCTTAAATGGTGCAATGGGGTACATCTTTAACGGGTCAAACCACAGCATTTTTGCCCCGATTTTTTTGTACAGGCAACATTTGTGCTGCGATTTTATCACTGCATACCAATAATGAGACGATATGAACCGAAGCGGTGGGCCGATCCAGTCGGTAATGGCCCTCCACCCAAGTTAAGGGCCGGAGCTAATCAAGGCTCCCTAACGGGGACGGTGGTGCTGTTACCAGCAGGGTCGGCCTGCCACCGATGTTAATATTGCCATTAGCACCAGTGTAGTTTTCTACACGGGTGCTAGTGGTGGATTTATTTGGGGAGAAAAAAAAGAAACTTACCTTTACAGCACAGCAAGGCCCCGGGCAGTGCTGGTGTTCTCGAAGTTCATTTCCAATGTTGATGACTGTGATGTCATCAACATTGAAAATGGACTTTGAGGACTCCAGCACTGTACGGCGCCAAGCTGCGCTGTAAGTTACGTTTATTTTTTTATTGAAAAAAAGACATCATTAGCACCCGTGTAGGAAACTACACAGGTGCTAAGGTGGGGGGAGGAGGAAGCAGGGAAGGGAAGGGGGTGCTGGCTAACCATGGTGCTCAGAATGCAGGCTTGTACCTTACAATACAGCCCGCATTCCGAGCATCCTGATTGGGCAGTGTTGTGTAATGACCGAATCGTACGCAGGCACACAACCTGCTGATCTAGCCACATTGTAGAATACAGAGTTAAGAGCTTATCGCAGCACACACTGAATGCTTGCAACCTGTTTTTCCCTTTTGCTTCCTTATATACATGGTAGCGCCTAGACACCCAGCTTATTGAGCTGTAACTTGAAAAGCATAACAGCTGTTGGGCTTGCAATTATATAATAGCCCACAGAGCACATGGGCCTGCAAAGCTTGCTCACTAAGGTTTCATTGCTTTACTTTGCAGGACCTGCATGGTTGGTTCGCAGCGCTTGCTTTTAGCTTCGCTGAGACACTTTGCATAAACACATACGGGGTGGTACAGTAGAGTGCAGGCTGACCCATGCAACTGTGAAAGACGTATTCCAGGGAAGGACTTCCCAGCCATGGCCTGGCTCTGTAGATGGGAGGAGAGCAAGAGAGAGAAAGAGCAGCTTGGATAGGTGCAAAGTTGTACTTTTCCAGCTTAAAACATGTTTTGCACTGGATGTTCTGGAAGATTTGCATCAAACTGATTGACCGGCTCACCTGATAAAAGTTTGCGTTCACATGAAAAAGGGGAGATTCTCCTATGGATCTGTATTGCGAAAGTGCAGATGCCCTGGGCTGGCAGCTTGCTCATAGTTGGTGATTCTGGAGAGAGAGAGAGAGAGAGAGAGAGAGAACTGTACTCTATACAATCTGTTTACTTGCATTCTTTCCCATTCTCATAAAAGTGAAGTTTATGTGCAGTTAGTAGTGCTTTTTGTAGTGTAAAGCGTAGATGCATTGGTATAGGTGCATTGACCCACTAAGCTAACCATATTGCATATTAGGCCTGTAGCTTGCTGTATTAACAGCTAAGACTGATAACTTATTCGAAGAGTGTGCTAAATGCTGACAATCAGAGCTTCACTTGTGGCACGCAATTAAATTTATTTTTTACATAATAAATCACACAAGTTGATTGGGAAAGACACAAATCGCAATACTTTGCTTTTAACCGATTTCAATTAAAAAAATAATCAACACTGGTCAATGAACAAAATCTATATATGCAGTGCTAAGCAATTTCGATCTTCCTGCGCACTTAAAAGGCTAGCAGTTTGTTTTACAGATCAGTACAAATGCATACGGCAATTATTTCACAAACAATTTTGCTTTAAAATAAACACAGGTTGAAGTCGGGCAGAAAAATTGTATTTTAGTTTAAGGACCAGGACACCCCCTCTTCCTTAAAGAAGTCGGGGTCACAGGACAAATAGGATTGCCCAATTAAATTAAAGGCTATAGTTTTCAGCATACACTTGGAATAATTTTAGTTAATTTTGAATGTTAACAGAAATTCATCCGGAGTGTTTTGCTTAATGTGAATTAATTATATTATATTCTGTCAAATAGGCTAAGGATCTACACAGTTGTGTCCCCCTCAACCCTGTATAAAGGGAAAGGATTTAAGGCATCAGATTCCCCCACCCTTTGGTTTCAAAGGCTCAATTCTACTTTAATTGAAAACCTCTATTTAAAGTGTAGGAAAGCCAGCTGCATTTCAGAACCCTCTTTGAGGAGAGGTCAGGACTCTGGTCACACCAATCTCAAGGATGGTCCCCAGCTCTTCATCAAAGGGCCCAATCAGCTGTTAGGCCTACTCAGCAATAGACAGCTCCAGCCCTCTTCCAAGCTCCACCCAGATGCAATTTTAGCAAATCTCCTTTGGTATTTCCTTGCTGCTGTCAGCTGGTCCTTTTTAGCAGCTCTCCCTCTCTCACTGTGGATCCACTTTATATACCAGCGAGGACACCATCAAGATTTCAATATAGGACAGTGCCATGCAAGAATTCTCGCAACCAGGATTGAACAATTACCATTCTCTCTCTCCCCAAGCTCAGCCTCTCTCTTAGGATTGTTTTAGTAGTCTAGAACAGAAATATGACAGCTCCCATTTGAAATCCCCTTTTTTTCATGTCAACTTTTTTGGCAAAAAATAGTTATGTGGCAACACTTCATAATTTACTAGTAACAGGCATAAAATAAATAACGCCACAAGGGTGGCTGCAGTCTTGTGAAATACACGTTGAAAGTCACGTGATTAAACACGTGACACAGGCAGGTCCCTCCTCCTCCAGGAAGCAGGGAGGCTCACAGCAAGAGCTATACTTGCTTGCAGTGCCGTGTGATGTTATCCTGAGATCGAACAGCGTTCTGGTTCAAAAGCAAGCCTTCACTGGAGAAAACAATGTGCCGCTCGGTCGGCTGCAGTCTTGTGAAATACACGTTTCAAACGTGATTAAACACGTGACACAGACAGGTCCCACCTCCTCCAGGAAGCAGGGATGCTCACAGCAAGAGCTATACTTGCTCGCAGTGCTGTGTGATGTTATCCTGAGATCGAACAGCGTTCTGGTTCAAAAGCAAGCCTTCACTGGAGAAAACAATGCGCTGCTCGGTCGGCTGCAGTCTTGTGAAATACATGTTGAAAGTCACGTGATTAAACACGTGCCACAGACAGGTCCCGCCAGGAAGCAGGGAGGCTCACGGCAAGAGCTATACTTGCTCGCAGTGCCGTGTGATGTTATCATAAATATATATATATCCTGCTTCAGCTAATCATGGGGAATTCAATACAAAGCCAGCCTTGTCCGCACCATGTTGCATGGGCGTGTGGCAATTTATACAAAAGACATAATAGTTATGAACATGTGATTTGCTGTCCAAATACCTAATTTTACCCTCCACCACTCCGCCAACTCTTAAATTCAGGACATGTTCAGAGCAGCCAGGAACACATTTTAGCTTGCCATTACAATTCCCTAAATCGCATGTGGATGAATTTCATTTCAACTAAATTGCCTGGAATTATCTTAAAAGTGACTGCAGTAAAACTTGTGGTTGATGAGAAAAATGCATAAGTAATGATAATCCTTTTAAACTAATGGGAAATCTTCATGTTACGCACATTTTCTGTCCTTTCTTCTGGCCATTTGCCCTTCTGTTGTTTGAAGTTGGTAGGCTGACGGTCATAAACACTTGGGAGGCATTGGCTACACAGAGATCCCCAACTGCAGATAATGAGGTCGGCCAGCCTTGTGATGTCACAAGGCCCTGCTGACATCTGGCATCCTTCCTGTTATCTCGAGTTGACCACCATTTCGATCTGAAAACCTATTTTCTTGTATTTGTTTCAGAGTTCAGCTTCCCTTTATTGCAACGCCTCTCACATTCCAGTCATGCACTGACTAGGCCATTTATCTTTTTGTACAGAAAGGAGCCTTCAGAGACAACAAGTCTGGGGAAAATTTGTTTTCAACACCCTTAAGGGCACGCCACACTTTATTGCAGTTGTAAATAGCTGGTATGCAAGAGCCTGGCTTGCAGTGGGGGAGTCCTTTGTGAAGTCTGCCCAACAACAAGCAAAAGAGTCTTTCTCCGGCATAAATGAAATTTACATTTCACCCATGGAAACAAAGTGGCCTTTTCTTTTCAAATTTGTTTTGCCTCCACTGTATTTAATATTTGTATGTATTTTAATGTGTCTCATTCCCATGTCCCCTCCCTGTTGCCCTGTGGGAGCTTTGAAACAGAATGTACTTGCTGTGTAAGTGCCTAACAAGCAATCAATAAATAAATAAATACATTGCTGTCAGTATTTTTCAAAGGAAGCATAATATACATTGGGCCTCATTCCGAGTGGGGCGGTAAGGGTTAACGGTCACCGGTAACGAGACCGGTGCCGTTAAACCCTTACCGCCCTACTACGAGTTCCCTTTGCGGGTCCTTCCTTAATGCCTGCTTTTAGCAGGCGTTAAGGACGGGATCCGCAAAGGGACTTTAGTGCTAATAACGGTACAGTAATTTACGGTACCATTATTAGCGCCTTCCCCATTCCCATTGAGCCCTAGGGGGGCTCAATGGGAATGGGGAAGGGCCCTGGTGAATGGGGAATTACCGGTCCCTCCAAACTTGGAATGGACCGGTAATTACTCCATTCACCAGGGCGGAGTCGGAACGATTTTGGAGGCAGCCATTCCGCCAATAGCAGCATGGTTACCTCCAAAGTCGGAATGAGGCCCATTGCATCTTGTCAACACACACTAGGGGCCTCATTCCGAGTTTGGAGGTCTCCATGGCTGCCTCCAAATCCTTACCGACTCCGCCCTGGTGAATGGAGGTATTACCGCCCCATTCCAAGGTTGGCGGGGGCAGTAATTCCCCATTCACCAGGGCCCTTCCCCATTCCCATTTGAGCCCCCATGGAGCTCAATGGGAATGGGGAAGGCGGTAATAACGGTACCACAAATTGCGGTACCGTTATTACTTCCAAAGTCCCTTTGCGGGTCCCGTCCTTAACGCCTGGTATAGCCAGGCATTAAGGGAGGACCCGCAAAGAGACCTCGGAATAGGGCGGTAAGGGATTATCGGTACCGGTGCCCTTACCGGTAATGCCTTACCGCCTGGGTCGTAATGAGGCCATAGGTCTTTTCCCTGACATGTTAGCAGGGGAACATTTTTCTCATGTCTTGCTTTAAAACTGCAAACACACATGCAAAGCCATTTTAGTGTCAGTGTTTGAAAATCCTGCTTTCCATGTGAAAGGGGCCTTTGAATTTCTTCTGCCACTGTGAATTAAAAGGCTGCTTTTCCTTTTGTAATGGCAGATAGGAATTTTTCACATAGCACTTCCTTGTGTTACTTGCAGAAACCCCCACTGTCTGCCTTAATGGTTTTATTTTCAGTGTGAAGGTTTTATTTATGAAGGCTGGCAGGTCATTTTTCCAGTGGGACCTTCAGCCTCTTCAGCATGCACACAATTATAGAACAGGCAGCACACCATCCCATGAAAGTAAAGCCTCCCTGTCGCCATGATCCAAAATGCTCCCTTCCCGCTCAAAGGAAGTCATCATCAATGTCAGATCTGACTTCCTGCAGGCCGCTGACCTCCACTACTCCAAAAGGATATAATGGATCAAAACCATCATATACTTGTGATTTCCACCACCTGGTTTACTGCTTTATGATCCCCAGGCTTCCGCCATCCCAAAGCGTGCCAATCATCCACAAATCCAGTCTGCAAACCTCCTACATCTGCATGAAGATTGTTGTGCGTCCAGCTTTCCAACAACCAGCTACCAACTAATATGCGTCTACCACTGTCCCTGCACATCCTGGACTTCCTGGTGAATGTGAATGCCTTTCTCGGACAGTTATTCTTTTCTTCAAACTATCTCCTGATCCCAGGCGATTTCAATTCCTGCATGAAGGATAACACTGTCCTTTCTTCCAAGGAGTCGCTTATCTATGTGACACCATCAGATTGGAGGTCCTCACTAGAGAACACTGGAAAAACATAAGCATTGTTTGTACTCTGTCAATTGCCAGTCATCTGGTCAGAACACCACCTCTCTACTGTCACTGTACAGTGCCTCCAAAAGTGACACCCACATCCTCATGGTGGAGATCTTTCAAAAAGATGACCCAGCAAAATCCAAGTAGCAGCACTCTGGTGCAAGAAGAGAGCACACACATCACGACCAAACCAGCCCTCCTCAGATATCTCATCAATGCAATCACAACGGCAGTGGAATTTTGCGCTTCACTCCATAACAAGTCATCCAGACCAACTCGAAAAATTGTTAAATAATTTGCACACTCTCCTACGCAAGACCTGCTAAAGGTTTGAGGGCACAAGTGGCAAACTCTGCAAGTGAAGATGCCCTGGTAGAAGCATGCAACACATGCAGCAAATCCATCTTTACTTAGAATAAGGTAACCTGTTTCCTAGAGCCATTGTGGCCACCCATGCTTGCGTCCTCACTTGCCCTGTCACGGATCTATGCGATTACTGCACAAATAGTAATGAGACAGCTGATAATGTCAATTTTCTTTAAATTTGGTACCCCTTTTCACTGGATATATATGCGAGGGAGACCCCCGCAGCCCTCTCTACTCCCTCCCACATTAATTATGTACTGTACCCATCTCCCCACATATATATGGGGTGAAATGGGGATGTCGAAAATAGACATTTTCGGCTGTCGCAGAAACATCAGTGCAGTAATTGTATGACCCCCCCCCCCCCCGTCGCTACACTCATCTGCTCTCTGACTACGAGTTCCCTGCCCCTCTTATGAAAAAACATTCCTTGGACTCCAGTGAACCCCAAAATATCTTTCCCATTGTTGGCTTCTACCTGGCTAAAAGCACAAGAAAAGGAGGACACCATCCTGTTCCACAGGTATATGGAGGACAATAAAAACCAGGAACTAGCATATGGCGACAGACTACCCTTGGTGTGTTTGCTCGATATCCAAGCAGCTTTCAATACAGTCAATGGCCCTCATTCCGAGTTGGGCGCAAAGGGATACCGGGCACCGTAAAGGACATTGGTGCCGGTAATTCCTTTGCGCCCTACTCCGAGGTCCCTTAGCGGGTCCCTTCCTTATGGACTGGGCCCGTTAAGGGACTTCAGAGCTAATAACAGTACCGCAATTTGCGGTACCGTTATTAGCGCCTTCCCCCTTCCCATTGAGCCCTATGGGGGCTGAAATGGGAATGGGGAATGGCTTTTTCAATGGGGACTTACCGGTCCTGCAAAGCTCGGAATAGACGGTAAGTCCCCATTGAACCAGGGCGGACTCGGTACCGGTATTGGAGGTAGTCAAGGCGCAAATAGCGCCATGATTACCTCCAAACTCGGAATGAGGGCCAATGACGTCATTCGGCTCCAGAGACTGCAGTCGCTTGCAGGCATCTCCAACAGGACCCTGACATGACTGAACTGTATCCTGCATGCAAGAGAACTGACAGTGAGACTGGTCAACCTCATCTCATACGCCGAGATGTGGATGTAAATGAATACATCGAAAACTAAATGTCGGCGGGAGAAAAAAGCGAAAGTCTTTTAAACGAAAATGACTTTCGTTTTTCTCTCCCACTGACATTTCTGACAATCCGCACACACCCCCACCCCCTTACTTACCTTTTGGCAGAACACATCTAAGCGTGCTGCCGCCTCCACCATCACTCTGCGTCGGCGGTTCCCTTCACTGACCTGCATGGGAACCGGCGCAGCAGGGTCCTTTTTTGTTGTTGTTTTTCAAAAACTTTTTTGTACTACATGCAGGCGACAGCCCCGCAGCCCCGGTGCCATTTGCGAACAAAGGTGCGGGGGACACCCCTGCAAACCCTTCCCCTCTTGTTCACCATAATGGTACGGAATGGTATTCTTGTTCAAAATGTTCGACTTTCTGAAATTTTCAAACGGCCGAAGTTTGGACAAAAATCCCATTCGGTTTTTTCCAGGTTATTTTTGCGGATACCCAAGATGTAACCAGCAGATGTTTGCAAGCCTCAGCCAGTTCAATTCTATTGATTTACATTTAAGGCAGACGGCTACTGGGCCTACATACTTGCTTAGCCTACAGATTTAGGCAGTAGGCTGCTGCTTTTTAAGCAGTTCTACCGCCAATAGATTTGGGGGACTGATTCTACTGCTTTTTACAGTGGCAGGCAATTTATGTGACTCTAAGGCAGGCTGCAGGACAAAGCATGCAACACATTAATAAGTCTGTCTGTGCAGTGGGCTGGTAGGTGATTACTTGGATTGGGCTCAGACCAATCCACTGACCTGGCAGCTATGTAACTTTGTCCTGCACTCTTGCAGGTACAACCCTTAGGTAAACCACCAGTGAAGGCAGGTGGCAGAGCGTAACACCATCACACAGCATCTGCCTATTAGACTGAGGCGGGTATCAGTCTCCATGTCATTAAGTGTTTAACTTGCACTGCAGGAATACATATGTATTGCCAAGGCTGCTGCTACAGAACAGTGGCAAACGTTGCCTACCAGCTCTGTGTGATTAACTGTTGTGAAGTTAGGTAATTGAATTTGGTGTTAATTTTTTGTGCACATACTGAGACATAAGACATGCGCCAGTTAGCTTCTGTATTGTTCAAAATGTAATTGGTCATGTTGCTAGCCCTTGTTGATGACACGTGTTTCGGCTTAAAACGCCTTTCTCAAATCAGGGCTCATACTTTCTTGAAGTTGGGGTCTTGATTATAGTCAGCCAACGCATGAGACCCTTAACAGATGGAACTCAGGGATTTAACCCTTTTAAGGCACAAATGTCTAAATGGACTATAATCTAAACTTTTTGGTGGATTATTAGGCTTTTTTCACCACCCCACTCAGAGGACACGCGACAGCAAGAGTGATATTCTCTAAGGAAAATACTTTGATTCAAAGCTAACCAGGATCAGTGTCGCCAAACGGACCAGCCCAATAAAAGCCTCCAGTGTGATTATACTGAATTTGGTGTTAACCTACCGTTCAGTTCAGAATTATACATTTTTAAAATGTTAAAATCTTTCCATGCTGTGCTGATTGATGGGTTGTGCATTTTAGAATGCTTCAATGGTGCCAACAATGTATGTTTTGTATTTTCTTGTATTTTCTTGTGATGTCATTGTTATGCAAATTATTATTTTTGAAACTTGAAAAATCCTACATCTTCGTGGCTGCTGAATGGTGGAAGGTATGGGACTACTAAAGATAAATCACTCCTCTCCCATGTTCATGCTGTCGACAATCAAGATAAACAAACAATTCAAACCCGTTAGCAGGAGGCTTAAAGGCAAATGAATCGTGCATATGTGCCAAGAGCATGATAAGTATTTGGACGTAAACAGATATCCTGACCACATGCACACATACCTAATTAAATGAATTGACAACCTTCGTCCAGTCCACAGCTTATGGGAAAAGTGTCTATGAACACCAAAGTAATGCTTCTTGGGTATGTTTGGGCCGCAAAACCCAAATAGGCATGGTGGTTATCACTCTACCAGTCGATGTCTTCAGACATAGTGTCTTCAGAATAGTGCCATATGGTTCACCCAGACAGAGCTAACAGTAAAAGATGAACTTCTAATGATATGGCGCGCTTAATACCCAGAGGTTGCGAAGCGCGGACACAGGGATCGATCCTATGTTACTCCGTCTTGCTTCCAAGGTGAGCACATTGCCCCTAAGCTATCCTCCTGAGACAATTTAGGTAGATAATAAAGGATCTACTGTATGACCCAAACAAAACTACTCCATGGTTCCACAAGCCCTTGGAATCACAAAACGTCACTATGGCCACACCCGTATCAGGGCCCCTTATCCTTCAAATTACAATGGAGCTCATTTTCAAATGAGCCATACAGTCATTGGAAGACGTAAAAGCCTTGCATTGACGTCATATCTCATTTTCATTAATTTGTATGGCGGATAAGAGTGTCGGAACGCAACTTGCATTTTGACCGCCCACCTTCCTCTCCACCATACAAATGCCCCAGCATTCGCGCCGGCATGCATTTTCATGCCAGTGCAAATGCTGGGGTTCCCTATGGAGCCCGCCGGCTTTATGCCAATTATTACAATTAAACGCTGCCTGCAATGCGCACATGGAAGGAGGCTGTAATTGTAAACGCTGCCTGCCATGTGAGTATGGTAGGCAGGGATTGCTCATTTGCACGGCGAAGTGCAAATGTGCAGGGCAAAAGCTAGCATACATGCGTAAACTTTGCATTTTGCCCTGCACATTTGCACTCCGCTATACAAATGACCAGAAGTATGCCTACACGTAACGGCTCTCCGCCGCCAAATAAAGTCTTGGAGCTAAATGAGCCCCAAGGATGACATAGGGTGCAGGGCAAAGCTGCCAGACTCTTTGTACTCAAAAGGATGTATTGGTCCTATCTCAACTGTAAGACCCACACTGACTATGAATGGAAGTCAGCCTCGCCATGACATCCACAAGCGTGAATGGCCAGTCCAGTGGATACCCACAGTGCAGAATTCACTAATGTCATCCCATTAGGACCCTCCACTCCACCAAGGCCAGCATGTCGGATATTCCATCCTCCTGCAATAAGAGCAGAGGAGATGGGCTCTGTATTTGAACCTCCACTCCATGCCACACAAGAGCTGTCCAGTAACTCATGCAATCCCACACTGCAATCAAAACCTTTGTTGGTAAAGATCACATTTGGCTGGGGTATAATGCAGTCAGACGGAAACATTGTCTGCCTCATTTATTTATGTATTTATTTATTTGCATTTATAAAGCGCACAAATGGTCATGCAGCATCGTGGCGCTGTTACAGATGACTTGCTTAGGCCACATCTCATTTTAAATGAAAGCAGTGCCTATTGCTTTTATGCCTTTATTTAACTCTCTGTCACATTTTTCTGAGGTGGCAAGTCAGAAGGAGGGGCATGGAGCGGAGATAAGATCTCTGCTGTGCATTCCTCCTCTGTCTCCTCAGTGAGGTTCGTGGTACGCCTGTATGAGATTTTCATGTAGCGGTAGAACTAATGGATTCCTATGGAATCCTACTCGGTTTTGCACCTGTCAAGAACAGGTGGATTCCATAGGAATCCATCTGCAAACACCACCTGCAAAGGGAACTTGCAGGTGTCATTTACTTTTTCACAAGATGGAGGAGGAAAATAACGAGTAAAAGTGAGCTTGTCTCAAGTTTACTCTTTCCTTTCCTTTTTCCAGCTAACTCGTGAAGGTTGAAAACTGAATTCAGGGGACCCCACAGCATGTAACTGGTTATGATGGTGCCCGTGCATGCAATTAACGTTTGTAACCAAATGAGGCTGTGTGTGTTTTCAATCGTTTTCTGAATGTCAAATGATCAGAGGGCAGTTTCCGGTGACGTGGAAGGTCGTCTCTTAGTGTAGAAAATCTGCCACCTCACAATCTGGTCTTCTGAGATGTTGTTGCTTGCACCAATAATGCCAATTTAAAGCGCAAGCAGTGAGTGGGGTGGTAGCGTCTGAATTTCCTCCAAATGGCAAGAGGACCTTTATCATAATAGGCTCTGTGTACAGGGCACAAGGGCTTGAACAGTGTCCTCTTTCTATGGGCAGCCGGTGTGGGCAAGGCAAGCCTTTGGACATAGAGTCCATGTAACTGTTGCCATTGAGTAGATGAGCTGCTGCGTTTTACAGTCTTTGTAGGCGTGCAATCTGATAGGCTGGGAATCCCAAGTAGACGCTATTGACGTAACCAGTGCAAAAAACGACCGGGTCGAGGATTTTCTTGAATACGATGATTTTGTTCTAAAAAGGGAAAAAGCCTTCTAAGCAGTCAAGCCTTCTAAGCAGTCAATAGAACGCCTGATTTTAGGACATTCACTACCTGTGGTTTCATGGCAATAGTTTCCTAGATTACACACCTGTGTGACTGGTGATGGAGAAGGTCCTAGTTCTTTTAGCTGGAGTCCATGCATCCGTTAATATGCTTACGCCCCAGTCAACATAATTTTAGTTTTAGCCATGGTCAATTTCCATCAAGTAGTCAACCTCAATCATACAAGCAGAGAAATAGACCCCGGAAGTAGATGAGGTAGGGTGGCGTTGAAATAGTAGATGGGTGTTATCGGCAGCGCTTAAACAGCAATGCTGTGTGATTCCACGAAGTTCATCAGCGGCAGATATAGGTATTAAAAAGCAACAGAGACAGTGCTGAGTCCTGTGGGACTCCACATTCCATAGCATCAACCCCAGGTGGAAAGGGGGGCAGAAGGTGCCGCATGTTCTCTTTCTGTCCGGAAAGATGCCATCCAAGCCATCACTGGGGCAATGATGCCTATTTGATGTGGTCTATTTAGCCATTTATCATTCTCAACAATATCAAAGGCTGCTGAAAGATCTAATGAGAGGATATCACCAATTCTGTCTTGATGGACCATGCACCGCACGTCACCTGGAGCTGCAGTAATAACCAATTCAGTTTAGCGCAGAGGCAGAACGCCAACTTGATTTGGATCAAATATCTTTTACTTGGACAAAGTTTTTTTTTCTGCTAAGCTTTCTGAGAGTTTGACCAAAAGAAAGAGTTTGGAAATGGACCTGCAATTACCTGAGTCAGCTGAGTAGAACTGCTTTCCTTTAAGTGTGGAACCTATATGCTGCTTTAACATTGTTGGAACAGTGGCTGTGGAAAGGGAGGTGTTCATTATCGCCAATAAAAGCTTGGCCACCGGCATAAGGAATTAGAACTGATCTAGCTGAGCATCACTGTCTAGAAGCCAAGATGCCTCGGGGAAATGTCTTTTTCTGCTCACTGTTGATTTCAGCATAAATGTCTACATTTTGCTATCAAAAAAAGGCTAAGAGAACATGGCAACGTTCTTGTGATGGAGTGATGCCGATTTGGATTTCTTTTGGTTACACAGTTCATGCGCGCATTTAAAAAATCTATCTGATGAGAAGCAGAGAGTTCAATAAGATTTCTGAGAAACTCCTGTTCTTGGAGGTTATAAGCTTTTAGCATCTATTGATATGGGCAAGCAGGGATGACATTTGGGGGTCACTAGGGGATATGATATGATATGATATTTTATTTGTATCACGCTCATACACAAGTGTTTCAGAGCGTGACAAGGCAAGGGAGGGGAACAGGGGAGAACACATCAACGATTTTACTAGGTCCAGCGGCATTGATAACGCGCAAGTCCCTGGGAAATGGAAAGGGGAGAAAGTGCATGGAAGGGGGAGAGTGGAAAGTGCAGAGCAGCGAAGAACAGATAAATAATAATAGATACAAATAAATAGATAATAGAGGCAATAAACAGTGGCAGTGCAGCCAGCAAGTGACATGTGCAGTGTTTACGGCAGCAGACTAGGCAAGTCTGAATAAGTGCAGAAAAGGAAGAAAATGGGGGGGGTTGGGTGGGGGACTGTATGGGTACAGATACAGTCCCCATTTCAAGGGCTGGCCAGGTGGCAGTGCAGGAGGGTGGCAGGGTGAGCATGTACCTGGGCCCAGGGGACAGAGGATGGCCAGGTGCACAGTGCCAAGAGAGAGCAGATCAGCAGGGGTGAGGGGGAGCGAAGGCAGAAGCAAAGAGGGAGGTCTTGAGGCGCATCCGGAACCGGAGATGGTTCTCCTCAAGTTTTAGAGTGGCAGGGAGGCTGTTCCAGAGGGAGGCCCCAGCCAAAGACAGAGATCTACCCCAGCGTGTTTCTTTGAAAAAACGACTAACCATGAGGGAGTTAGAGGTAGAGGAACTAAGAGCTTGAGAGGGGAGGTATTTACGGAGGGATAGATGAAAGTATTTTGGACCCAGGCCCCAAAAAGCCTTGTAGACAATGCAGAGGGTTTTGGATTTAATCCTTGCATCCACTGGGAGCCAATGTAGAGATTTCAAAGCTGGAGGGATACGATCCCAGGGCTTGAGGCCAAGAACAATTCTTGCAATCCTGTTCTGGATCGGTTGCAGAGGGCGGAAAAGTAGAGGCATGTAGATTTAGGAAGAGGCTGTTACAATAGTCCAACCTGGAGAGAACCAGAGCTTGGGAGACAGTGAGCGTCTGGGGAAAGAGAGGAAAGGCAGAGTACCTCTGAGGATGTGCATGTAAAGACTGGAGGGGGGGTCTGTACTTCTGCTCTCTATATGGAAGAGGAGAGGCACAGAGGACCCCAGCCAAGATGCTCTATTATTGGTACGTGGTCGAGCAATCAATGCCTAGCTTCTCAGGAGGTGATGCAGGCTGGTACAGTGTAGTCCCCAAGCACCCACAAAGGAATGTCCACACACTGTATTAGTTAAAACACAGGCTTTATATAATTAATGTTCAAGTTTATGTACAATCTCACGATAACTGACTTTGTACTCGGTTATCTACAATGGCAAATATACAGTTCTACGTGGTACCACTCTTACTATTAGATCTCATTAAAGTGCATCAACTGTACGGTTAAATGTCACACAAATCAGTTCGTAAAGGAAACCAACAATAGATATAATAGGAAAGCAGTTGGTTAGAACAATAGGCAGAATACTGGCCCTGCTACCTAGACACAGCTCTGTGTGGATATCCCCCCACCTGGGCAACCTGTAAAGTAAAGATATATAACAAGCCCAGTCCATATATTGTTCACAAGAGTCTTTCCAATAGTTCAGCAACCCCAAAGTACCTGGTGTTGTAGAGTTCCTCGTCTGGAAATCGATGGCCCTTCTTGAGTGCACCCAAACATCCGGTGATGAACATGGTGAACTACGGCGGTGAAGTGGAAGCTTCGTTCCTAACGGTGCTCATCGGTGACGGAACATAGACGTCCTGCAAGGATAAGGCGTGCGGGGCACCTCGATGTTGATAGTTCAGGACCGCAAAGAGTTTGAAGAACTGTGGCCCAGTAAGGGCGTCGAGTCATCAGCGTCTCTGTGGTCTTTGGGTGGCGAGAAACCCACCGACGGATGCTCCTTGGCGCATCAACGGCCTGGCCGTCTCTGGCGGGATAAGGCGAGCGGCGGTGCAGACGACCGTGTCCGTGAATCATAAATTCTTAGGCAACAGGAGCACAGCGGCTCCGGTCGGCGACGGTGGTCGTCAACAGTGGTGGACAACAGTGTCTGGGCGCTTCTCTTTGTGATTCCGCGGCGGCCCCCGTCTCCGGTCAGCAGCCTGTCGTAGGTCTGTCTACCAGGGAGCTTTGGCAAAGATCAGCTGGTGCACGATGGTCCCTCATAGCTCGGGAAGAGGGCACCTTAGCAGGTCCTCTGTGGGTCAGTCCTTGGAGACACAGCAGCTTTCAGATTGATGAAGAAGGGTAACAGCAATTCTTCTCTTCCAGCAATGCTTCAAGGTTAAGCTTCAGTTTCAACTCCAGTTTCTCTTCAGCTTCTGAACACGAATTCTAGCAGTGAGAGGCCCCCAGATATACTAGTTGATCTCCCATTCCTTCTGCTCGGTCACACTCAGGCAACCAATCGGTCAGAAGGGCATTCATGCAGGCAGCCAGCCAATCAGGTGCATAGTGCATTCAGACCATTCACTTCTCTCCAGACACTCACAAAATGTTATGTGTATTGGGACAAATTCCCAGCCATTCAACACTCCACACTGCATTCATACCAGTTTCGGGCAGGGCTATCTCAGTCATTGTGTCAAACACCAGATACTAGACATTCACAACGCAGAATGCGTATTCGTCAGACACTCCATTCACCCAGGTCCCACCCACAGGGTGTACCCACAACATACAGTCACTGGGAAGGCTCCAGCCAGTCTGGACTGGACTTCACAACAACACCATATATGGAACTTCCACCCAACAGCCAATCCGGTGGAAGGGACAGAGTCAGGGCTTCCCAGGACTTTGGGAAAACAAGGTAACAGGCAATAGAAAGCAAAAGGCCACAGGGGCCATCTTGTTTCCTATCAGGAATCAACTGATTCCAATGGCAGGGCCAGGGTATCCCAAAATGGAGGATACTCAGAGCACCTGTCAAATTCAGCATGGAGCTGCCACCAGCCCATACCCTGCTCTGTGGGCCACACACAGGTGCCCAGAAACATAGACTAGGGGCACAGGGTTGTACCCCCACCCATACGGGTATCCCATGGGTCTGTACACCAAACCAAAAGAGAGCTGCTCCGCCAGGAGTCCCATATGAACTCCTGCGTGGAAAACACAACAGAACACATGATAAAAGGCAGTAAAGGACAAAGATACGGAGGCCCTGTCCCTCCAATGCATTTCCAGCATCACAGTGCAGTAGCAAGTTTGACTTTTTAGAGACCTCAGAGACGTGGGAGGAGAAGGAAAGTGTGGAGTCAAAGATGACCCCAAGGTTCTTTGCCTCGCAGGTGGGCGTAGGAGGAGGGCCAAGAGAGGCCGGCCAGAGAGTGAGGGGAAAGGATGGTGGAAGTGTGCCGATGAGGAGGATCTCCGTCTTGCTGGCATTCAGACAGAGGTCATTTGCAGCACATCAAACTTGAATGGCAGTTAGACACTCAGAGATGCGAGAAGAAGAGGAGGTGGCCAAGGGTAGTCTTAAAATGAGTTGAGTGTCATCAGCGTAGCACTAGAAATTGGAGCAGAAAATGGCAAAGCAGTGGGGGAGGGTTGCCAGATATTGGTTGAAAAGCCAGAGCAAGAGGTTAGACCCATGGGGAACGCCACAGGTAAAGAGGAAGAAAGATGATAGGAAGGACCCAAGTTGGACCTGGGAGGGTCAATCAGAGAGGAAAGAGGTCAGCCAGGCCAGAGCCTGATCAGTGATACCAGGGTAATAACTGAGATGGTTGAGCAGGTTGGTATGGTTGACCGTGTCAAAGGCAGAGGAGAGATCGAGTAGGATGAGGACAAAAGGAATGTTTGAGTCAAGGTTGGAGAGCAGATCTTCACAGATGCAGCTGTGACCCCTGCTGTCTCCCTTGCTACGCCTGAGCAAAAATATATATATTTTCTTTTTAAACTGGCTGGATGTTACTTTAAATTACTTGCTTCACCCAACCTCCTCCTGACAGTAATTCCATCTCTCCTCCACTCCTTGGCCTATCCTCTCTTCATCTAGTTTCCCTCATTTTACCTCGCCCAGATCTTTCCCTTCTGAAATGCCTCCTTGATCAACCACTTCCTGTCATTGGGGATGCAGGGGTGGCATTGGTTGGTTTAAGGGTCGCCACAGATCTTCTAGCCATGCCCTGTGTACTTGGGGGCTGCAATGGAAAAGGGGACCAACCCACACTTGTAAGCGAGACCTGTCTGTTAGCAGATTTGAAAGCCAAGCGACAGCATAATGGCTGTGGGCCAGACACATGTGTCCAGATGCGAGCCAGGTCTTTGAGGTTGTTTACAAGGTGGCATTGCCAGTTATTGGTGCCTCCTTCCAGCCACCCTCCATGTAGCACCCAATATCAAGTGGAGCCACTAGATCTGGCCGATGGGTGAGTGGGTTACTGCTCTACTCCCAGGCGTTGTTGCTAAAAGAAGGATCTTTCCATCACCATTATGAATCTGTTCTTTCCCCCATGCCAACACGCATCTCCCCTCTCCACAAAGAGGAGATAGAGAGACCGCCACAATGGTCTGAAGACACATTCGGGGGTTTGTAGTAGGAAATGTTGACCATGCAATACATAGAAGGATGGGCCACATGCTTTATTTGGAATTGGCATCAGTTTCTGGTAAAGGAGAAATGCAGTCATTTTCCAAGCACATAGCTGTACAGATGAAGCCTGGGGATGGAAGCATCCACTATTCGAGAGCAGCATTCAGTGAAGGTGTGGTTGGTGGGATGGAAAGAAAGAGACAGAGAGGTTATTTAGCGGTTTACAGACAACATAGAAAACATGATGAGACCTGATACGATGAGCTTTCCGATGAACACAATAAAATAATGCGACCTTGTCAATGGGGGCTCTCTTAATCTGTCACAAAGCATGTTGCCATAAAGATCTTATTCCCTTCTTCCTCCCCAAGGCGCGCTGTCTAGAAACCATCTTTCTATGGACTCTGAAATTAAGGAAGAAAGTAGATTACGCCAGTAGATGATGTGGGCCATACTAGATAAACCAAAGAAGATAAAGAGAAGTAAGATAAATGGAAAGTGAGATTAATGCTATAACTAATGTCATACTCTTTGCCCTTACATTGTGCGCTGCCGCACGAGCTTGGAAGCGCATGCATATCATGTAAGCTTCTAGCGTTAAACCGGCCGGCAGAGCAAAATCACACAGTGTTGATGGCATCTTCCAGGTGTAGGAGGAGCATTGCATGATGTGTTGGTGAGGCTGAAGAACATCCTGAGGGCCATGCAGAGGTTCCATCGATTGGGCACATGGGAAAGCAGATGTGCTGGTCAGACATCAAGTCTCTACATGTTTTGGCCCCAGAATGTATCAGAATAATCATGTGGTTGGTTGTTATTATCTGTTCTGTGAAGAGTCACAACCCTTCTAGGCTCACATTGATAAAGCTGCAGCTTCTTTGCATTTGGCACATACCGCAGTTTGGCTGGCACAGGCTGCCCTTTTCTATTACAGAAGTAGATCAAACTCCCTTACTGCGATTCTGAAATCAGAGTTCAGATGTGGGAGTTCCCTCATTTGAATGGTGTTCTGTCCCCACTCAAATGAGTGGATAATATCCCTCGCCATTGTCCCTAAGCAAGTGCAAGGGCAATTGTCTGCCAGGCAGCCTTGTAAGAGGAGACATAAATGGCCCCAAAAAATCCTGGGCCTCATTACAGAATCTCTACAGAGGGATGCCGTCGCAGAACCCACATCCTTTGAAAAAGATGCATAAACTCAAAGCCTGTCAGTGTGTACTGCATCACTGTGCATCCCCACCTTGCTCCTCAGCATTTGAGCAGTTCTGTGAGTCCTCACGGGTGTGTGCAGCCTGGAATTTCATCAAACATATGGTTCCCTACAAAACCCTGTCCGGATATAGGGGCGGATAGTTGCACATGGGACAATGCTATGTAAAGTACTGCGTCATTTCTATGGTCCCTTTCACCATTGGTATGGTAACAATGCACTGTAGTTTGGACGCCCCATGGGGTGACCGAAGTCCAAGGTATGGGAAATTCGAGGAGGTGCTAGTATGTGTGTGTGTGCATTATAGCCAATACGAGGATATGAAGGGTTGGCCAAGTCCCTGCTAGCCGTCCATGTCTAGTTGGCATGTGGGTGGGTGGAAAGAAGTAGTCTAGAAATGTAGTCTAGAGGGGGTATGCGAGAGGATAGTCATTATGTGTGTAGCTATAATTCGATTTTTTTCATGAAAGGGCTGTGTTCTCATGGCAGAAGTGTTGTGCAAAGTATTATTCGAGTTCTGTATGAAAGCAAACAATGCCACTTCCTGTGATTTATTTATTTGCATAGCATGTAAGACAGGGCTGGAGGCATAGAGGCGCCTACACAGAGACTAAACAACAATAAACAATAAGACAAATGATAAAGAAAATGGTAGACAAAGAGTCTAAGAGAGCAGAGTCTTAATCAGCTTACGCTTAAGCATGGCAACCAAGAAACATGTCAAGTGGCAAAAGGTTGTGTGCCACCACTTCCTATGATGTCACTTGGGACGGGGTCGTGTGACATCACTTCCTGTGATGTCATTGGGGAGGTCAAGGAACGTGTGATGTCACTTCCTCTACCCGTGGCATAGGAATGACGTTCCTGGGTACTCCGCACCATATTCTCACCTGCTACCATCAATGGCCATTTAAGGCCACGACGGCTCTACCTGGCAAGTGCCTTTCCCATTGCCAATGCTTGTTTTCCTCTTGGGTTTGAGTGACTTCAATCAAAAACCTTCATGGATACTCATGCACGTCTCCTCTGGCAGTGGATTGCATATCTACAGCATCCAACCTCCACGAAAGGCTCTCTGGCATTTTCCCTCCACATCTTCCTCTTTCCCAGGATGTGGATGTCATTTGAAGTCCTACACTTGTTGTAGAAAACATGGCAAGCCCCTTCCCAACCACTAATATGCTTGGGGGCATTCTTTGTCAGACTAACCCCAAAGTCCTGTATCCAGGAACGGCTTGTGCGACTGTCCCCATTGTTGTCTTTTCCTGCACACCTGCGGTCTGATAGGGGTAATTGTCACACCCTCACTGCCTTGACTTGAGAAAGGAGCGGATGTGTGCCCCTCGGCACTGGAATGGCGCAAAGGCCCTTTTAATTACTGTGCACGGGTGCATTACATATGAAATGTCGAAGAGTGAAATGACATGGGTTCCATGCCCATGTGCATGCAGAGAATACCCATGATTCATACATGGAGCACAATTTCAGACAGATATTGGACCACTCGGTAGCAGAGCCCCTTGAAAGGGTGATTTTATCGGACATCGACCAAAAGAACAAGAGACTGAGACAATTCTGGGACACCCTAAGATACAGCCTACAGTAGTAGTAGATACAAACCTATAAGTCCCTCCCTAGAATGACAAAGATGTGCGTAGAACCCCTGGCTGGCAAATTAGGTACTATGAAAAGGAGGTGATGGATATTTTGGGTCAAGTCCCATCCAGGCCCAAGAAAGCGATGGGAAAACGTAGGTATGTAACACTTTACGCTCAAAAGAAGAGTAAAAGTGCTTTTGGGGCATCCACTAGCATTTCCTTCAAAATGTTATCACCACCTTTGCGTTTGACCAAAGGCATCAAGCCAATGGGGGTTTAAATGTGGGCCGGGGGAGTGTGAATGACCATTTACATAGCCAACATGAGTCATCTGTGTCATGATGGTCATTTGGTGACCCTTCTCCAGGCTGTGGGCGTTTTGCTCAAGTTGCCATTGATCTGTAAGGCGATACCCAGAGCACAGAGCAGGGGGCTATATCTGTAAAGTGTTACAGGGCGGTGAGCACCTACAGATCTGTTATTCCGGAAAGGTCATCAACACACCCTGTGGCTCCTTGGTGTGGAATTTGTGTAGGGATTTATGTTTTAGCTTCGCTGCGGTCACGCGCACTCGCGGGTCATGGTTACAACGTGAGCCGCGTAACCACAGGAGGCAGTTGCTGTATATTTTGAATATAGTGAGGCCGGAGAATAAAGAGGGCTCCGGGGAGCTCTGTTAATAAAGAACTCACCAGAAATGTCCTTTGCCGTCTACTTCTTTCATTGGCGACGAGGAAGAAGAAGAGGCATACGGAGCTCGCCACGGAGCTGGCGTTCCTCCTGAAGTTCGTTGGGGGACCCCCACAGCGCAGCGGTCGTGACCGGCAGCAGTGCAGGCCGCACTGAGAGCGGAGAGGTGTGGGGCCGCAGGGGACTGTCTCTGCAGTGCCAAGGGAGCGCGGCGCTGGAGGAGGAGGCTTCCCCACCCCTTCTGCGAGCAGCCACAGGGGACTGTCTCTGCGGCACCCAGGGAACGTGGCGCTGCAGGGGGACGCTCTCCCCGCCTCCGCTCCGCGGTCGCTCGCTATCAAAGAAGCCGGCGCAGCTGTTCCTGTTCCTGATTGGTGCCGCCCACCCCGGCTCCCATTGGGCACGAAGCTGAGGAGCTGGGGGGTGGGGCAGGGCACAACCAGAAGGGGAGGGCCAATTTAAATGAGAGGAGTGGCAACCACAGGCCATACGCCCAAAGTATAGAAAATAAGGAAAGTGTTTGAACTGAAGAGCCGGGCACAAAGAGAGGTTTTAATAAAGTGCAAGTAAAAGAGGATTGGAAGACTGGCAAAGGAGAGCGCAGTAAGGAGAAAAATAAGAGAGTGTAAAATTGAGGAAAAGGCAATAAAGGACGAAAGAGTATTGGTGAAACTGGTGCAATTTAGTGAGACTAGAACATCAGAACTATACGAAGATGGCTGCAGCAAGTATGTCACCACCGCCACCGTTTCTGCCAGAACCTGGTGCTCCACCAATAAGGTGGGACAGGTGGAAAAAGTTATTTGACACTTATCTGATTGCCATAGGAGGAGATAAGTTTGCATCGGCAAGGAAAGAAGCAATATTACTCCACAATTTGGGAACTGAAGGAAGAAGTGTTTATGATGGGTTGCCTGATCTTCCAAAGCAAGGCCAAGGAGACGTAGATCAGTATTCCATGGCAGAAAGAAAGTTAGAAGTCCATTTTGAAGCTAAGAAGAACATAACGTTTGAGAGGCACAAGTTCTTCCAGAGGGTACAAGATCCACAAGAACGAGTGGAGAACTTTATTGCAGGGTTAAGGTCCCTTAGTCATACGTGTGAGTTTGGGTTACTCACAGACTCTCTTATAAGGGACCAATTGGTCCGCTGCACGAATAATGTGAAAATACAAGAGAGGCTACTGTCAAAAGATGCATCGCTGGAGTTTGCCATAGACACGGCAAGAAGCATGGAACAGACCCATAAATACATGACTACTATGAAAGGAGACAAGTCGGAAGGAGAAGTGGCTGTAGTGAGGGGATTCCGCAAAGGGGTTCCGAACAAAGAAATAAGATGTTACAAGTGTGGGAGTAACCGCCACATTTCAACAAGCATGTTTTGTCCGGCCAGGAATATTTTGTGCTTGAAATGCAAGAAAAAGGGTCATTTTGCGAGACTCTGCCGTGAATCGGGAATGGTGCAGAACATTGAAGCAGGAGGGAGAGTACCTGTACAAGAAGAGGATCATGCAATGGGAATGAGCAGCCAGGCAAACCATGTACTAGAAGTATCCGAAGTATCAAGCAAAGGTGGTGCACCAACGGATGTGTTCATGATCAACGGGAGAGTAGTGACAATGAAGGTGGGCAGTTGTTCACCTTGGACTTTGATGTCAAAAGCAAAATTTTTAGGTTGCATGCAGGGAGATGTAAGGCAGTTGAAGGAACACAATATTGAACCCTATGCATATGGGAACGTGAGAATTGAAATTGTAGGGATGTTCCAGGCTTCCATTAAGTATAAAGGGAGAGGTGCGGAGTGCAAATATTCCGTTATCGAAAAGGAAACCTTGGCCATGTTCTGGGGTGTGAGCCATTTTAAGTATTTCTTGTGGGGAAGAAGATTTGTGGTCAGGTTGGCCCACAAGCCCATGGTTCAGCTCTTTGAGAGTGGAAGATGGGCTTTGGGTTCCCCAAGGATTAGCAGGTGGGGTTTGGGACTTCAAAATTTTAACTTTGATGTAAGCTATTTGCCAGGAAACAAAAATGTGGTGGCAGACTGCCTGTCAAGACTGCTAGTAAACAGTAATATTGTGGAAGAAAGGGAGGAAGAGGAGGAGTCAGTAGTGGCAGAAGTACAGAATGCGGTTAGGAAGGAAGAGTGGACACAGGAAGAAGAAGTAGATGAGGATCTTAAGCTAATAAAGTGTTGGACAGTGAGAGGGTGGCCAGCCAAAAGAGACCTAGACAGTAAATTCAATACCTGGTGGGAGATAAGGGATGAGTTCAATTTGTGTGAAGGCAGGCTAAGGAGGGGTAGGTGCATTGTTCCCCCACAGTCACTGAGGTCCGTTTTGGTGAAGCTGGCACATCAGGGACATCCCGGAGAAGCTGCCATGAAAAGGAAATTGAGGCAGAACTATTGGTGGCCGGGAATCAATAGAAGTGCTGAAGGGTATGTCAAAGATTGCATGACTTGTCAAACTAGTGACAAATGCAGAGTGGTGAGAGAAGCTCCATTAATACCTAATGTGATACCAGACCAGCCTTGGAGCAAGTTGGCAGTGGACATCATGGGTCCTGTAGCAGGGCTGGGAGAAGGTCTTAAATTTCTATTTGTGGTGGTAGACTTTCATTCTAAATGGTTTGAATGGGAAGCGGTGAAAGAAGTCACGGCTAAGGAATTGATTAGTTTCTTGGAGAGAGTTTTTCTTAAGGAAGGTGTATCTGTTGAAATTGTGTCTGATAATCGGGTACAGTTTGTATCTGTGGCAATGAGAACATTTCTGGCGGGCTATAGCATAAAACATACGAGAACAGCATTGTATAACCCCAAGGCGAATGGTCTTGTTGAAAGAGTCAACAGGTACATAAAAGGGGGCCTGCAAATGGCCATGAAATCGGGACAGCCATGGAGGGAGGTGCTAAGGATGCTAACATGGAATTATGTTACTACGCCGCACTCTGTGACTGGTGTATCTCCATTTGTGTCTATGAAAGGTAGGGAACCTGGAACAAGGCTTTGTCCAGGATGGCTAGGTATGGCCAAAGTGGTCAATGTTGATCGGGATCAAATAATGAAACTCATTACTTTGAGTCAAGAAAGGAATAAGGAACGGTTTGATGACAGGATGAGGGTGAAGGAACAAGAATGGAAGATTGGAGAGATGGTATATGTTAAAAATCCCAGACTAGTAAACAAATGTGTGGAAAGTAAGTTCCTGGGACCGAAGAAGATATGTGCAGTAAAAAGAAATGTGGTTATCTTGGAAGGAGGAGATGTCTGGTCTAAAGGACGGTTGGCAAGAGTGGAAGATGGGAAAAAGAATGAGTTGGATGAGCAGTCGAAAGGAAGGGAAGTGAATGTGGACAATAATAAGAGATTGGAAGAGGAAATGAAAGGAAGGACGGTAGGTGTGAACAACGATAATATTTGTGTGAGAACTGGTGAAGATGTGAGAACCGGTGAAGGAAGTGCGCATAGGTTGAGATAAAAACCTGTGTGGATGAGAGATTATCAAACTTGATATGACAGGAATTGCATGTAAAATTTTGATGCGCAAACTTTACCATTATCTTTTTCTGCTTTAATCATTTCTCTTGTAACTGAGTTTGTTACAATGGTTATGTTATGTAGTTCTTAACTGTTTTCTTATTTATATACATTGTTTAATTTTTTTCCTGTAAAGGGGAAAGATGTGTAGGGATTTATGTTTTAGCTTCGCTGCGGTCACGCGCACTCGCGGGTCATGGTTAGAACGTGAGCCGCGTGACCACAGGAGGCAGTTGCTGGATATTTTGAATATAGTGAAGCCGTAGAATAAATAGGGCTCCGGGGAGCTCCGTTAATAAAGAACTCACCAGAAATCTCCTTTGCCGTCTACTTCTTTCAATTTGCTTAAAGGTTTCCAGCAGTTGTGCCTTCGGGCTCCCAGGTACTCTCTTCAGTGGGATGTAAATGTGATGTGACCTTTGTTCTTGTTCATGGAATGGGTGGAGAAGGAGAGTCTGTAGCTCAGATCTCTGCCTGCAAAGCTGATGATGCTGCTTTGCCTGATCTCCTTTAAGCGGGTGTCAGACGTGAAGGACTTGGACCTCTCAGGAAATATTTTTGGGAGGTCAAAGACTTCACAAAAGTTTCATCTTATATCCTGCATTGCCATCACAGCCTAAGTTATGTGTGTGGAAATAATGATTAAAAATCTTTAATCATTCAGAGTCTTTAAAGGAGATCTCAAGAAAATAATTTATGTCGCCCCTGAGGCCAGGTGGGTCCGGTGGATCATGCAAGAAGGCAAGGATGATTGTGTGCGAGTTTCAAGCTCACATACAAATGGGGCGGTGTTTTATAGGGATTTCACTGAAGCAGCTATCATAAAGGATTTACTGAAACCTGCCGACTGGTCGGGTGCATCTATAATTAAAACCTTTTTACTTTAAACCTTTTGGCCACATGGTATAATTGATTCGATTTGAACTTGTATCAAATCAGAATTCAGTCGTGGTGCAGCTACGGCGAGGCCTGGCCATTGACGAAGCGGGACGGCGAGGCGGTGTTTTGGCGACCAGTGACAAGAGACAGACTCCGAATGAGCCATTGCTAAGCCGGAAGGGTCTTCGCTCTTCTTGGACCAGCGCCTCTTGGGAGCCTATGCGGCAGGGGCACCTGGTGGTAGCAAAGAGGGCTCAGCTTCCCACGAATAAACAGCGCTCTCCCAGCCCAGGAACACCTGCAGGGGCAGGCGGGTCACAGTCACGAAGGGTTGGGGGAGTTGTGCCTACTGTGGACTTTGTTGGAAAAAGGGGAAAGCAGGCTTTGGACACGGAGCAGTCGCTGCACCTTCAGAACTATTTTCACAAATGTTTGCTGTGTTTTCTATTATGATATGTGAAAATAAATCTGCTGCCATTGTATGCCAAAAAGAAGGCATGTCTCATTCTGCACCTAACTGGTGGGAAAAGAAAGGGGCTAAGAGGAATGAGCAAGGGTGATGTATGTTGGCATAGTAATGGACGAATGCCCAGGTTATACCTACATTTAGATCCTTCAAGACTTTACAGGGATTAATGCACAAAATACTAATGGTACAATATGGCCTCTATCTTTCAAAAAAAGATCGACAGATACAAAAATCTCAATCCGTGCTATTATGAGGCCGGGATGGGACAACAGAAGGAAAACTTTAAATATGGAATACAAAACAAGAGTTCGCAAAGAAGTTGAGTCGGAGTTTGGTCGGCAGTGAGTCGGCCATATGGAATCTACTGGCCCTAGGACAAGATGCCAAGTGTGACGCCATGTGGCAGCCTCGATGCCCACCGAGGTACCCCACCCAGTTATGCAGCAGGAAGCAGAAGCCGTATCAAGGAGCGAGGTGAGCGCTAATATGGAGTCGCGGTCAAATGTACCACAAATCCCACTTAGCGGGGACGAACCTGTTGTTATGAACACTGTAACTGCTGTGGAAGACTCTTGGGGATCGAGTTTGCAATTTCCACTCGAGTGTGAAAGTGAACCCTTCCCTGGAAAGGGGGGGCTCTAGTAATCCAACGGGTGGGCTTCTAGTTCAGGGCATAGCAAATGTCACCTCCCGCTCCCTTTACTTCACCCGCACTAAATCTCGGCTCACCTCCTTCTTTCATAATGGCATCCACAATAGTAACTAAAGCAAGCAAAGTGGCTAAAGTAGCTAAAGTGGGTCGGGGTGAATAGTGGTCGTTGGCACCCCTAAATCCACGCCCCACACTGACACTCTTAACAACACTCTTTCAGACCCATCTTAGAATGTCACATTAGCCAACAATAGATTGGAGAAGGGTGTTACATCTATCCTGAGTGCCCACAAACCAGACCTAAGCTATGTGTGTTCAGCTTGGGGAACCCTACTCAGGTTGTCGTAGTTAAAGAGGGGGACTTGCACTTGTGTCACCCACAACCTAGCGACCCTAGAAACCAAGTGAAGATCAAGAGTCCAACAGAACGCCCCTTCGAATTGGCCGCACGATTGTCCCATGACAAAGCGGAAATTCCTTCCCTGATAATCAGCCAAGAGATGAAATTATGTTTTCGGCCAACAGTCTCCTCGGGCCGAACAAACTCCTGTATGTCCTTTCCCTCCGAACACCCTTATTACAATAGCACATGGGAATTATTTTCTTGCAGTGAGATCCATGGTAAGCAGAAGCAGTGCATCAGTCTCTTTAACGCTGTTGATGTCTTCTACATCTTTGATTTATGCCACCCTAGTAGTTCCTCCCTCAACGCTGTTGTTCTTGAATTCCGTCTTATCAGAAAGCAGTTCGGATGCAAGCAGTCTGGATGATACCTACAGCGGAAGGTCACCTAAACCAGCAAAACCAAAAAAGTTGGTGTGTGAAATCTTATCTCCTGAGTACATGGTGGAAATACAAAACAATGTCACGGCTGCACTATACATCTCCTTAACTGCCTTCATTAAACTTTATGAAGCTCTAGGAGATACACTAAAAGATCAGTCTACACTTTTAGCAATTATTCATTCAAAGCAGATTTTTCCAGAATCATTCATGTCGATCGTTCAACCGAGATACGACAAGGAGGCACTAACGCAAGCCCATAGTAACACACTGGATGAGCCGGGCCTGGTGCCTATGGCATTGAACCAGCAAAACCCATCAGAAAGGAGATAACCTTACCAGTGGTCCCTGACAAAAATCTTCGAGAACCGTCTATGGAAAGAATAGAACAAAACACCAATGGAGTTACAAGAGATCCGCATCAGGCTAACTGAGTTTTAAGTGATACAGTACAGGCCCAACCCTTAAACCAGATAGTGACTGATCTAATCCTGCCTCTCAACTGTGGAACACCACCGGGTCAACTACCCGTAGATCAGCCTATCCAACATGGGCAACCAACTTCCCCCATTACAGACCCCAAAATTGAAAGTTTTGGGGGCCAAAAAAAACGTTTCCTATGTTTGATAATATATCGAGCAGGCATAAGGATTTGGGGATCCAGCAAATGAAATCTAAGAATAGGCCATGTGGGGCCAAATCTAAACCAAATGGCTCAAGAGCCTTTCTAAGAATTGTAAGTATCCCTCCAGTGGCTCTACCAAGCTCGCCAAAAGAGAAGGAGAACAGCAACATTAAAAACACAACCACTAACCAATTGGAAAGACGAGACCCACCGCTCTGAACACCTCAGAACTAGAACTTAGAAACACGCTTTTGAACCTGTCCATTTATATGTCTGATGAGGAGATGGACGACAGGGCCTCACAGTCATTCCTAGAAGTAGAAACCATGCAGGACACTTCAGAGGGAGATGCTGATGATGAAGAAGACTGTGCACCTTGAACAGCACAAAAAACCCACCCACCGTGCTAAACAAAAAAATTCCAGAAGAGAAACTTTTTTGACACTGAAAGAGAAATGTCACTTAACTCTGTGTAGTCACTCAAAAGGGCTTGATCAAGATACAAACAGAGAGGAATCAAACAAGAGCTACCCAAAGTCACCCACTTACAATTATCCCGAAAGAAGACGGGATGAACAGACGGTAGTGATAGAACGCCTCCTGATAACGGAGGACAGACTCTTCCTAAACCGAGCTAACATTTTAAAGCTTCTCCACTATATTCCGAAGTGCAGGTATAGAAATTCAGATGACATAAAACTAGTACAGTTTGTTGAAGAAAGAACAATGGATTGGATAATTATACATCTATCTTCACCATTGGTAGAAGCAGCCCTTTTAGAGATGGCATCCTCCTTTGTCCAGTTTGGATTGGAACTATCCAAGGATCTTTTGAGACCTTCATCCTATCATGTATGGGATAGTATTCTGTCAGGAAAACAAAAAAACAACAGTATGGAAATCGTATCTCCGAGTTCTGAAGGTAAAAGAACAGACCATCGCTGCACTTTCAAAATGGAAAGGATTGAACTCTGAGATTGAAGACCAGCCACGCATAACAGTAAGATTGGAATCGAACACAGCAAGAAACATCATGATCTACAGCAGTAACTCCACAGTCCAGAGAGGTACAGAGAATGGCTTCTGGGTATCAACCTGTGGATGTTTCCAAGGGAAAACTAGAAACAAGGAAATGAAGGGGATACACCCCTGATGCTGTGCTCCTGGAACACAAGAGGGTTCATGCATTTATTTATGCTGGGGAACTCTGAACTATCAAAATATGACATCTTGCTTTCAGTAGACGTGTATGCGGATGGTCCCGTTATGTGATGGCTATATTGCTTACTTAAATCTGTCCAACAAAGGACAACACAGTTGCCCTTTCCCGGGTTTATTGACTCAATTCAAATCTGCCTGTGGTTTCAAGCTTATAGAAGTCTTGAATCATAATCCCTTTACTCAGATCGTGATAGTGGACTGTATTGATCAAGTCCTGGGCAATTTTTAATCTTTGTTGGAACTCTGAAGGAACTGACGACGCCTCCTTTATTGAAACAATTCAGGGCTGGGTGGACAATCTGTTAGCTCGATGTAACGATCCTGATTTAATCTTGTGTGGATTTGAATGTCTGGTATTTTGATGAGCAGGGCACCCGACTCTAACCTAAAAGAAAGCCCATATAAGTCCAAAAGAACTCCAGATGTGCTCCATCCAACTGTTGAACGGCCAACTGTCAGCAGACGTTCCGGCTTTTCCGGCTTGGCAGAGAGACAACTCGAAAGGTGCATCTAGACCATATTTTTGCTTCCCTTAAATTGATTTAGTCTCTGCCACTTTCGGTAATACCCACCCACAACAGCGGCCACCAAATAGTCACCCTGAGGTGGACAGGGACACAACAAGGTCGCAAAACCTCTAATCTCCCTCAACTGCATCCATCTAATGGGAAAAATAGACTGCGTATTTATCCCAATGACATCCTGGGAATAACATCTCAATTCGTAGCAAGGATTGAAACTAGGAAGCAATCGCTTGAATACGATTGGGTATTACTACCGTTTAAAGTCCAAGATGGAAAAGGTCCTATAAACAGCTCTAAAAACAACCATACGTATAACAAAGAGATAGTGGGCGTCATAAAAATCTATCGAGCAGACCTAAAAAAATTGAAATCTCTCCCGCTAGAAGTCCTGATTGTATGTATAAAGAAAAGGAAACGCTGATGACCTTATTCTTTTTTCCAAAACACAAATAGGTCTTCAATGCTTGATTAAAGGCTTGGTCTCCTATGTCTCTGAAAACACTATGACCATTGCTCTAGCCAAAACACAGATCATGGAATGTCAGAATAATCCTAAGTATCAGAAGCATTTCATCTGGACCCTAGGTCAGGAACGCATCTCTATCACTCCGTTTTATAGATACCTAGGTGTTATGATTAGCAACATCAAGAGTGAAACTTTGTATCTGACTGATATAAAGACTAAATTGCAAGCTCTAACTTCGCAATCAAAGGCAATCCTGTACAAATTTGGCAAATTTATGTGTAGTCATTTGCTGTCGCTCTTTTCCCTGAAAGTGACACCTATTGTCACCTACGGCTCAGAATCTCGTGTACCAAAATCACGTACTTTCTGGGATCAGCTTGAGGGCAAGTTTTGGCGCTCATTATTCAACTTGCCAAATTGTGTACCTATTGCTTTGATTCGTTTTGAACTAGGCATGTTATCATTATACAGTATGGTCGCCTGGAAAATGATTGCGCTACAAAGAAAGTGTCTAATCTCACTTCAATATAATGACATTTCTCAGATCTTAGCACAATATTTGTTACAATCTATCCATAATTTTCCGAAAGTATGACGGAAAACGCTATAAATATTCTCACTGATGCCGATATCTCAATTGATATTTTAATTAACGATCTAAATCGTGCTAAAGCTAAACTCTATCCAAGAGATTGGATCTATACCCAAGAAATATGTTGGCTTTATAAAGACTGGAATCCTGCACAATTTGGACACAAGAGATATAGAATCACAGAGTCATATCTAATTAAGTACCATCACATAAATTCAGAAATGACTATATGCGATTCCGTTTAAATTTGTGGATCACTAAAGATATATTATGCAGACAAAAGATATTGGCTCCTTGTGAGAATGTATGTAGATTTTGTAAATGCACTGGAACCTTAGAAACTCTGAAGCATATTGTTGCCTATTGTCCTGCACTATATGCATTGTGCCGCAAATATTTTGCAAATTTTTTAAATCTATACACATCGACAGAGAATGAAGAGATTCGGGTATCGTTATTTGGCGCTAGGTGTATTAAAATTGGCTACCATTGGGTTTTTAAACTAATTAGATTTGAAATAGATATAGAATGTGGGCTGTTATATTTTATTATATGAAACTATAACATATCAACTGTAATTTTCCTAACATTTTTATTGTAAATGATTCTATTGTTTGAATTTTTGTGTAAAGTATTACTTACATTTTTTCTATATTCTTTTTTTAATGTAATTGTTTTAAATTGAAAGGTTGCTATTTGCAGCCAAAACAACAAAAAAAAAAGAAACTGAAACAGCAAAATAGGAATTGGCTACTGAATTCACAATCTCAACGCATGCAATGTGATGCTGAAACGATGCTGAAGGCAATCTGCAACCAGAAGACATGCAATATGTGGGCCCTTTTAAATGGGCAAACTAGACAGTCCCACCTCCTGATGACAGCGGTAGTGGAAGAGGCCTGAGTGTCCCACTTCTCCATTCTCTTTGCGAGGGGTGTTAAAAGAAAAGGGGGGGGCATTTGGTAAGCAATCACAGAGATGGCAAATTGAACTAGATAGAGAAGAAATTGTTATGTTGATCAAGAAACTAAAATCTACTCGAGCTCTGGGACCAGATGGCCTATGCAACAACATGCTGAGATCCAACCAAGAGGCTTGGTCTGAATTCTGTGCTTTTTTGTTCTCAAACCTCATAGAAACTAAAGAAGTTCCCTCTACATGGAACAACTCTGTATTACATCCTATATTCAAGAAGGGGGATAGATCACTCCCAGCAAATTATCTACCCATAGCCTTCTTGGATCCCCTGGGAAAGCTGTTTGCATCAATTCTACTGTGCCGTTTAACCACTTGGGCAACAGAAAATAAGAGGATGGACACTAGACAAACTGGCTTTGTCAGGGGTGTAGGCACAAACATTAATTTACTACTGTGGAATTTGATAAAACTGGAAGCCTTAAGGACCAAACTAAAACATACCTAGTCTTTGTAGATCTCAAACAGGCTTTTGATAGCGTTGACAGAGAGAAGCTGTGACAAAAACATCTATCATGGAATTGCTCTGCAGACCTAGTTGACGCCATCCGATCCTTGTATACAGCAACGTCGGTCCAGTTCAGACTATCAGGAGACAGAGCCCTTTCTGAAAAAATTTAAACCTTCCTCAGCCTTAAGCAAGGCTGCCCTTTGGTCCCAATACTTTTTAATCTCTACAAGTCTGATCTTGGAAGGAGTCAAAGGGAAATAAGTGCTTACCCCCAATCGTGAATGCTCAACCTGTTCCCTGGGTCATATATGTCGATGGCCTTGTCCTCCTCAAAAAGACCCCTATGCCTAGAACTCTACATCAAGGAAAACGACCTACAAATTAAAGTTATAAAGTCCAAATAAGGCAATCAGAAAGGGACGTTTAAGTTATTTCTGGGGACCAGGAAATTGGACCAAGTCCACTCAATAAAATATCTTGGAGTTCTGGTGAATTAGAGCATTGGAGAACATGAATGGGAAATAGCACTAAGAACTAGTGTAGAGAATTTGGCCCGACAAGGGTCGATACTACATACAAAATATGGAAACTTCTCAGTGCTTCCGGTGGTCACCTTCTATACTCAGTTGGGGACTGCAATTTTAACTTACGGAGTGGAAACAGCGCTGAATTTATCATGTATAATCTGGGATATTTTGGAAGCCATTTTGTGGCACACAGTGTGGCATTCCGTCCAACCACCCCCCTTCCCAATGGCTATGATTAGATACAAACTGGCACTGCTGTCACTCCAGTCCAAGGTTCTCTGGAAATCGCTGGATTTATTCCGGAAAACAAAAATAGACAATGATGAGATTCCAAGATGGCCGCCAGGGTGAGGAGTCGCAGCTAAACCGCGCTCCGCCCGGGCCACCGAAAATAGCACGACCGAAGCCGTGACGGGCCGTCCCTCGGCCCCCCCCCGATTACCAAGCAGCCCCCCATACACCCCTCCCCCTCCAGCGAGGAAGCAGGCGCTGTGGGAAAGCGTGCGCTGCCGAAAACACGAGGAGCGAGGCAGGCCGCCCCCTCCCCCATCGGAGCCGAAGGAGTCTCTCCCGCGCCGCAGGGGGCCGTCCAGTGCGGCGTCGGGCGACTGGGAGGCACCGGCCAGAGAGAGAGCAGGATCGGGGACACAGCGGAACCCGAAGAACAGAACCGTCTTCACACTGCCCCGAGCCGCCCCGAGGTGAGGAGAGAGCGGCGTGCAGCGGAGCGGCTGCGGCGCCGGGAGAAAACAGCGCGAGCAGGGGGACCGCAGGAGAGGAGCCGCTGGGGCCGCCCTGCACGGTGCGCACAAGAGGACACACCGTTAAAGGTGAGCCGGCCCAGGGGGAGGTCCAGAAATAAGGCGCCCACCTGTGCGCACATACCCCGGGGGGGACTCATAAAAAAAAAAGTGAAACCTTTCTCCGGCACCAACTAGATTTCCCCTGGGACTCAAGGAGTCATCCCGCAAGCCCCCACAAGCCCCCCCACCCACCCACGCAGGCTGGATCCAAGGTCCACAAGACAGGGGTGAGGAAAGGGGGGAAACTCAGGAAGGAGAAACACATATCCGCAGAACCCCCAACAATTAAGAACATCTCAGAGGACAAGAAAGCGAGGAGGCCCCATTAGAGGGCTACAGGAGGGCGCAGGAGCCACATAGACTATCTGACGGAGCGCCCTATCATGTCTAGAGCAAAAGGAAAGGGGAACCCCATCCAGCAGACTCCCCAAACAGCGAAACAAGGGGCCGATATTCTACAAATGTGGTCAACAGAGGGGACACCACAACCGAGAGGGAGAAACCAGGGAGACTCCGCGGGGGAGGCAGAACCACTACCCCAACAACAGCAACCACTGACCAGGGAGGACATGCAAACCTGGTTCATGGACCTGCAGGAAAAGTTCATGTCCACAGTCCAGGAACAATTTACATCCATGAAGAACGAAATGAAACAAGCGGTACAAGACATGAGAATGGACATAAACAACCTAGAAGAAAGAACAGATATAGTGGAAAAAACTGTGCAAAGTCTTGAAGAAGACACGAGACAAACAAGCGAAACGCAAGAACACCTGGTGACACTCACTCACAACTTGGAACTACAATGTGAGGATTTAGAGAACCGCTCTAGACGCTCCAACATCCGAATCAAGAACATGGCGGAATCAGTGCTAGACAAAGATCTGAAGGAAGCGGTGAAGGAGGTGTTCAGAGACATTCTGGGAACACAAGACATCGAGGATATCGGAGTCGACAGAATCCACAGGGTGGGACCGAAAAGAGCAGGGGCCCCAGGGGAAAGACCACGCAATGTCCTGGTGGCGCTATCCTCCTACCCGCAGAAAGAACAGATCCTCAGGAGAGCCAGGGAATTGGAACATATTAAAATGAATGGGCAAGACATCCAACTGTATCAGGACTTGGCACTAATAACTCTCCAAAAAAGAAGAGCAATGGCCCCACTGGTGAAAGTGCTAATAGAAAAACAAATCCGCTACAAATGGACCTTCCCATTTGGGTTACTGTTTACATGGGAAGGAAAACAGAAAAGAGTGACCACGCTGGAAGAAGGCCTCAGCACGATGGGACTACAAGGTGAAGAGATGGAGCAGATGGAGCAGGGGGAGGCCACATACAGGAGAGAACGAACGAGAAAACCTATGGGCTGGGAAACCAGCAAGCAGAAGAAGGCAAATCCAGGGAGAGACACCCGGAGAAAGGTACCATGAGGAACACAAGAAAAACATATGCCAGGGGGACAGACACGGAAACGCTGCCACAGAGACCCAGTCGGGGGGGGGGTATGGGAACGGAGCGGAACGGACAATTCACGGAGGGCGGTCTGGTCGAGACCCAATGGTCTGGAACCAGGTAAAGACAAATGGTTCAGTGGGGTTTAGGAATCCCATAACATACCCCCCGAGGGTATGGCGGGCAGGGAGCGAAGGGCGCAACGCCCAAGCGTCAATAGGAACCCTCGCCCTACTCGGGGGACAGTTTGGTTGGTTTAAAGTTCAAAGTTGGGGGGGAAGGGAAGTTCAAGGGAGGGGAAGGGATCGGAAGAATCAAAGAGTTGAATCGAGAACAGAAGGGGACCGGATGCAATGGCATACAAACAAAATAGAATGGGGATGATACGCTTTATGACCTACAATATTAGGGGCATGAACCACCCAATAAAAAGAGCGAAACTGGAGAAACAATTCAAAAGGGGGAAGGCGGATGTACTACTCCTCCAGGAAACCCATATCAAAACTAAGGATAAGCACAAAATGCGGATAAAAGGATACAAAATATGGGCACAGGCAACGACAACAGAGAAAAAAGCAGGTGTCCTGATAGCGATAAAAGAAGGAAAGGACATAAAACCACTGGACACTATAACGGATAAGGAAGGGAGATACGCCTTTGCCAATATAGAAATCGAAGGATGTCGCATAACACTCGCCTCAATATATGCACCCAATCAGGGACAGGATGGCTTTCTCAGAAGCGCATTATCGAAACTGGAAGATTTCGCTAGAGGGGAAGTGATATTGGGGGGGGATTTTAACTTGGCGTGGAACCCAAAGCTAGATAGGAGCACGGGAAACACACATGGACAGGGGGCGCCATCAAAACATCTGAAACAGCAAATGGACCACATGGCTCTGAATGATGTTTGGAGGGAACTGAAAGGTGAACAGAGGGGGTACACATATTTCTCACATGTTCACAACTCTATGTCCAGGATCGACTATCTCTGGGTGTCAGTGGGACTTCTGGGGAAGATACAAGGGCTAGATAAGGGCTCGATAACCCTCTCGGACCATGCCTTTCTATGGTTGGACGTGACTCTCCCAGGGAGGAAGAGCGGGCTATGGAAATGGAGACACAGGGGAGGTCGCAATGAGCACAGTCTGGGATGCGTTTAAAGCAGTCTTGAGGGGGAAGTTGATAGCGATGAAAATCACGAGAGATAAACAAAGGGATCGGTGGGAAAAAGAGCTGGAAAAAACAATCGAGGAGATCCAAGAGAAATTGACGATTCAACCCACAAAGATATTAAGAAAATCACTGAAACATACACAAGGCCAACTAGAGATGTTACGTACGAAGGGCGCAGAAAGGAATCTACTCTATCTGAAACAGAGATATTACACAAGAGCGAACAAAGCAGACAGACTCCTGGCGCGACAATTAAGGGCGAAACAAAAAGAAACAACGATTAAGGCCATATGCGATGCGAAAGGGGTCATTCAAACCTCTACGCACGACATGGGGGAAACACTGAGGCAATATTATCAAACGCTCTACTCCACAGAGCACCCCGATATAAACGCCCAAACTTCATACTTAGAGGCCCTAAAGATCCCGAAAATCTCAGAAGAAGACAAACAATCACTAGAGACCCCAATCAGTGAAGAGGAAGTCAATAAAGCCATAAAAGGACTCCCAAGTAACAAAGCTCCAGGCCCTGATGGGTTCACGGCCCCATTTTATAAAAAATATGCAGACATATTGACTCCGATCCTAACAAAACTCCTAAACTCATTCAAGGACACCGGTAACGTGACCCCCACAATGAATGAAGCAAAGGTGCTGGTGTTTCACAAACCAGGTAAAGATCCAATTAACCCCGCATCATACAGACCAATCTCCCTAATCAATTTAGATGCAAAAATATATACGAAAATCCTGGCAACAAGGTTATCCCCGCTCCTCCCTAAACTGATAAGCGAGGATCAATCAGGCTTTATTCCCGGCAGGCAAACCCACGATAACACTAGGAGGCTAGCCCACCTGGTCGAAAAAATAGGGATAACCCACACCCCAGCGATACTACTGTCAGTAGACGCCGAGAAGGCTTTTCATAGAGTGGAGTGGTCAATACTGTTTAGGGTTCTGGAATCAATGGGGTTTGGGGAACAATATATCGCGAGTATTAGAGCAAACTACAATTCCCCATCTAGTAGAATAGCCATTAATGGAGAGCTTACTGGTAAGGTAACGATAACGAGAGGAACGAAACAGGGTTGCCCCCTATCACCACTATTGTACGCTCTCTTCTTAGAACCCCTCCTAATTAAAATTCGGGAGTCAATATACATTAAAGGGATAGAAATGGTGGGTCAGCAGCACAAAGTAATTGCGTATGCGGACGATATGCTAATAACCATAGAGGACCCTGAATCCACTTTATCGGCTACAGTTAGAGAACTAGAAAACTATGGGACCATCTCTGGCCTAAAAATAAATAGAAAAAATCAGAGATCCTCATCCTGGCAGGGGATAGAACGAACATAGAAAGGGAGGCAAAAATACTGGACCTCAAGATAGTACAGAAAGGTATTAAATATCTGGGAATAAATGTACCCCCAAAAATAGAACAATTCTACGGGGAAAACTACCCGTCGCTAATTACAAACATCCGAAGGGAATTAAATAGATGGAACCCACTACAGATATCCTGGTGGGGTAGAATACAAACAATCAAGATGACCATCCTCCCAAAGGCACTTTATTATTTTCAGGCTCTCCCGGTGGGGGTCCAGACACGTTCTTCAAAACCTTAACAAAACTGGTATCGTCCTTCATATGGAAAGGGAAAACACCGAGAATTGCCAGGATGGTCCTCACGGCCCCAACAAGAGAAGGAGGAATGGCGCTCCCCCATTTTAGAAAATATTATCAGGCAGCACAGATTAAAGTTCTGAGGGAGTGGGTGGGGGAGGATCCGCAACAGATATGGGCCAAACAAGACAGAGCAGTAGCAAGGACCCCACTGGTAGAACTTCTCTGGAAACAGAGGCAGCACAGGCACGAAAATCTAAGGCTAAGCGAAATTATGAAAACCACGCTGGAAGCATGGGATAGCCAAACAAAAAAAGGCATAATGACCACGGCGATTGGACCCTTTACACCCATCTGTAGAAACCCACTATTTCCACCGGGGATGGAACAAGGGGCATATGACAACTGGGAGAAGGCGGGCATTACTAAAATAGGCGAGATGTTTGTGGACAAGGAAATCATCTCCCTGGAGTCGTGCTTGGCAGGCACGAGAATCCCTAAAAGCGATAGATATAGATATGAACAGCTAAAGCACTGGCTAAACTCTCCGATAATCACCGAGGCAGCAACCAGGGACCTTACAGGGTTCGAAACATACATCATATCCAACACGGGGGAAAAAAGTGGGTATCAACTTTATACAAATACATAAACTCACAAGGGGAAAGTATTAAATGGTCATACAGAATAAAATGGGGCAGAACATTGGGGGTGGAACCAACGGATTACCAATGGGAAGACCTATGGAAACAGATCCCCAGAATGACCCGTTCGGCACAAACTAGGGAGATGTGGGTCAAAGTTATGACACAGTGGCACTACACTCCAGAGAGGCTCCACTCAATGTACCCCAACACTTCTAACCACTGCTGGAGAGGATGTGACGAAGTGGGAACATGGAGACATATATGGCAGGACTGTAAAGGCATTAGACCCTTTTGGGAAGAAGTGAAAAACGAGATGGGCAAAATATTCCCGGATGTTGGGTTGATGGGGGAGGAGGTGTGGCTCTGTGGAATCAGAGACGATACAGCAAGGCAATACAGCAAAACGCAATGGAGATCTTTCATGGGACTACTCATAGCAGCTTGGACCACCATTGCACAGAACTGGAAAAATAAAAATACCCCACTGACCTACACCTGGCTACAGAAAGTATGGGCCCATATAACAATGGAGAAAATTACTCACAAACTTCAAGAAACAGGAGACAAATTTGTAAAAGAATGGGAAGGGACCCTGCAATACCTCCAGTCAGACTTTATGGAACAATGGTGCCCCCATAACATAAAAATCTCAGACATATTCAACGCATAACAGGATCCCTGGACAAGATGATTCCATCCGACCCGTGGGGAGGGAGGGGGTAGGGGGGAGGGGGAAGGGAATGGTATAAGATTCAATGTTATCTTTTTCATGTAATATTTATGTAAACCTAATAAATACAAGTTTAAAATAAAAAAAAAATAGACAATGATGTTCCTCCTATAGATGTTTTGAGAACTAAGCAGACCATGGGCCACAATGGGCTCTTGGATCTCTGGAAAGTCAAATGCAGTAGTTGGGTACAATCGCTTGGCTTCACAATGGAGATATTAACAAATTACCCTGTTAAAGTTAAAAGGAAAATACTGATGAACGACTGGATAGAAACGCAGGAAATTAGATCCCTGTATAAACTATCAATTAATTGTTCATATGAAAGACAGTCAATAAATCATCTACCTCGCTATCTAGTAAAATTCCCTTGCCTAAAGTTTAGAAATCTCTTTATGTGGCTAAGACTAAACCGTCTTCACACGAGGGAAGTCTTATGTTGTGTTATGTTATGTTATTTGGCATTTATATAGCGCTTTATGTATCATTGGTATGATCTCAAAGCGCTGGTAAGTTGGACGCCCTCGGGAACCGCAGTTCAGTCAGTAGAGAGAGAGAGTGTGGTATGGTGCGTGGGTGCACCGTTTATGTGTGCAGCTGGTGTGATTGTTGCATGATAGCTGCTTCTTAGTGGTAGGTGTGGTGCTGAGGAAATCAGTTGGATGTGTTCAGTCTGGAGGGTGGACACCCAGACTGAGTTCTGGCTGCGTTAGGCCTGAGGAGACGCTTAAGAAGCTAGCCGTAGAGTGCTCAGATAGCTGTGTTTTATTAGGAGGATGTGGAGTTCGTAGGGTCATGTCATTATGAGAACAGCTAGACCGAATGTGTCATAGTACAGCTGTGTTCTAGTTGAATGATGGTGTATAAGGGAGAGTAAGCATAGTAGTGTGATATGGTGGTTATCAGTAAAGCGCCTGCGATCAAGCACGAGAGCAGGACAGGGGGCGTACATTAGGCACAATTTCTAAGTTCAACAATAAGTGTGAGACATGGTATCATTCACAAGTCTATCAAAGTGCGGGATATGCTATCATTCACAATTCCAACTAAGTGAGGGATATGCTACAATCATAATTCTATCTAGATGAGGCACATGCTATCATTTCCAATTCCATCAAAGAGTGGCACATGCTATTATTCATAATTCCAACTAATTGTGGGATAATGCTACTGATGGTAGTTGTGGTCATTTTGATCACCTTATACGACTTCCGGCTCATTGTTGTGATATCAAAGCCTTCCGCGGCACTGGAAATACCACGGATGTTGCTAATAATTGTTAATAAATATGAATACAAATACAAATACATTCCTTGCCGTCTTCAGGGGTGCTGATTGTGCAGCGGGCATCTGCGCAGGCAAAAGAGGCAGAGGCAAGCAGTAGTGACCAGGTGGCAAATAGCCCTCATGACGGACCCCATGACCACCTTTGCTGAATTTGCTCACCACAGATCTCTTGCACACCTGAAAGAAAACATACATAAACCTTCACTTTGTGCCATTTCTGAAATACATGTTCTTTAATGTCATTCCAACCGCTTGCAATCTTTTGTAGGGAATGCCATTGTAAGAATGGCAAATGGAAGCCATTACAAATTAAGTAGATTATCAATTCCAAAGCGCACCAAACGGCCTGATCATTTAGTCTCTATCCCAATAATTATTTCTAAACAGGGGATGAGTGTTCCCTCAGGTACAGTGATGTTGTAGAAACATGGGACTTCACCTCGCCTCCTCTTGACTTCCCTTTTCTCTTGGTCTATGATCCTTATTCCTTATTGTAACCCTTCATTTTATTGCGCCATTTTCCATTTGTAAAAGTGCTTTTGGAAAAAGCGCTATATAAGCAGAACACAAAAATAAATAAATAAATAAAACAGATCTAGCTGTGTGCCACATATCTTTCATTGCTGTCACCTAATAAAGGCCATAATGTACGTATTCATTTATCTTATGATACCTTTAATCATCCTATAAATGTTGAGAGGGGAATGCCCCTTTAACCCGAAAGTCCCGCCAAACCGTAGGTCCCGCTCTGGGTGTGACATCATGCAGGGTCACCCGGAAGTCCCACCCTGCGGCCAGCCGATCCCGGAAGTGAGGTAATGTGGGTAAACCGGAACTAGCTGCAGTGTTACCCCGGATGTGACATCACAGGAGTTACCCGGAAGTCCCCCTTAACCCATAGCCCGGAAGTGACCTCATGTGGGTCCCCCGGAAGTCCAGCATAGATGGAGGTTGTATCCTGGATGTGAAAATAAGTGTGTTAACCGGAAGTCCGGACCTTGCTGTAGTGTTACTCTCGATGTGACATTACTTCCACGTCCACTCTTCCTCGTCCCAGTACTTACCTCATGAGGCACCCGCCTCCGACACAGGACCTTCTTCTATTTCTTCTTATTTCTATAACTCCTCCCCCACACCCACGTCACTTAGTTTAATTTTTCCTGCCTCCGGCAGGTTGGGCTTGTTTTTTCTTCCCGGCGCGGGGCGCTGGGGAGCTCCGAATGCTGGCCCCCTGGTGGGGCTGTGTGGCGGGGCCTTCGGCTCCTTCAGGTGTGGCAAGACTCCTGGGTTCCCTGCGGGGCTTGGGACCCGGTTGAGTCAGGCTGCCTTGCCTGGTTTCTGCTGGGCTTTGGCCAGCGCAGGGCATCGTGGCCCGGGTTCTGGGAGAACGGACCCGGGTTCAGGTAAGGAGAAGGGGGGCATGTTTTTCCTGTTGCATGGCCATGCGGCATGGGCGGCTGTGCACGGATTGGCGGCTCCTTTTTCTTGTTTGGTGCTCAGGAGGAGGGTGGGCTCCTCCTCTGATGCTGCAGGCATGTTGCCATAGGAATTAATTGATGTTGTTCCTATTGGTTATTGTTCTTTCTGGCCTCTATTTGAATGTGGGAGAGGCACGTTAGCAATTGTTTGTATGTGGAGCCTTGGTTCAGTGTGCAGGGGTCTTTGGTGAAGCAGGCTTCCTTGGTCACTGTTTTTTGGCTTACTCAACATGGGAAAACATTCTGCAAAGAGCAGGCATTTGGTCCTGTCTTCTTCTTCTTCGTCTTCCTCTTCTCCTGATTTACACAGAAAGAGAAAGAAGAAGGCTAAGCGTTTTTCCCTGACCAGAAAGGATTTGAAGAAGCTGCTTAAGCATCGTAGAGGGAGTCGCACACACGCTCATGGACACAAGCGCAGGCGTCTGTCTTCCTCATCCTCCTCTTCTTCTGGCGCTGAGTCTTCGGCCTCTTCTTGTTCCTCTTTGGCTGATGCTGAAGGGAAGTATCTGGACAGAGAGGGAGTGGAGGAGGTGCTGGCTCAAGTTGGAGATTGCATGGGATTTTCAGAGCCCCTGGTGCCGGTGGAGGCGGCCGACCCTTCTATTCGCCAGTATAGGCATACACCTAGGAAGGGGTTGCCTTTGGTTTCCGATATCCGGGAAAAAATCCTCCGGGAATGGCATGACCCGGAGAAGATTGCAATGCCCCGCTTCATGTCCAAACTTTACCCTTTGAAGGGCGAGACTTTGCTGTCTGATCCAGTTGAGGTCGACGTTATCCTCGCCAGCCTGGTGGGTCGCTCCTCTATGTCGGCCGAGGAGGCGGCCGTCCGGGATCCAGTGGACCGCCGAGTTAATTCCGGCCTTAAGAAGGTTCATGCAGGGGCGCATCTGGCCCTTCGAGCAAATATCTATGGTTCCTACACAGCTGAAACAGTGTTGAATGGTTTCAGGGAGTTGAAAAAGGCTGTCAATGAAGGCTCTGATTGTGCCCCTTTGCTTACAGACATGCAGAGACAGGTTGAGTTTTTGGCTGATCTGGCTTTTGATGGGGTGCGTGGTTCAGCCATGGCCATGGGGGCTGGTATATCTGCCCGGAGGCATTTGCACCTAAGGGACTGGAAGACTGATGGGTCTCAGAAGGCGGCTGCCCTGAAACTTCCTTTCACTGGGTCCAGGCTTTTTGGTGATTGCCTTGAGGATAAGGTGCACAAAGTTTTTAGGGCGGACAAACATGCTGACAAACTTCGACGCAAGCCTCCTTCAACGGCCAAGAAATCTTCCTCTGGGGCTGGTCCAGTGACCAGCAGGTCTTTTCCTGGCTCCTCATCACATTCTTTTCGGAGGGCTAGGGGGGGTCAGGGTCCTCCACGCTCTTCACGTCCTGGCCCGGCACCTAAGTCCTGACGGTTTGGAATTGCCGGTGGGCGGGCGGCTCCGGCAGTTTTTTCCAGTATGGGAAAGGTGGTGTTCCGACTCATGGGTTCTGGACACAGTACAATGGGGGTATCGAGTGCATTTCCTGTCTCCTCCTATCCAGCATTGCATGGTTCGGACTGTGGTTCCCAGGTCTCGGCTCAAGAGGTTGGCCATGGACGCCGCGCTCTCCGAATTAATGTTGAAGGCGGCCATCATGCCCGTTCCTCTCCCTGTGCAGGGTCAGGGGTTCTACTCACGGGTGTTCCTGGTCCCCAAACCTTCGGGGAAGTACCGTCTAATTCTGGACCTCAAAGCCCTGAACTGCTTCGTCCAAAAGGAACACTTCAAGATGGAGACTTTACAGAACATTCTTCCGATGTTAATAAAGGGGGATTGGATGACATCTCTGGATCTCCAGGACGCTTATTACCATGTGGCTCTCCGTCCCTGGCACATGCAGTTCTTCCGCTTTGCAGTGGGATCCCGACATTTTCAGTTCAGGGTGCTCCTGTTCGGACTGCGATCTGCCCCCAGAGTTTTCACCAAGTTGGTGGCTCCCCTGGTGGCGCACTTACATCTGCAGGGCATTCAGATATTTCCCTACCTGGACGATTGGTTGGTCAAAGCGTCCTGCCGGCAGACTGTCATTTCTCATCTCCGATTGGTCTGCCAGGCATTACAGGACTGGGGTTTCCTGGTCAACTGGCAGAAATCCCAACTGGAGGCTTCTCAGGATCTAGTTTTCATTGGTGCACAGGTTTGCACCAGGATGGGGAAGGTGTTCCTGTCCCTGGAGAGGGTCCGTCGCTTGCTGACTGATCTGGGCAGTGTTCTCGGGAGGCAGTATGTCCCGGCCCGCCTATTGCTGAAATTGCAGGGGCACATGGCTTCTTGCGTGTTTCTAGTTCCCTGAGCCCGTCTTCATCTACGCCCCCTGGTGTCCTACCTTCTCTCCCACTGGCTCCCTTCATCTCAAGCTTTCGAGGCTTTGATTCCGGTGTCTCTGGCGCTGCGGGTCTCCCTGCAGTGGTGGTTGAGGGTTCCGAATCTACGGGCTGGGGTGTCCCTGATCATTCCTCCGGTGACCACACTTACTACCGACGCCAGTGGAAGGGGCTGGGGAGCTACGTTGGGAGTTCTCTCTGCTCAGGGGTTGTGGGATCCGGAAGAGAGCCATCGGACATCCAATTGGCGAGAGTTGTGTGCCATTCTCCGGGCTCTGGTGTACTTCAGGAGGTTGCTGATGGGCCAGGCAGTTTTGGTCCGGACGGACAATACGACAGCTTTGGCTTACGTCAACCGCCAAGGGGGTTACGGCCGCTCCTTGAATGCCCTGGCAGCTCAGATAGGTGCTTGGGGGGAATCACATCTGGTGTCCCTGGTGGCTTCACATATCAGGGGGGTGGACAATGTTCGGGCGGATCTACTCAGCCGCCGGTTTCCCTCCTCGGTGGAACTGGTCCTCTCGACCCAGGTTTTTGCAGAGATCTGTGTCAGGTTCGGGACCCCTATTCTGGACCTGTTTGCGTCTCCAGCCTCAGCAAAAGTTCCCCTCTTCTGCTCTCGTTTTCAGACAGAGGGTGCGTGGGGGGTGGACGCCCTCTCTGTGCAGTGGCCTCAGGGTCTCCTTTATGCTTTTCCACCTATTCCTCTTCTGCCTCGGGTGGTTCAGCGCATCAGAATATCCAGGGTGACTGTATTGTTGTTCGCTCCGTACTGGCCCCGCCGGAGTTGGTTGCCCTCTCTGTTGGAGCTTCGGTGCCAGGAGCCTTGGCTGGTTCCGAAGTGGCCTTGTCCCCTTCTGGGGGAGCTACGGTTGGGGGTCCGCCAGATACAATGGGCAGTGTGGATATTGCACGGGCTAGGCTGATATCTCAGGGGTTTTCTGGTCCTGTGGTGGATTCCATAATGAATGCTCTTAGACCTTCCACTCTGAAGGCTTACGGCAGACATTGGAGCCATTTCCGGGACTGGTGTGGGCGGTCTGGGATTCCACCCCTGCGTTCTGGCCTCCCCGCTATCCTTCAATTCCTCCGGGATGGGTTTGACAAGGGCCTGGCGGTTTCCACGCTTCGCTCTCAGTGGGCCTCCATAAAATTCCTTTTGGGGGACTCTGATGGGCACTTGGATGGGGAGGTGTTGGTGGGGAAGTTGCTCAGGGGTTTTTCTTCTTCCCGTCCTTGTACTTATAAGGGGCTTCCTCCTTGGGATCTCCCTCTTGTCTTAAAGTTTCTTCAAGGGCCTCCTTTTGAGCCCATTTCCGAAATTGATATGAAACATCTGACGCTGAAGACTGCTTTTCTGATTGCCATAACTTCTGCCCGTAGGCTTGGGGAGATTGGGGCTCTGTTATGTCACCCCCCTTTCCTGAGGGTTCTGCCAGACTCGGTGGTGCTGAGGTGTGATCCGAAGTTTCTCCCTAAAGTTGTTTCTCGTTTTCACACCTCTCAGGATCTGGTTCTCCCTGCCTTTTTTCAAAATCCGCAAACGCCAGAAGAAGTGGCTTGGCATAGCATTGATGTGCGGCGGGCGGTGTTGGAGTACTTGGCTAGAACTGCCCCTTTCCGCCGCTCTGACAGTCTTCTGATTACTTTTGGCCCGGCTGGGGCTGGGCGTAAGGCATCTGTAGTGTCCATTAGCCGATGGATCCGTCTTGTGGTCTCCATGGCCTATGTGGCTTCGGGCCTGCCTGTGCCTGCGCACGTTCAGGTGCGGTCCACCAGAGGTTTGGCGGCCTCATGGGCCGATGCTAGGGGGGTTTCTCTACAGGAGATATGTAGAGCTGCCACTTGGGCTGATCAGAGCACCTTCATCAACCACTATAGGTTGAATGTCTCCCACTCGGGGGTTGGTTCCTTCGGGGTTGGAGTTTTGTCTGTGGGGATGTAATATTGGAGTTATTAAAGGTGTGTGTTTCTGCACTGTTTTGACTCTTGTCTCATTGGGACCTTTTTCCCCGTTTGTTGCTTTGGTATACCTCATGAGGTAAGTACTGGGACGAGGAAGAGTGGACGTGGAGGTAATGTTCTGATTACTTACCGGTAATCTTCATTACTCCTAGTCCTACTCTTCCTCGTCACAGTACTGACGACCCTCCTCACCCTCCCTGCGGGGAAGGTCCCATGCTACGGCTTGGTAATATGAAACTAAGTGACGTGGGTGTGGGGGAGGAGTTATAGAAATAAGAAGAAATAGAAGAAGGTCCTGTGTCGGAGGCGGGTGCCTCATGAGGTAAGTACTGTGACGAGGAAGAGTAGGACTAGGAGTAATGAAGATTACCGGTAAGTAATCAGAACATTATGGGGGGCTCCCTGAAGTTCCGTCCTACCCTAACTTATATCCCAGAAGTGACATCATGGGCGCCCCCAAGTGGAGCACTGTTGATCGGCCTAGCCCAGACGTCACAATATGTGATGCACACAACACACACACCTATTCCACGTAATAATGCGCTCCCCAAACGAAATGCACATCGCTACCGCCTAGCACGCAACAATGTTTTAATTAAACATTCGTAGAACTCACTGATAAACAATAGACAGCTGCAGCAATACACAAACAACGGATTGTGTGTAATGGGCCAGGAGTGCGGTGCCCAATGCCCACCCGTAACTTAATGGGGGAGCACCATTGCCCGATGCTGGTCAATGACTGCTAAAGAGATTCATTAAATTTAAAAAAATGCATACCGAGTTATTAAATTGAACCGACAGAATGGGGAAAAAGAGCAAAAGTATAATAGATCAACCCACCCCTAATTGTCTCATATCTAGGAAGAATCCCCATCTCAAACATGTTAAAACCACACATTGACTAGCCGCCCGCAACACCATGCGCAACACCATTGTCATATCCTTCGGGAGAAACTTATTCGACAGTTCATGTCGGGATGCCTCTTTTTTAATTTAATTTTTAAAATTTTATTTAAGTGTTTAGTTACATGAAACCTTAAACACTATCATTTACATATGATATTCACATCAGCAGTTCATAAAACATTATACTAGAGAATACAAATTACACACTATTAGTTAAAAGTAATCATATTGTTAATTCATGCTACATTATAGTTAGAAATACCTATTACACAGTTCAGACAAATGTGCTAAAATCATTTTCATGTTCTTAATTCATGGTAACCATTGCCTATTTCACATGAGTAACGTGTTGTATTTAAAAACAAATATACCTTAGTGATTGGTATTCAGCAGTTTCTCAATTTCTAGCCATATATAGTATACAGTATAATTGAAAGTCAGACTAGTGCCAGAGAATATAAATGTTCATGTTTGGTCGCTGTGCAGATTATCTAGTGGGAAACACATACAGCGATATCCTTTATCTAAAATATGATTGATCTTTGGGCATTGCGTTCGAAATGTCTGTCTTTTTCCACCTCCGATTTGCACAGTCTGCAAACAGGGACGTCATTTCACCAAAATGCCAGGGGTCGCGGAAGTGACATCACAATGTCACGCCCCCAAGAGTGACATCACAGGAAGTCATGTCATTTGACCACGCCCCACGTGACATCACATGAAGTGATGCCATTTGACCACGCCCCCACGTGCCATCACAGGAAGTGGCCTCACATAGCATTGTTTCTAAGTACACTACGAACAATATGGTCACGATAACCCTGTAAATTGATGTACATTTCATACAAGAATGGATCACCATATGTATCGTTAATATCAGTGCGTATTGGCCCATATTACCAAATCACTGTGATTGCAAGCAGATGTCCAAGGCCAAACGATAATGATGCTTTAATATATAGCACTTAAGCATTGCTTGTGCCTCATGCCTCATGCCTGCAGGACACCGTTTCCTGGCTCCACAGAAGACAAGACAAAAGGCGCGTGGAAGTGAAAAGCACTTGCACTTGCAGTAACTTTGCAACAAAACATGTGCATATCAAAGATCCAGGGACACAAACAGCGCCTTTGACTCTTGCTTAATGGAAACCACTAAAATCCTATTGCCACCTGGACAGAAGCAGAGGGACGTCTTTGCTATACACTCAAGCCTGCAGATGTGAAAGCGATATTTGTGCCTGTCAGGAGTGACAAATTACAGGATTGGGGAGAGAAGGTGCCTGAGGAAATACTGCGAGGCTGCCCAGCACTTTTAGAATTCCTACACAGTCCCCCCTGCTGCCTTGCTTCCTAAACGAAGGGTAAAGCACAAGGCAGAGAATAATGTTCACTTAGGCGGGATCATAGTACAAGAGCACGCGACTCCCTAAACCAAATGTTGCTACTCACCACAGTTGCAGGTCTTTTGGAGTACTTCATTACAATGCAGAAAGACCCACTCCGGTACCGCAGTGTGGTCCTTCGTCTGCTGATATTGCTTTCCTGGTCGCGCTGTAATGCTGTCTCTCTCGTTATTGTGGCACTATGCAGATTCTCTGGTGGGCTGTTCTCAACAGTGGCTGATACTCGGAGACAAAACACGCACTCTCTTGCACGCTGTGCTACAGTAACCGTGGTACCAACAGTGCGCACTGCATGCAGCCCTCACCTTGCTCCGATGCAGTGTGGTTCCGGCAGACCCCCTTGCCGTGCATCAGTGCTTGCAGCGGTAAGTTCTCCTTGGCCCGGCCGATGCAGCGCAGCCCCACACGCAGCTGGGAGTGTAGACCCCACATGGCTCCCCCAGGGCTCTGTAGCAGGCTGGGTTGCAGGGCTCCCCAGGAGCCACTCTGTAGCAGGATTGGTTGCAGTGCTCCTCCGGGCTCTGTGGCAGGAGGGGTTTCTGCAGGGGTCGCTCGAGTGGTCTTCCTCGGGGCGCGTGGTCTGCTCCTCCGCGCATCCAGATCTCCGCCGGTGCAGCTGGGGCATCCCCTCGCCCCCACGCCCTGGACTCCAGCAGCAGCACCATCAGCAGCCAGCAGTGGGGACACATACTTTGGGGGGTGTTTGAGAGGGAGAATAGGTGTGCTGGGGGTCTGCGTGCGCGCGGCAGCCGGTATTCTGTCTGTGTGTCTAGCTATGACATCAAAGCCGGGCAACGCAGGAAACAAACATAGAGGAGGCGAGGTCAGACCCGACAAAGTTCATGGTTGCCAGGCAACCATGACCTCGAGTGCCAGCCTCCAGACCTAGTGGAGCCGCGCACGCCCCCAGGCAGGCATCATGGAGCCTGCCCTGCAAGTCGCTGCGTGCGCGATTCAGCCCGCCAGTGACTTGCCTCATAATTCTTTTTAAAATAATCGGAGTTCGAAAGGCACTGGCAGGTTGACTCGCGCGCACGGCAACCCGCATGGCAAACTCCATGACCTCTGCGATGCAGGAAACATAGCGGAGGCGAGGTCGGACAAAGTTCATGGTTGCCAGGCAACCATGACCTCGCGTGCCAGCCTCCAGCCCTAGTGGAGCCGCGCCCGCCCCCAAGCAGGCATCATGGAGCCTGCCCTGCAAGTCGCTGTGCACGCGATTCAGCCCGCCAGTGACTTGCCTTGTAATTCTTTTTAAAATAATCAGAGGTTGAAGGCACTGGCAGGCTGACTCGCACGCACGGTAGCCCGCAAGGCAAGCTCCATGACCTCTGCAATCTTTTCCCGACCCCTGATTATTTGAAAAAGAATTATGCAGCAAGGCTTAATCAGAGGTCGCAAAAAGATCACAGAGGTCGCAAGGGAATCACCAGAGGTCGCAGTTGCGACCTCTGGCGACCCCCAAATGACGTCCCTGTCTGCAAATACGATTGTCCGAAGCAAGGTTCTTCCAAGATCCCACTCTAGATAAGGTAGGGAGTAGGCCCAGACGTCTACTCTTCCCATCTCTAATAGTCCAGACATATATGAAGGGGGCATTAATCGGGAAGGATTGGAATACGTATCTCTTGTAAAGCGTTCTGCTAGAGAGATTTCTGAAATTCTTATCTCTGTCCAATATTCCAGCCTTTTCTTTTATTTCTTTAATCGCAATCCCAATATTGTCAAATGTTTTTAGATTACAGCCAATCAGGTCCAAGATCTCGGGCACTTCTTTCAACCAATTTTTTTGCGTGATTTTTGGGTACGCTTCATGCATAAAGAGGATAGAATTGCTATGCATTGTGTTTGAGTTGTTTCCTTCTTCTCTGATTATTATAAACAGCACTGGGCTGTTAATTGTCTTAAGAGTTCTAAGAGCCATAGTACCCAATTCGCATTGGATTGCCTCTTTAGGGGTGGAGTTCGGTAAACCAAGAGATTGTCACCAAAGTTTCCCCTCTAACAGATCCAACCACACCCTCTCTTTGACCATATATATATAAAGACCATATAGGATGCTCGCAATAATACTATTCTTGTAGACTTCAAGAGGCCCTCTATGGAGCAACCTCCCTTACATCTTATGTATTGCCTTATAGTGTTAATTTTATTTAGGGTGTTTGTGATGACATCATTTCCTAATTTATCGCCATTATCTGTCTCAAAGAAGGGAATACCTAGGTAGGTATAGCTGTCTCGAAAAGTTAATTTCCGATCTTCCTGTTAAAAGATTTTATTTTTGTATTTCTTATATGAAAGATCATAATTTTTGTTTTCTTGTGATTCATTTCTAGACCATTTGCTTGGGAGAAATTATGCAAGGCTATAAGTGTTCTTTGGAGTCCAATCAAGGTTTGGTCTAGGACAAGAGTATCGTCGGCATATGAGAGCCAAGATACTAGTTGCTGGCCAATACGTAGGGGGACATTATGACAGTTCGCTAAACTTTCTTGGAGACCTGCGACATAGAGATTTTAGAGGAGTGGGGCCAGCACACAGCCCTGTTTGAGCTTGTGGTTGGTAGGGATAGGCTTGCTAAGGAAACCTTTCCGATTCATTTGGACTCTCATAGAGGTGTTGAGAGTACATTTCTTTCACGAGATACAACAAGGCTGGGTTAAGTCCCTAGCTCTCTAATTTCCCCCAGAGGAGCACTGTGTTAACCGCATCAAAGGCGGCCTTGTAGTCTATAACACATGCATAAAAGGTTACGCTCTTTGTCCTACTTCATAAAAGAGGCAAAACTGGACAGAGTCCAAAGGTTAGAGAATGTGCTGAAGTCTTTTCTAAACCCTCCATGTTGGTTTTTGAAAATGTTCTCATTTTTTAGCCACTGATTGATGCGCTCCATGATAGTTTGTGCGAAGAGTTTAGAGCTAGCATCAACCATAGCTAATAGTCAGTAGTTATAGGGGTCTGACCTATCTCCCTTCTTAAAGATAGGGATGACAATGGATTCTTTCCAGCTTTGAAGGACTATTCCACTTATGAGTATATTTTCAAAAAGAATTTGTAATGACATTGCCCATACTTCAGGATCTGATTTTAATATAATGATAGGGATGCCGTCAGGGCTGGGGGCTCTAGAAGGTTTCAGCTTCACAATCAGTCCCTTGATATCGTCCACAGAGCACATAATATTTCTATTAAGGAATTAGGTTTCTCGTAGGCAGTTATAGTCTATATTTTCATTTAGCAAATTATACAGAGGCTCTATCATCTCAGTCTAAGAGTTATAAAGGGACCAGAATATCTGAGAGTCAGAATCTTGAAAAGCTCTGAAAACAAGTGTGATGTGTGCATAGATGCTTTATGTTCTCTGACCCCATTTTTATATTTCGTTTTTAAAAGTGTTGCCTCCAATTTAGAGCGTTTTATTTGATTCTGTTCTTTGTTGTAAGCAATCTTTTTCTCTCTAATGTTTGTGTCAAAGGGGTGGTTTAAGCGCAACAATAGAAATGCGATATATATTTTTCCTGTGGGATAGTATGCATGTATATGCATTCTTTATCACGGTTTATATGCGTGTTCGTTCATGGTCTCTAGACCTATTCATCTTGGACAATTCGGTATTTAATTGTTGGTTGAACATCCCCATATTCAAATCATTCCAGCAGATTCTATTACCAGATCTGTTGACACTTAATTCTCCCTGGATTCTGTGTAGGCTTTTTTGAGGTTATTGTAAAGTAAACATGCAAAAATCGCCCCAGGTAGCAAAAGGTAATCTATCCAGCAGTGTGTGCGCCCGTTGGTCCAAGTATAAGCAGGAATCCCCTATTCCATATGGCTCATGGTTAGCTGGTAGAGGCCCTGTGTTGCCAAAAAGTCCCCCAAGGTGACCCAGGAGGTGTGACAAATAGGGCTCTTGGGGAGATAGCCTTTACCCCAAATGTATTGGAGATGATATAATCTGTGTCCGCAAGTTCGGCTCTTTGGTAATTTAGGTCGCCCATTACTATATATTGCCCTTCTTTATTCTGGGAAAGCCACTCATAGATCATCTTTTCAAGAATCTCTATAAAATCAGTGGGGCTCCCATAGTCTGGAGGATTGTAGATGTTAATAATTAGTATCAGGGCAATTTCAAGCTGCATTTCAATTGTTACCACTCCAGCAAGTATGAATGGGCAATCACTAATAGTGTACTCTTTTAGCTCATGATTATTTCTTGTGCCAATTAAAAGGCTGCAAAGGGTCTCGCAGTTAAATTATGTCTTGCAAATCTTTGGATGATACAATATCCATCAATAGCAATGACTCACATGAGCCATGTCTCCAGGAGCACAATAATGTTAGCTTTCAGAAGGAACTGAAGGCCCTCCTCTTTAGACAGGAACACATTAAAACCTCTGGTATGACAGTATCTGGATAAAATGCCGGGCAGGCAGCTAATCAACTTCTTCTAAATCCTCTTCCCATAAATTGTAATTTTGGGTTGCTGGTGTTGTGCTATAACCAATAGCTCCGCCACTTTCTTCGGTATTTTTTCTATGTCTGCATCCGTTAAATTTAGTTCACCTCTGTTGCCGCCTCCCTTTACGTTTTCTTTTTTTAGTTTTGGTAGGTTCTTCATATTTTATTCATTCATAACCGGTCTCAGAAAACCAAGTTGCATGCATCATAATGTATTTGAGTATTATAGGGGACGGGATGTGAAGCCATGCTGAGTTTGCTTCCGTCATGGTTTTTGGAATTTCCACCACTGAGAAATCATTGGTGGAGATTGCTCTTAGTTGAGGAACTCAGTAAATAGTTTCTAATGCATTAGAGTGATTAAGAAAATGACTATTACATGTAGCATATTTGTCAACAATCTTTATCTTTCAAATCTTATTTTAGTAGAGACTATCTCTTCCAGAATGTCAGTCATGTTAGTTTTCGTTTTTCCTAAATTCTCGTGTTAATCCTTTGTGTGTCAGGTGAAATAGGGAAAGGATTTAATCAATCCAAAACCATCATTAGTAGTAATACAATTGTCATTGTAAAATGTGTCTGGCTACAGTTTTTTGGTATTACCCTCAGTAGTGGATTTGTTTCTTTGATTTTTAATCCACTTATCTAATGGGCAAGGTAGGGGTTGATTTTCCTTGTCTTTCCAAAAGACTTTGTGAGGTTTGGATACAGTTATTTTGTATTCTTGATCGTTCTCGGTACAAGTTATATAGTCGCTAGGAAAGAATGCTAAGGACTGGGTTACGTTAGTGCGATTTTGTATCTTTACCTGCTTATTTTTAGTACTTTTTTCATGTTTATACTGCTGGTATTTTTTTTCTTATTCACTCTCTTTCTATTGGTGTCCTTCTCCTCTATAGATTGTGTTTTATTTGTCTCTTTGATTGGAGCATCACAAAGGTGTGTCTTGCCTGTTTCTACCATAGGAGTATCTTTGATACTGATAATGGATGAGGATAGTCTCGCGTCTGCCAGTAGGGAATCTGTGTTCTCTTGGGATATTACATGTGAAGGCGAGGATAACACCATATCAACCAATTTTACCAGGCCCACTTTTTTATCTGCTGGTCTTTTGCTAATTTGGAGCAGATCACGTAGAGGGCTTTAAAAAAATTAGTTATTCAGGTTCTCTAGTTATCTCATCTTCCGAACTATCAGAGGATGAGTACGATTCATTCTGTCATAGTCTAGAGTGGTGGTAGGAATCAGCTGCAATCCGAGCTAGGTTTGGGGATTTAGATAGGTTAGTAGAAGCGCTAGGTAGGGAGGCAACAGACACTGTTCCATCTTCATTAGTTTACGCATTTTGTTGAACTCTAGAAGGAACGTTTGTCGCATTTTGTAAATTTAAGACCAAGTTGAGTAGAGAGGTGTTATCAATAGGGGGAGGTTAGAGGTATTCTCCTGTGGAGAGGTTTCATGTATAGACCATTCCAGAGCAATAGTGCTTTGTTCCTCTGGTTCCATGATTCAATTATTTTGATGTTTTAGGTAGGTAGTTAATTTTCCCTGCAGATACTAATGAGTTTTGCCCTGGCGTACTCCACAGGTCAGCAATCCCTGCCTCGTTATTCTGTGTAATACCTTTTTTTGCTAGATTGTTTAGCAATTTTAAGTTGTTTTTTATGTGTTGTGCCTATCTTACTCACCCCACTAAGTAAGTAGTATCATTTAGGGAACCCCAGCATTCTTGAAAGGCGTACTAAAGGGACCAGCTTGTTAATGTAATATTTTGTATGTAGATTAGTTAATTAGAAGAAGCAATAAGCAATTAAAGTAAAGTATTTCTAACAACATATCTCTGACCAGTGTAAAAGTGGTAATAAAATTGTTATTAATTAGTCATTTTATTTTTTTAAGAACACATCAACAAATGTTAAAAAAATACTGAAAAAGTGTAATCTGGTAAAATATCTCTAACAGTACCACTCCAAACAGTGTGTAAAGTGGTGATAAAATTGTTATTAGTAAATCATCTTATTTTAGAAGAACACATCATCAGAAAAATTTAAAAATACTGCTAAAAGTTTACAAAAGGAGGGGCTCAAAGGACGTATCCCGCAGTCACTCCTCCCAGTGCAGTAGGCTGAAAGGATTTAGCTGGATAAATAAGATTATGTTTCTTTCAGGAGATCTTTTGGGAGGAGCTCTAAAGAGAAAGTCCCACAGTTACTCTTCGAGCAATATATCAGACCGAGAAATATTAGCTGGGCTAATATAGGTTTCAATTTCCTTTAAATGTGCACTTATGAGGAGCTCCAAAGAAGTATCCCGCAGTCGCTCCTCCCACGGTGCACCAAGCAGAGAAATGTTAGTGTGGGATCTGCAATATATGAACAGTGAAGACCATTTTATTTAAATTGCAAGAGAGCTCAATGGACAAAGCCTGCAGTCACTCTCAAGCGGAAGCGAGTCTTCAAAAGGGTTAAAGCAATAGGAATCTTTTGCTTAAACTGCTAGAGTGTTCAAAGGACAGAACCCGCAGGCACTCTCAAGCAGAAGCCAAACCTTGTGCGGGAAAACTAACCAGCATTCAGTAGTGTTCTATCGAATTAGCATGCAAAAGGATAGTTCAGTTTGAATGCCGGGCGCAGTTTATTTAGTAAGCATTACAACTGCTGTTGCATTGTGATTGTGGGAAACCTCAAAATGTTTCAAGCTTTAAAGAGTGGCTCGGAGTAACTTAAATAAGTGTTCTAACAGAGTTACAATCTCTCTTTGGAGGCTTTAGACAGCGATCGGCGGGATCAAATAGAGCTGATCTTCTGTTTCAGTCTCAGGCCTCAGACACAAAACACACAGTGATACATGCCACACCCCACACCGGTGTGTAGTTTATGCAGTAAGGCTCCTCCTTTTCCTGGCAATGCATAGGGTGAACAGACTTCCGCAAAGCAGTGGAGGCAAAACACAGCAAATCCCACAGGTACCATAAGACACACAGTGCCACACACTCCGCCACGCTCCATGCCGCTGTGTGGTTTATGTAGTAAGGCTCCTCCTTTTCCAGGCAATGGATAGGTTGAACAGACTTCTGCAAAGCAGTGGAGGCAAAACACAGCAAATCCGGCAGATATAGCAAGACACACAGTGCCACACACCTTGCCGCGCTCAGCACTAGTGTGTTGTTTATGTAGTAAGGCTCCTCCTTTTCCTGGCAATGGATAAGGTGCACAGACTTCCGCAAAGCAGTGGAGGCAAAACACAGCAAATCCCACAGGTACCGCAACACACACAGAGCCACAGACAGCTTCTTTAAATGGATTCAACTATAACACATCACGCCTAACCCCAGAGATAGGACAATTCTCTACAAGCTACAGAGGCCTGGTGCAAGTTTTGGCAACATGTATGTATATTAGTGTTTTCAGTGTTGTTGAGAAAGAAACCATCTATTTTAATGGGTTATAGCAACCATGTAAGTACAGATCAACTTGATGAAAAAGCAATAACCAGACCCATTTAGCGCCTCAGCTGAAAAAATGTATCTAGGGTATATTAACATTATGCCATTCCACCCCTTCATTGAGTCCAATCAAATGACTTTTGAAATAAAAAATCATTTTCTGTTTGAAAATTAAACGTCTCCGATTGATTTCCTCTTTATTGGATCCTTGGATTTACTTATGTATTACCCACTTGATATCTTCATGAGTATGTCCCATTTCAATGAAATATCTGATCAAAGGGGCCAGAGTAATTTTACTTTTGATACAGCTTTGGTGCTTGATGAGTCTTGTTTTACATCTCCTGTTAGTCTTCCCTATATAATACAGCCTTGCTGCTACAGTTAGTTAAATCTTTAATATGCCACTTTTCCTGTAGACCAATCTCAACTTCACTGGTTTTGGTGGTGTATTTACACATTACACATTGTCCACACGCAAAATGACTGCAAAATGACCAATACCGGGGGCAAGACCTGACAAAGTTGCCTGTTTAACCAACCCCTGATGTTTTTCTGTTATTTCATTCCTCACCAGAATATTCCTCAAATGTTTACTTCTCTTGTAGGCTAAAAGGGGAGCAGCCTTTTGGTTGGTATATCATTTTCTCCAGTTCTTCGTAATTACTGTTTTGATCTTAGATGACAGATTACAAAAAGTGTTAACAAACACATGCCCTGTCTCCTTTTTAATTTTGTGTGGTGCTTTTTCCAAAAGTGCTTCCGGATTGTTATTATACACTCATTTTGATGAATCTTTAACCAATTTCTTAGGATAACCCCTCGCCAGTAATTTATTGTATAATACATTGGCACTATTCTCATAGTGTTCTTTCGTATATATTCTGTCGACCCCAGACAGTAGAAACAGTAGAGATAGGTCACCCTGTTTTGGGTTAGCCTTTGGTGTGAATATTGGTGTGAATATTACCTGTATTGGTACATGCTGACAATTAACTATTTGTTGTGCGGGTGCATGGGTACTCCCTGCATGCTGGTACATCTCATCACGGTGATCACTAACATAGTCAACAAGGATCTGGAGCTCCTCATCAGAGAAGCGCCTCTTCCTCTGTGGACCCATCTCCTCTGCCGTGTCATGGGGTGGAGCCTATTCCTGCGCTGCATGGCGTCCCTTCTTGGACCTAGTGGCCCTAGATGGGGATGCATCACCTCTCTGCCTCTGACCAGGTCCAAGTCCAGGTGTCAGGTCACACCATGTCCTCATGGGGCTAGGGCAGATGTATCCTCACCACGTCCCTGTCCACCCCCTTTCCATTTTGGGTCCTTTCCACTCATGTTGCAGATGTAATGGATGAGTGAAATGCACACCAGTATATTGTTCTGGACAATATGTGGAAGGGAACAGTCTACGCGATGTCCTACGTGGCTGGGTGCTCCAGCAAGGCTCCAATGTACCCCAAAATCAGAAATATGTGGTACATGATATGCAGAGGCAGCCTGAAACAAAAAAGTGTTTACACGATACCTGGAAATCTTCCGAAAGGTGAAAAAAGTGGGACGCTATACGCAGAGGCACCACGAAATAAATCATTGTGTGCACAATACCTGGAATGCTTCTGAAAAGGTGGAAAAAGCAGTACACGATACGTAGAAGCACCTCAATACAAAAAATTGCAAACACGATACCCGTAAAGCTTCCAAAAAGGTAGAAAAAGTGGTAGGCATTACGCAGAGGCACTCCGAAATAATAAATTGTGCACACGACACACCAAAGGCTCAAAATGAAAAAAATACATGCGTGTATGTGCAGGGGCAATGCCTTAAAACGAAACATTTGGTACGTGTTACCTGAAGAAAAAGGCTTGCGTAGCACCCCCAAATACATATATGCGATACTCGTCTGGCTTTGTACCTTCGCGCCCATACACAGTGAAGTGCGTTGCACCCCTTAAATATTACCGTGATTGCTGTGAGCCGCATAGGTGCGCTGCGTGCAGTGTGTGTCACTTAACTTGCGCGCTAAGGGCTTTTACTCAGTTTTTGGCTGCCTTCGATGCTAGACATGGAAGTCACCCCTCGCCTCCCTCTGTGCCAATTGTACTGCCTCCTCCTGCCCAGTTCTGCCTCCCAACTTGCCATCTGCTGCTGCCTGGCCAGTGTGAGTGCCTGCTGCCAACCGGCACTGCATTGGTAGTGCCTGTTGACCAGCCATTGTCTGTGCTCCTGTGTCTGGCCCTGTGACCCCTCAACTGCTGTGTCAGACTCCCACCTCTCCATTCCACCACCACTGCTCCACAGCCCATTTCCAGGACCATTTTGCCCACCCACACCTTTCTCAGGGGTTGCCATGTCTGCACCATCATCCTCTTCACAAAGTGGCACCCCCTGGCAGTGAGGTAGAGGGCTGCCACCTTCACCTCCAGAGAAGTTGGCATCCTGGCGGATCACGTCCTGGAGAATTATGATGCCTTCTTCGAACCAGCAATGCAGAGGTGGGCAGTCTGCATCCTCAAAGCATGCACAAGCGATGGGAGGACCTCAAATTCAGGACCCACACCAAGGCATTGCGAGCCCAGAAACCCGGTGCCAACATGCAGGCAGGTGCATGTTTTCTACCATGGACATGCAGGTCCTGGCGAGGTTCTGCCTAGAGCTTTATCCCCAGATCTGCGAGTGGAAACAGCATCTGGATGCTGCTGGTGAATAGCCATGTGGTGCACTGCTCTACAGTGGATGTGTGTTGTGCATGGGCCTGCATGTTTGTAGTTACTCCCTTATGTATGCGGCATGTGTGTTTCAGTGATTCACAGCTGCATGCAGCCCCTAGACAATGCTCACCATGTGTGAAGTCTGACATCTGTTGATTGGACATGCACTGGTATTTGCAGTGTTTGTAGTTGTACAGCAATGTCACTTGATGGTTAGACATGCTTGGACATCAAGCGCACCAGAAGACGATGTTGTGCCCATGTGAGGGCCATACATGATGACAATTATGTTGTGTGGACCCTCAATGTCTTGAGGTGACACGTCTGTATGGATGTGTGGTGGTATCATGTTGTGGCATTGACATTTTGGGGACATTGATGTGATCTGTCATGCCGCTGCATGTGTACTCTGAGTTGATGTGTGATAATGACATGTGTATGTGCTTGGGGCTACGGCATACTCACATGTGCCTCTGCAATTGGTGCATGCATGTGTTGCATGCTCACAGATCAGGCTGTCAGGGGGGCATGTTGTTTGATGTAATTGTGTGGACAGATGCCCACACAGGTGTTGGCATGGCCATGCTGTGCATAGTGTAATCATTAGTGTCTACTGGGAGCCAACATTCCAATGTGTACCCATCAGTACCCCGGTCCATCTGCGCTTCCATGCATTCTGTGTTTGGCCAACCTACCAGTTGACTCACTGCCCACACCTATGCCCCTGTGCCATGACTCCCGGAGCAACGCAGCAGGTTGCAGTTGGGTCACCTTGGCATTGCCATTGTGCCATGTCATATTTCTTGGTATGTATTTATTCACTGCTGTCTTTGTGCTGTGTTTACATGTGAATGTGTCCTCACTGTGCTCGTCATTGACCGTGGATTGCTGTGTCTGTTTTCATGGGAATTGCATGGGCATGTGTGTGTGTGTGGCTGCTGCTTGTTGACCCATGGTGACCTCATGTTACTGTGAATGTTGTGTATGCCACACATGCTTTGACACTGTAGACTGGTGTCAATGTTCTATGTCTCCTTTCCCACAGTTGCTGCAGCTACAGAAGAGGGCGGAAGCGGTACTGTGGAGCGTGGACGTGGGGACAAAGCCACCACACCAAGGCTCAGACCCCAGCCATTCCCCTGTGACAGCTCATCTTTGGGGGGCGATGTGGCTGAGGGAGCACCAGGACCATCGGGTGTGGTTTTTGGGGGTGAATTACAGGGGGTGAAGGAGGCAGGTGTCAGGTTTGGAAGACCTGCCACTCACGCTAGATACTCCACCAGCCATCTGTTACCAGGACGACTGTGACAACCTATTTAGACTCTCTGTTATAGGCCACGCTAGTGCGATCCTCATTCACCAGTGTGGCAGCCTCTTTGGACTCGCCGTTATGGCCCACGTTAGTGCGATCTTCATTCAAGAGACACCACTTAATAATGGCGGCCTGTCTATTTCCAGTCCACTTAGCGTCCAAAATGGAAATGATCATCAGAACACCTATTTCATTCTTTCGCATTCATACTACTGTGTCTACTATTGTATCAGCAACGAGGGACCAATTCAAGAGTCAGAAACAAGGATCGCCTGATTCAAGATGCACCGTCTCCTTGATATGGTGTTCTTCCGTGTATCAGGAGCAGAGCACCGTGCAGTCCCTCAGAGTCATGGGACTGACCGTGCTTTTGGTTTGATTCCCCGTGGGAGTCTGTTTCACTAGCGTACAGCAGCTCTGGCTTACCGCAAAGTCCATGACTCCGAGGCACTCACACATCCACCGCGATCGTCTGTTCAGCGCTACCTGTATATAGGTACCCATTCATAACTGCTGAACATAGGACACTACGAGTCCCATAATCCTCCCCGCTTTTGGTGGGGATACTTGTGGCCAACTAAACCCACAGCTTGACTTGAACATCTTGACAACATTGTCCACCCTGTCCTGACGAAGGCCATAAGAAAAAAACGGCTTAGACAATCCGTAGAATTGGCTGGAACACCTTGGTGTAGACGAAATGTTCTTTGTAAACCACAGTGTCACATATTTTTTCACTGTTTTTGCTATGTCAAACTCAAAAAGAATCCCAAAATGGAGATACTAACAGAACTGAAAGAAGCAATATCATCGTGGCACAGACAAGGACTAATCACCGATGATGAAAAAGCATTTTTGGAAATAAAACAACCTATATTACCAACAGTATATTTTTTACCTAAAATACACAAAGAGTACACAAAGATTCCAGAAGGAAGACCCATTCTAAGTGGAATAGGTTGGACAACCATGAACCTGGCACAGTATATTGATAACATCTTAAGACCCATGGCAATCAAAACTAAATCTTATTTGAGGGATACAACTGAGACAATCAATAAATTAGCAACGATAGAATGTCAGCAAGGCTATCGTCTGACTACCTGGGACGTACGTTCCCTATATACATCAATCAGACATGATATCGCCATAGAAACTATGGATTATATATTTTCAAAGGAAACTGCATCCAATTATCAATCGGTAAGCATGTTGAAAGAAATGCTCTTATTGACATTACAAAACAATGTATTCATCTTCAATGGGCAATTTTTCAAGCAGACACAAGGAGTGGCAATGGGGATCAAGTATGCCCAAGCCCTTGCCAATTTGACGATGGCAATGTTTGAAGACAAACACATTTATACAGATAGAGATTATGACGCAAATGTAATACTATGGACACGGTACATAGATGATTTACTTATCATTTGGAAAGGGGAAGAGGGACCCCTGGAAGATTTCAGAAGCAGAGCGAATAAGAACACAATGGGGATAGAATTCACAGGAACTGCCAGTACTAAAGAAATAAACTTCTTAGATCTGAATATTTATGTAGAAGACAACCATCTAAAAACTAAAACCTTCAGAAAAAGCACTGAGGCAAATTCCACCTTATTCTCCACAAGTTGCCATGTTAATTCCGTGATTAAGAACATACCAAAGGGAGAATTCATCAGAGCTCGGAGGAACTGCTCTGAACAAAGAAGTTTTGAAGATGAATGCAAACTACTAACACGCAGATTTAAAACAAGAGGCTATGGAAACAAAACAATAGCACAAGCTAGAGATAAGGCTTCCCAGGTTGACAGGGATAGCACCCTAAAGCCAACAAGATCCAAACAAGATGAAAGACAAGAAATCAGTTTCATTACCAGTTACTGTGCAGACAACAAAGTATTGAGACAGATATTAAGGAAACATTGGCATTTGTTACAACTTGATGAAAATGTGAGAAAGTAAATTGGAGACAACCCCACATTAACTTACAGACAAGCCAAAACTATCAAAAATATTTTGAGCCCTTCACTTCTTCCAGAAGAGAAAAAAGAAGTTCCAGCTACATGGCTCCCGCCACCACCAATAGGGTTTCTTAAATGTGGAACATGCACAATGTGCAAACATGCCCTTAACAACACAGTGACCTTCAAAGACAAACATGACATATCCCACAAGATAGTGGATCAAATCAACTGTAGAAGCAAGTTTGTGGTTTATGCAATCATCTGCCATTGTGAAGAAATCTACATAGGTAGTACCATTCGGGAACTCAGGACAAGAATAAGGGAACACATATCAAACATCGGAAGTCAAGATACCAACTTACCTCTAGCCCAACATTGGCAACGCAAACACCAATTAGTTGACAAAAAACAATTGAAATTTATTGGACTTAAAAAAGTGACCCTGGGACCAAGAGGAGGAGACCTGGAAGCTAAACTGCGGCAAGAAAAAGGGAAATTAATTTGCTAATTCTGTGCAGTGGAAATAGGCTTGAACACAGATCATGAGATGGCCTCATTTCTTTAAAGATAAATGAAAGAACAATCTTCATATTCATATCAGCACTAAATGGTCAACATTTCTTGTATTCATCATTGCTATTTTCTAAAAATGCTTTCCTTAAAATGGGCTTAAATCGCATAAGTATGTTTCATATACCAGGTCTAGAACTTTAACATTGACATCCATAAGTCATGTACGCTTTACAACTTTGCAATATGCTTAATAACACACACTAGGTTAAAACCTTTAACATAAGGGTTTTGTGAATCAATTCAATATTAAACACCGGTCAATGCTGTAATTCGCTCAAAACCTTTTATAAACACATGTGAAACATGCAAAAAAGTTCTCATAAAGAGTTTTTCAGACTTTATTTCAATTTACATAAAGGTCAGTAATGAAACCCGCCCTGCACCAAAACCCCTCACAAACGTATACCCATTGCAACATTTTTCAAATCGGCACCATGCCCATATGCATTAAGAGAGCGTGATTCCCATATTAAAAAAACATTGTTCTCCCAAAACAAGGCCGCGATATCAGAAACTAACAAAGGACCACAGGAGATGCTGAGGCATCCGGTTTCAAATGTTGTATTTTCTCATACTCTTTATTAAATTTGTATTTACACACAACACAAATTATACACGTGTATTATGACAATGTAGCACATGGTAATGGTATTTACCTGTAATACGCTAGCAAATTGAGACTCGTTTCAAAAACACATTACATTTGGGAATTCAAAATTTAAAATTCACCTAATACGCAAAGAAGTTTTTAATTACATTTGGAATGCCCTATTATCTGAAATCCGCTACAAATCAGAAAAAGGAATTGGATGAACCTGCTAAAAATAGTAGTAGGACTAAACTGTCTAGTTACTATGGTCACAATATCAATAGTAACCCGCCTTTAGAACGAACGGGGACTCTTTGAAACGGCACATGCTGACAAACAGGTAAGCGTGCTGAAGGGGCTTTCGCAGTGGGGCTCACTCACACAATGGAATGACACGTGGAATACACGTGGTGACACGATCGCTATTGTTCAATACTTTAGACCGCGAAGCACGATTGCTAGTATTAGGAAAATCAATACACCCGCTCACTTGGAGTGTAAATACATTCTGGAAGACTATGGTGATAAAATGGGAACCTGGTCCCTTGCCTTTCTATTTAGCATCAACCATTAACGGATTAGCCATTTGTGACAATTCACAATGGCAAACTTAAAATCGCCCACAAATGTATGTGCGCTTTAAACAATGTATAGCCCCATTGACCAAAGGTACTTCATTAACTGTAAGCGGGTAAGCTTACTAATGGGACACATGTTGTTTTTGTTTTAGGGATTTAACCCATGACTATCCAATCTAAATATTCAACTTATGAATTGTAAACTGAACTGACTAGGTAAGAAGAAATCTAAACCCCCATTTTTTTGGGTTTTTAAATTATAAAAATTATATCATATATGTCTTACAAAGTGGAATAGGATTTCGTTAACTAACCAAATTTCTCATGTATGTTTTTCTCTTTTTTCCTTTTAATTTTTATTACCTGTTGCATTCTTTCTTTTGTCAACCACCCTTAACAATCCCACCCTACCCCATCCCTCAATGGCCATCTTTTAACATATGTGCATACAACTGTTTGTGTTTGATTTATAACATGTATACAATGATTATTCTTTTTTTCTTTTTACATCTGTAATGAATATGACATTTCTGTTAATGGAATTTGATCAGCCCTGATTTGAAAAAGACGCAGACATCGAAGCACGTGTAATCTTAAAGGGCAATCTTTCGAATTAATGCACAATTAAAAGCTCAAAGCTTACAACTTGGAGAATAAGAGGCAGTGTTTGTCTTTCTTTTTCTCCTCCATGATAAGGGTGCATGATACTAGCTAAAGTAACACAGTTTTTTGTATGTAGTAACAAAGTCTGTATACTTCTTTCTTGATTTGTGTATATGTATCAACCCTTGTCGTTGTTCCATACTTATCGACAGTAGCAACAGCGTTATGTTAAGTGTATAATTGCACGTGCAAGGATTTGCGTGTGCTCTGTTTCATGTTTTTGTGCAAATTATTTTGCTTTACTTTGTAATCGTATGATGTTCAACCTAGAAACTACCAGTAACTAAATATTTTCATTTGTGAATAGAAGTACTTTAAAAACAACAGAAAGTGGTGCTTTCTTTCATTGTTAGATGAAAATGGTGAAGGAGCAGTTAGGGGATTGAATACTTGACCCTTTCATTTTGTTGTTCTCAATTGAGCCCTCCTGGGCAGAATAGGGTTTTCTCCAGGAGCCCTTGCATATAATTCAAAAGCTTAGCAAGACATCGGTTTGGTGCCTTAAAGGCCACGAGCTGGTTTCCTTCCCTCTGGCTAGCCGGTTTTCAACAGCACTCTGATGAAAATTCGACCAAATGGGGACGGTGTCCAGGTGGCATATGAGTTGGTTGTTCCCACCAAACTCAAGGGAAGAAGTGAACCTATAAGGGCTTCTCCGTCTATTGGAGTTTCAGGCAATTCGGAAATGCAGTAGGGCTTCAACGGTCATCCAGGAGTTGCAGCAGTCCTCTTCCTCCAGCTCGTCTTCGGTGCTTTCATTCCAGTGGTCGACTCTGCTTTCCAAGTCCCAGAGTTTTTAAACAGAGCTTTTAAACAGTTTTGCCCCATTCATTCCAGCCTGGCTGTCACTCACACAGCAGGGTGGCTGTCCTTGCCAGACAGTCAGCCAGCCAATCACACCAGAGTGCATTCAGGTCTCCTAGGAGACTAAGCACAGGGAGTTTCGGGCACCTCCCTCACATCCTGTCCATCCCAGACACGCAGGCACCAGAGGAGGGCTTCAGAACTGCAGCCCGACAAAGGCCAACGAACAAAGGGACCAAACCTGGTTTGGCATGCAGAGACAAACACAAGAAGGACCTTTCCTAAAAGAAATGGCGAAAAAGGTGACTGAAGTCTGTTTTTACAAACATGGCTGACCTGATTTTTAGCTACCGTTGTTAGCGGTAGGGAAAAATCACGGTAGTTGATCTAAACCACTGCCACCAGCCATTTAAAGTAGGAAAGGGTAACAGTTTAATGTTACATGAGTGTTTTGACTCAGGGGAAGCTAGGCAACCCCTCCAGCACTCTATAGTAAGATAGTGTGTGCTGGGTCAGTAAATTTAAAGAGTCTAGTAAAGTCAATTTAACTTTGCATGCTCTGGGAGACGGTAGTCAGTCCCAGAGAAGGTATTTAAACCTTGGGAAGTGTAAAAGACATCCCTGTGTCACTGCACTGAAGGTGCTGTGTGACACACAGAAAAAGATGATGCCAATGGAGTTTTTTTTTTAAATTTAAATCTTTTATTTGATATGGTTGAATTCAATCAACCTTTCAAAAATAGATACAAAACATACATAAATCACTTTCATTTACAGTAAACAAAAACAGGATCAACATATTTCATATAAAATTTGCTACTTAATTACTCACTTATAAAACTCATTACACAATGATAGGGTAGGAAAGAAAAAATAAAGATAAAAATAGGAAGGATTCTCATTAACTTACATTTCATTCGATTCAAGGCAGATTTCACATTGTCGGAGTTAAAAAGAAGAAAATATACAAAGCAAAATCACTCAATTTGAGGTAAGAACCAATTACGACCATTCGATGGGAACCCTATATTGTCAACATACACATGTTGTCCTACTGTTCATTATTCAAAGTGCATTCTAATGATATATTTGCGCTAGTTTTCTTTTTTTTCTTCCTCCAAATCGAGGCTAGTTAGAAAGTTAACACCCTAACAATGCTACCCAACCTTCAGATTGAGGTATATTTCCCAGATATTGACAATGTCTGGTAAACGCTATTCGTCTTTGAGTTCTTAGCAGGCTACACTCTGTAAACAGGTGAACAAGAGTCTCACGCATATTGTTGTCTTTACAAAAACGGCATACATTTTGTTGAGGAATCACTACACCATGTCTTGCTTTTATATCCCGTGTTGTCCACAGGTTAAAGCGAAGACGGAGTATTTTACACCGATATTTTGGGGAAGGTGAGCGAATCAGATACATTGGCAAGATGCTTAGTTTTTTCGGTGGAAATCGTACAGCATCACCATCGCGATACATTAGACATAATTCGCAGGTGTTAATCCAGTCAGTTTGGCAAATTTTAGACTTGGCTTTGTCGGGATTAAACAACAACAAGTTAATGGTAATTCCTGCTGTCATTAGTATCGAATACACTTTATCTAACCAGTTAGAAATGTAATTAGATTGTTTTGTTAAAAAGAGAGACTGCGAGAGTTTTTAAGTAGTGTATTCTCATTCATGGACAGCAAACATTTTCTGAAAAGCGAGCACATACGCCAGCTATATTGGGCTTCGAGAGAGAGTAGACCAAGTTCATATCTCATCCACGGTATCGGAGTGCATTGAGGAAGGTGAAGTATTGTGCGCCAAAATTTTGCTTCCCATTGTGCACATTTAAATGTCGCATCTATCGGAAAAGTTTTATGTCCATATAGTAGAATAGGGACCATTTTTATTGTCCAAAAATGCCATGCAGGTAAGACTGAAAACTTTCCGTATTTGTGCCTGTGAGATGGCAGATACCAACTTTGACTCCACCCTCTCGATCTGCCCATGAGCTCCTCGATGGCCTTCGAAGATTGTGCCCAAATAACAATAATTTGGGACAACACCAATTGGAGTTACACCAATGGTCCAGGTAAATGTCAAAGGCCCAGATCGTTTAGGAGAGTATTGTACGATCTGGGTTTTAGTCGGGTTGATGGATAATTCATTGAGCTTTACATATTCTTGGAACACACCAAATAACCGTTGTAATCCAACCTGGGTCCTGGAAACAAGGACCAGGTCGTCGGCGTACATAAGTGATTGTACTTCCTGGTCGTTCAGTTTGGGAGAGTCTGATATGACTTGTGCCAATGATGTTTTCACATCGTGTATATAGTAATTAAACACAGCCGATGCTAACGAGCATCCCTGTTTAAGCCCCGATTTGTGGGGATTTTTTCTGATAGAAGACCATCTAAAGTAATGCGAATTTGGATAGATGTTGCATGATGTAATGAGTGAATAATATCAAATAATGTTGTCGGGCAATAGTCTCTTGCAAGCTTCTTTAATAATAAAAGGCGACTCACGGAATCAAAGGCTGCGTTTAAGTCAATGAACCAAAAAAAACTTGTTGCTTGCTCTCATGGCATTGAGCCTTTATAGCATTCAGAATCGGAAGGTTGATATTAGTACCCATGCCAGCCATGAAGCCTGTCTGGTTTGAATCTCGATGGTTGTGGATTCCTGTCCAGCAGTTAAATTTACAAAGTACCAGTTTAGTAAAAAATTTCCCTGGGGCATCTAATAGCGCGATGGGTCGATAATTCACCGGGACAGACCGATCGCCCTTTTTAAATATTGGGATTATTACTGAAGACTTCCATGAAGGTGGAATGAGACGAGTATTTAGAATGTCCCAGAAAATTATAGAAAGAATATGTGCCCATCTATATGGATGTTTTTTAAACATATAGTTTGATAGTCCATCTGGACCCTCAGCTCTCGAGGAGCTTGACTTCTTGATAATATCGTAAATTGCTTCTTCTGAGGCTTCTAATTCCCAAATCGATGTTGACAACGATTGATGTTCGAAATGTACATATTGGGGGTCAGCGTACAAGGTTGAAAAATGCTTGACCCACAATTGCTCAGCTACTCCATTTAATTGTGCATCTGCTTGATGGTAGCAGGTATGATTGTTCAAAAGAGACCACATTCCGGCTGGGTTTTTATTTCGCATGGCATAGGCCATTGCTTCGCTATCTTGTTGAAATAGTATAGACTTCCGCCCACAGAGCCAGTTCTTGTATTTACATTTGGCATACTTTAATGCTTGCCACTTGTTAACAGAGTCAGAAAGTAAAATGTGCCTTTTTATCATTCTGTACTCTGCCTTCCTTTTGGAAACAATAGCATCAAAGACGTGGGGATGTTTAACTACATTAGACAGGGGAATAGCTACCGTCTGGGCAAACGAATGCAACAAATCTGTATATTCGTTAACACCGTAGCAAGAGGACTTAACCACAATTAGATGCTCAAACTGATTCAAAGTGCTCGCAGTCCATTTCAGGCGAGTGCAAGAGTTATTAACTCCTAACTTGCTGGAGCTGTATACATCTCTACATGTTGACGTAAGATTTAACTTGAGCTGGAGGATCAACATACAGTGGTCACTATTTGGGTGGTCTTTAACAATAAGTTGCTCGCTATGTAGGAATAATTTAGAGTCAACATATATGTAGTCAATAATACTATTCGCCTGCCCGCGGTGCCATGTATAATTTGGCAGAACATCCCCTTGTACTGATCCGTTACGTTCACGCATGATCGACAACCATTTGCGGACCCCTTGACTTTGTGGTCCCACCTTCCAGCAATTTAGATTTAAATCACCTAATACAATGGTGTATGTAACCAGTTTATCCAATGAAATCTTGTAGAACATTTAAAGAAGGCCAGCAAAAAAAATGTCATCAGACATGCTGACCGGGTTGTGATATATATTGACTAGGGCAAAAACCGTTTAATTGTTGGAAATTCAAACTAGCTGTATGTGTGCTCCAACAGAGGCCCATGGAACAATTGAGAAGCCCTCTGTGATGTTGACAGCCACAAGGAGGCCTGATGAAGGTCTGCCTCCAGTTGGGATTGCTGGGATCAGAGCCAATTCGTAATTGTCCCATAAGGGGGGTTTAATAAGCCAGATTTCCTGCAATGCTATAATATGATGGAGAACAGGTTTTTCTCTAAAAGACGCAGTTAGATGCTTATGCCCCCTTGAATTCCAATTTACAACATTAATTATGCTTGTATTATCACATTGTAATGGTTATTGCCGAGAATTCTCCGATGACCAGGATCGCTACGTTGCCCTTGATATATTTTGGGTATCGTGGCTGATCTTCTGGGAGTCAAACAAGCAATTTCTGGATCTTCGGCCAATAGAAACCCCATATTAAATAGGACCATTTTATTACGCCAAATAGATTGGAAGACCACCCCTGATGGGATCCAAAGTCTTACTATAGTAAGTGGAGAGTCAGTTTGAAATTCAATTTGATCAATGTCATCTGTAGTTATATTACAGAATTCATCTATATCCCCAAAGATATTCAGTACACTGCGTCGGTTGAGGTCATACACCGGATGGTTGCCTTCTCTACATTTGAGATCAAAGTGTGAAATTTTGCTCTTTGTGGGTTAATATGTGGAGAAAGCCACCGCTTGTCAGTTTTACGTGGTGTCCATTTCTGATTACTGGGAGTGCCTGGAAATTCGGACGACCAACCTTGTCTTGATTTCATGATGTCATTAGAATCTACTTTAGAGGGCTGTTGATGTTCGTCAAACTTATGGTTGGCTCTCCTTTGCTCTTCAATGGGCCGGGCAGGCTCACATTGTGTTTGAGCAAATTATTTCACTAACTTAGCAGAGAGATATTCATCTACTCTTTTTTTGAGTTCATCTGTTAGAATTTGTTGAGTAGCAACATTCAAGGATGGTGCCACTTGTGGCATAGGGGCAAAAGAAACAGATTTGGGATGAGGTATAGGAGCAAAGGACAATTGGGATTGTGCTTGGGTCTGTGGTGGGAGTCCAGTATTCACAGAGTTCTGACTGTTGGCATTCCTATAGAGGTTGTCTGATACAGGAGGAAGTGTAGAAGATTTTTGTGGGTTACGTAAAGCATTTACCAATTGTGTCAATGGCGAGATAGGCACAGTAGATACAGTTTTGTCCCATGTAGTGGGAGCGTGCAGTGTAGATTGGTTGGCAGCTCCTGCCATTATGGGATGCACATCCCTTACGGGTGCCATGGCACTGGTAATATGTTTGTCTGTTGTGGTAGACATTTTACCAATAGCTTTAAAAAAGTAGACAAGGTACTTTTTGGATTTTTTGATCCAATCATGTTTTTTGTCTTTTTTTATAGGGATCAGAGTTGTCTTGCTGTTGTTCTTGCCTTTAAGATGTTTAGCTTTCAGTTGTTGTAAATGACTCTGACCCTGATTAACCTTCGATAGATTTTGTGGATTGGGCAATTTTTCAATGTGACTAGGCATCGCTTCACTTGTTTTATTTTCCGTTAGTGGCTGGGAAATAGGGTCCATGTAAATAGGCTTGAGGCCTATGATACCCGAGATTGGAGGAAGTGGACATGGTACCAAAACGGCAGGAGCGACCTGTTTTACAAATGATGGTGGTGCTTGTACGGGAAATGAATTTTCATTGCAGGGCGCCAAGTCACTAGGTGACATAATAACAGACTCTTCAAATTTTTCTTTATCCAAAGACACTTTAGTGAGCTGTTGCGTTGAGAGCCATTTCATTAAATCTTCAAATTGATGGGATTGGCGGGCTACTTTAGTATCCAGTGCTTCAAATAATTTACATAAACTATAGATGGCAGTGTTGATTGCAGTTAATGCAGGTTGGATCATTAACAACGTTTGAGCAGCATTATCAATGGGATAGGGTCTGTTAGGTTGTGGGGTCGGTAAGGGAAAGGACTTAAGCATTGGAAGAGCATTTCCAGATTGCATATCACTGAGCATACATGACACAGAAGGCACACTGGTAATACATTCCGGCTCTCTGGTAGTATGAGCAAACTTGCATGTGCTTGCATTAATAGATATGGCAATAGAGTCTGATACCAATTGGGGGAAGGCAATTGGTGAGATGGACATGTTCGGACATGTTGCGCACTGGTGGGTAGTTTTTAGTCGATTCTATCATTGTCATATCAGAAATTGGATGATGGTTAATATGTCTCGAAAGAGTTCGGTGCAGAGCACTGATTTTCCCTATTGTTAGCGGAGAGGGGGTGCGTGTCTCATTGAGTGAACAGGTGGCCGGAGACAACGGAGAAGACATGCTTATTTTATCATTTTGAACATTGAACGGAAAGCAAGTTTGTCTATGTAGGGACCGGGGGGTGACAGACGTAGCTGTGAAAAAAGTTTGAGGTAACAATGCAGAGTCAGGATGCCCCGGGAAGAATGATTGGGTCGGTGGAACAAGAGTCAACAGTACAATGGGTGGCATATTCGTCGTGAGTTTATACGAAGTATAGGAGGTCATCTTTATGACTTAAAGATTTTATGTGTAAAACGAAGGCTCGCTTGTAAATTAACCCTCTGAAACAATTCAAACAGTCAATAGATTGAAATTATGTTACTCTATAAAAAAAGAATCAAATGCCACCAATATAATAATGAACACAGCAAAATGTACACATGGAGTGAGTATTTTCACATATGCTTACTTTCACAGTTGTGGATAACACAAACTAGGTGCCGAGTAGAGCAGCTTGCCCCCCGGCGCCACGGCTACGCGGCTATGTGGCAAAGCAGTACTCAACTCGCTACTCGCTCGGATGCGCGCGCACGATGCACGTGCGCCGCGTTCAAATACAAAAACCAATAAGGCGTTGAGGGAGAAAGAGCCAATCACTGTGTGGGAGAGGCGGGCCAACTGCCTCTGTCACTCAATCTGCAAGAAAAGGTAAATGCAGATCAGAAAATGTTCAGGCAAATGTTCTGTTGCCAGTGCACAACGCACTGTTTGCAGTCACCTGTTTTCAAAGACTTCACAGCTGTTAGCTGGATGGATGCCGGCAGCAGCAAGCAGAAATAGCAGTCCGAGCAGGAGCAAGTGGAGAGCGTGGAGCGGCAAAGCGGTACTCAACTCAGTACTTGCTCGGATGTGCGCGCGCGATGTGATTGCACCGCGTTCAAATACAAAAACCAATAGGGCGTTGAGGGAGAAAGAGCCAATCACTGTGTGGGAGAGGCGGGCCAACTGCCTCTGTCACTCAATCTGTTTTCAAAGACTTCACAGCTGTTAGCTGGATGGATGCCGGCAGCAGCAAGCAGAAATAGCAGTCCGAGCAGGAGCAAGTGGAGAATGTGGAGCGGCAAAGTAGTACTCAACTCGGTACTCGCTCGGATGCAAGTTGTTTTAAAACTCCATAACCAAAGAACACAAAAGTAAAACACAAAATACATGCAAGAGTGAGAAAAAAAGGCTCACACTCTCCCAGGTAAAAAAAATCAAATCCTAGAAATCCAGCAAAGTTGCTGGGAGTCTCAAAAGTTAAGGGAAATTAGCACATATTGAGAATTCTCCCTAACACAGACTCTGACAGGGCATACGACCATGAGGAGGCAGGTGGCACCTATGATGCAGGAGGAAGATAGCGGGGGCTTGCAGGCTTTGTCTTCCATGTTCCGCGATACCAGAAGCAGCTGGTAGCAGAGGCAGCAGGCATGTGCGGCACAGGTGATGGTGGCCAGGGCTGAAGTGGCACTGCGGAGGGTGCAGAGGTGGGCTGCCATACTAGAGGCAACTTGCAGGTCGGCAGAGGAAGCAGAAGAACAGATGGTGGCCACCCTGAAAGCCTTCCAGGCAATTTTTTAAAAATAGTAAACAGCTTTATATTTAAATAATGCTCATTTAAAACGAGAGAAAGGAAGAAAAAGGAAAGGAAAAAGAAAAAGAAAGAAAAAAAGACATGAAAATCCAATTCAGACCATACATCACATCCAAAAAAAACATAAATTCATTAGACAACAAAAAACAATCCTCTTCTTCCCTTACAATCTCTAATAGATAATACTACTCATAATGCAGCTTAAAATATATCTAATGTTTACTACTGCTATTAACAAAAGGAGTTAATATTCCTCTATCGAGAAGAATTCCTACTAGTAAGTTTTATAACATCTAGAATTTTTACTACTTCTGCTGTCAAAAACAATGTGTTGCCTGATATAATTATTTCCCAAAACATAGGAGAATCCAAAAAATCAACATTATGAACATATCTTTCCAGTTTAAGGACCCTTAAAGTCTGCGTCCCTGGGCAGCTAGCCAACACATGTTGCATTGTGTGCTTTGATTCCAGCTTACACTCCTGGAAGATGTCCTTAGGAAAGGCTCCCCTATCTCTTACATGCAGACTTTCTAAAGTTGGTAGAATGTTTAATCTAAGTCTAAGGAAGTCCACCCTCATTCTTGGATCCGACGACTTCCTTAAGTAAGTGGTCAAAAAGGATCTAGGTTTATCAAAAACAGAAAGACAGGATGATAGTTTAAAGGAGAGTTCCGGGACTTTTTTTTTATTGTCCCTACGGTTCGGCCATGTGTTTTTAAGCATAACTCGGTATATCGTGGAAAACTTTCCTATGGACCTTACCCGACTTTTCGTCCATTAACGCACTCGAAATCAGCCGCCATTTTATGATAATCCTATCACTTGCCGCATCGCCCTGGCTCACCTGCTTTTGCGGCACTAAATCAAATCCCCCGCCCCTGAAACAGACTTGATCAAAACATTCATATTCCCCGCCTCTATCCGTGACGTGACTGAGCTGCGTAGGCAAACGCGCCCAGGCGTCTTCTACGCGACTCCACACAGAACCAGGAAATCAACACAGATGAGCTCAAACAACACAGCGCGCCACAATTGGGAATATGAAACTGTACTTTTAAATTAAACCGCAAGATTGTAAATTTGGTAAAGTACATTTATTTGACATCAAATGTTTTGAGAATATTCAGCGATTAGCATTTTTATTTGCACATGTTCCAAAAAGTTTGTTTCGAGGCACACGATGTTCCTTTGCTGTACACAGGGTCTTAGATCATCTCACAATACAGCGCCACAATTCGGAATATGAAACAGTGGTTTAAAAGCAAACGGCAAGATTGTACATTTGGCAAAGTACATTTATTTGACATCAAATGTTTTGAGAATATTCAGCGATTTGCATTTTTATTTGTTCACGTTCCGAAAAGTTCATTTCGAGGCACACGATGTTCCTTTGCTGTACACAGGGTCTTAGATAAATGAATTTTTATTTGCTCTCGATCCAAAATATTTCGTCTTGAGGCAAGCGATGTTCGTGTGCAGTAGACATGGTGTTGGTTTACGATAAAATAAGCTCTTCGGTCGCACTGATAATCGCATGGCTATTCCAACAACGAGGCACTAGGGCACCACAACGGTCTGTATGTTGCATCTAGCCGTTAGTACCGCGTAAGGGCATACTTGTACTTGGCGATCGTCCCACAAAATGGTCAGGGTGCTAACGTTGTTCACGCGGAGAAGCAACTGGCGATTATAGAAGCCATCCGCCGGTGTCTGGTACTCGTGACACAGACAATAATGGACGATGTATCTATTTGAAAAACATAAAAAAAGGAAATTAGTCTCACCATCAGATCTTTATTAAAATTATTCATTTTATATATTAGGTCTGGAAATTATTTCATAGCTAGGACAGTGCAACTGGGTTTTAAACGTCAAGGGGGGCTGTAGGATACTGAGACAGTCCCCCAGTGCAGGGGTTGACAGGGAGTGCAGGTGGAGAGTGGAAGGGCCCAGGACCGAGAACGCAGACAGTGGACCAGTTGTAGCAGGGGAGAGGGAGAGAGAAAGCAGAAGCAAAGGTTTTGAGGTGCTTCCGTAAAAGTATGATATGATATGATATGATATGGTATTTGTAACGCGCCTATACACAAGTGTTTCAAGGCGCGACGAGGCAGGGAGGGAGGGGAACAAGGGGAAGACAGACAAACGATCCTACTAGGCCAGGTGTCATTCAGATCGCGCAAGTGCAGAGGTAAGGGGAAAAGGAGAAAGTGCAAGGAGAGGAGGTGGGGGGGAAGTGCAGTACAAGGTAAGTAGCGTAATAAAATAATAAATAATAAATAATAAATAAAAAGGGCCCGCTTGAGGCCAAGGACAAGTCTCGCAGTTCTGTTCTGGATAAGTTGCAGAGGGCGGAGAGTGGAGGCAGGCAGATTAAGATAGAGGCTGTTACAGTAGTCCAGCCTAGAGAGAACCAGGGCTCGGGAGACAGTGAGCTTCTGGGGGAAGGAGAGGAAGGGAAGAATACCTCTGAGGAGGTGCAGCTGGTAGTGTGACTTCTTAGAGACGTCAGATATATGAGGAGAGAAGGAGAGTGTGGAGTCGAAGATGACCCCGAGGTTTTTAGCCTTGCAGGTAGGGGCGGGAAGGGGGCCAAGTAGACGGTTCTCCCCAAGATAGTGCGCGGTACAAAACAACATGCCACATAGAACGAACAAGTACAACTTAACCCGTCTTTAAAGCAACTGTATAGTAATTAAATTGCGGTATAAACTCATCTAAAGAGTTACTTACATTATATTTGCATTTTCCATTGCGACTGTGCGTAGGGCAGCCCCGAAATACCACTCCTTCTATGCCGACGTTATTTCTTCTAATGAACGAACATGAAATGGCTTTCGTTTCTGAAATTATATTCATTATCGTTTCTTACGTGGTCCAGGCCTGTCAAGGTCAAAATACAATAGAACCTTATTCTGAGTCGTGGGCCATTCTGGCACCCGAGAAAAAATCAAAGCAGCTGACCTTCACTTCGAACGAGCACACATTCCAAGTTAGCTACATTCAGTGTAAGGCATTCTCACAGGACTTGAAATTTACACTCCATCTTTGCATTTTGTCTGCGTGCTTTGCAGCCACACAGAACCATAAATACGGAGAGATTCTATATTTATTGAAAAATGATTTATATTACTGTTTGGTTTAATTTAATGCGCAAATGAACAAGGTTGGCTAGATACACATATTCAATGGGCCTGCGACATGAGGAGACTTGAGAGAACAGACAATCAAATTACAATCATTTAAACCGTGATGTGTATTTCTCAATGAGTTCTTCTTTAGGTGGACATGGAACAGATGCAATGTTGGGTGGCAATGCAGTTGTCCCCTGCACAGGTTCGTTCACAACTCCATTTATGTGCCTATCTAGGACGTCAACAATAAGTTTCTCAATAAACTCATATTGCATATCCTCAAACACTGGTTTGATCACCCATTGTTTACTTCTTTTAGTGAAGGCCTTATTGTAGCGAAGCGTCCCTAAAGTTCCGGTCGTCCTACTTTGTTGACGGCCAACATTATGGTTATGTGCCAAGACCGCTAAAAGAGTCCGATTTATCATGCCCTCCATGCCAAAATGCAATCGTTTTGGCCTGTACTTTAGGCACATATTGTGGAACACCTCCAAATCTCCTGTGTGGCAGAATTCCGTGAGTCCCCTCAAAGCTTTTGTTATAGTTTTATCAAATACAATCTTTTCAATGGCTTTGTGAGTGGGTGATGAAGGAATCAACCACTTCTTCTTCCGTGCCTCCTCTGGGGACAAAGGGCCATGTTCACAATTGTGGAAATGTTGGTTCGTGTTCCATCGGTGAACGTTCGTACAGTGTGGCATTACTGACCGCCATTTTTCCAGTAGAATTTCCAACGACCCTCCACATGTTTTTGAGCTCCACCAAAGATGGTTGCTGATTGACTTGGACCACTGTGAAATACCTTGCAATTCTTTTTTTTTACCTGCAGCCGACAATTTTTTATTGATTGATTTTGCAAGATGCCAAACGTCAAATTGGTGATTTATATTTTTGTACTGTTCTCTCATTGTCTTGGCAATTGAAATGTGTCTGTCCGTGGCTATCAGGTCGATCACCATTCCCCGCGATTGTAGTTCTTGCAATGATGCTACAAAGCCAACTTTCTCCATGGCCACTGAGGATGTACTTTGTGACACCTGCACGACCACCGAACTCACAATTTTCTTACTTTCCATGTCCTGAAAGTGGTAGGTGCAGTACTTGGCTGAAAATCCTGGGCTGTCGCACTGTCCATCACCGGCTAGCCTGAACCGTTTGCCCGCGAATGTACTATCAATAGACATTTTTTCCATTCTCCAAGCTTCGCTAATGGCTGGAAATAGATAATCGGTTTGGTATTTGTAGAACTGAGTTTTCGCAATGAAACGGATTCCCACAAACTGAAAGAAAGACTCTAATTTTTTAAAACTTGAACCACTAAAAAGTGCAGCCGCTGCACAAAGTAGATTGCCTTCTGGCAGTTGTCCCAGCATAGGTTGTGCAGACCATGTGAAAGGATGATATTTTGTACAGGTGGCATGTATTTTAAGGTTAGTGCCTCGAATTGCACGAGTCACATTAATCAATGGCTCCCCACATACTTCCCCACCTACCAAATGCCCACATTTAATCCGAATAATAATATCAATCAAACAACTATCGAATACAATGAATTTGGCCTCTTTCCTTATACTGTCACTCTGCATCCCAGCTGGTTCGGCCTGTAACGTTGAGGACATGTCACTCACATGAAAGGTAGAATCTCTGATATCGTCTTCCGCTATGTTCAGTGATATTGATGGTGTTTCATTGTCGTCTACTTCATTCTCTTCCATTGCAACATCTGTTCCTTCTCCGGCGATGGGTGAATAAAACAATTTCTTCAACTTTCTCGCCGTCTTAGTTTTTGCGGGTGTGGATTCTGTGAATTGATCTCCGACTGCATCCGAACTACCAGGAGGACATTCACTATCAATGGCTGGTGGTGGTATAGCTCCGTTGTCAATCACTTCATATTCTTCCCATTGGCACGATGCTTCTCCAGTCTCAAGTCCCTGCCAAAAGGTTTGACAAGCAACATCTCTCGTTCGCTTCACTGTCTGTGTAGATCTAGTTCGTACACCCACTCGCAAATAGAGGACAGATTGGAAAAGGGTTGTTCAGTTTAAACACAACTTACAGTATTGAACTATTAACAGTGAAAAACAACATAATATAGTGACCAGGACACTAACCTTCTTTTGCTTTCTTTTCTTTGAAACTTTCTTGCCTCGAACTTCAACATCAGGACACTGTTGCTCCGACTCGTGTGTGCATGTCTCCACTTCCTCTTGCGCTGCAACGACTATGTTTTCCTGATAAGCACATCCATCACGCACTGACGCTCCATGGACTCCCTGAAACATAGAACTTTCATTAGTATGTATAATAATATCGAAAACACAAAATGTACTTGGGGACCAATACCCACGTACTTCTCAATAGCAAAACACGAATGAACGCTTTGTGTAGAACATTCAAACGACAATTATTCACGCATTGTTGATCTAGTTAGATGGAACTGTCAAGATCCATACCTCGGGCTCCTCATAGACTTCCATTGATGATATTATTGAAGATGATGCTTCAGTGACTCCCTGAAACACAGTAATTGCATTAGTATGGTTTTCTATTTTGATAAAAAGAACAGAAAGTTTGTGCAGGCGTGAACGGCTCATCTAAATAGACCTGCACAAATGATCAGTTGTCTAAAATAAATAATGGATATCTAAATATGATTCGATTTGCTCGATCGTTGGAAGTGTCACCACCCAGAAATCTGCATCAACTACTAGGGGTGATGTTCTTGTAGAAGAAGCTCCGTCATCTCCCTGAAACATAGTACTTGCGTTAATAAAGAAGGAAGTATAGCGGATGTAATCACGTCATATGATTTCGCTTCATCGAACTGTCAGTATCCATACCTCGAAATGCATAAGAACATCAAGGGACGATGTAACTGCGGTGCACACTTCTGCAAGCTGTTGCGCCGACCCGTAACTGCACGCTCCCCCTTCTTCTTGGACTAATGCTCCATCGACTCCCTGAAACATAGGACTTTCATTAGTAATGAACACAATATTGAAAAAAGAAGACACATAGGAGGGCGACGACAGAAGGACATATCAATGGCTAAAAACGAAAGAAACATTGTGTGTAACAATCACGCTACAAGAATGCAAGATCTGATGATCTCCATCGATGGAACTGTCCTGAAACGTACCTCGAGCATCTGAGTGACATCAACGGTAGTCGTCAATACGTTGGACTCCTCAGCATCTCCCTGAAAGACAGTACTTGAATTATTTTGGATAACAATAATTATAACTGAAAACAAAGACTAGAGGACGAGTACAAGGGTGTACCATTAGGTAAAATAATTACACGATAAATTAAAACTATTGATTTACATGCCTAAAACAAGTCAGTGGCAGAATAGCCAAGTAAGATTACCCGATAGGCGCTTGAAGTGGCTGATGACTGCAATAACGACACGGATGGAGAATCTTCCGCCTTCATATTGAGTGGATACATAAATGGGGAAATTATTGTTAGCTAATGCTACACACTACCGCAAGGCCGAGAGATAAATACGTAAACTTGACTCACCAGTGGAGGGATGTGGACGAATAGAGTGGGAATAGCGGTTGAGAGCAATTTTCGCCTCGCTCGCGGTGTGTTCTTCTTTATTAGCAATGATGTGGAGTACATGTCAGAGGTAAAGTGCCTGCTGCAGATGCGGTATCGATCACCCCTCTTGTCCGCAAAGACTTCTAGGACTCTACTTTCAAGCTCAGAGGGTGGATATCCGCAATATCGGACCCATTCTCTTATCTGATCTATTGTCTTAGGGAAAACATGCATTATAGTACCTTCAGATTTATTATGGGTCTTCGAAGGACAACCGCCAATGGAACAGGCAGGCATTGTGGAAAGTTCTGAAAAGTAAAGATCAACAATTCTCTATGAATACCAATGTGTTAAAAAATTAAATACATAAAAGGTTCAATGCAAGGTATGTTTTGGTTCTTGGAACTATACACGTTATTCACATGCGGATAAGTATTTGAATAACTTTAAAAAAATACAAAAATAATTTGACTAAACTCAGAACATGTGACTAGTTCCTTGCATGTACTGTCTTGAACGAAAAGAAATTGGACGCAAAATGAGTATGGTACATGGCCTTACCTTGACGAGCAAACAGTTAGATGCAAGGATCAGAGTAGTTTCTTGTCGTAGAACAGGGAGCAGTTCACAGGTTGCAAACTGATGAGTTTGCTCAAAGTGGTCACGGAAGTTCACAGAGACGAAGAGCAGACAACCAGCACCTTCACGGGTTGACTAGCAAAGCGCAAAGAAGTTCTCATTAGAAATATGAAGTGGGTTATAAAGAATTCGAAACAGGGGTGTGTTTGTGAATGAATGACGTGTATATGTCGTGGCATTATGCGGTTTGCAGGGGGGCGTCCCGCGTGAGGGGGGATGCTTGGCAGGAGACACGGGGTCTGGAGGTAGACATGGGAACAACAACCCATGCTCTATAGACCACTTTGAAGTGTACATGGTCTTTGGCACCTCTTGGCCTTTATCGCTCCCTGACAGCTCCACTTGCCAGCACAAGTACCCCGGTGCGAACTGCCTTTGATAGGGCGGGGGTGGATTGGGGCGGTGGTCGTGCAGACAAGACACAGGAAGACTCGTGAATGGAGACACACTTATGTGGATTGCAGGGGGCCGTCCAGCGTGAGGGGAGATGCTTGGCAGGAGACACGGGGTCTGGCGGTAGACATGGGAACAACAACCCATGCTCTATAGACCACTTTGAAGTGTACATGGTCTTTGGCACCTCTTGGCCTTTATCGCTCCCTGACAGCTCCACTTGCCAGCACAAGTACCCCGGTGCGAACTGCCTTTGATAGGGCGGGGGGTGGATTGGGGCGGTGGTCGTGCAGACAAGACACAGGAAGACTCGTGAATGGAGACACACTTATGTGGATTGCAGGGGGCCGTCCAGCGTGAGGGGAGATGCTTGGCAGGAGACACGGGGTCTGGCGGTAGACATGGGAACAACAACCCATGCTCTATAGACCACTTTGAAGTGTACATGGTCTTTGGCACCTCTTGGCCTTTATCGCTCCCTGACAGCTCCACTTGCCAGCGCAAGTACCCCGGTGCGAACTGCCTTTGATAGGGCGGGGGGTGGATTGGGGCGGTGGTCGTGCAGACAAGACTCGTTTGCCGTAGGGCCTCACCAAGGAGAGGCCATCTAACTGCATGTAAGAGGCAGGCTGCAGGATCTAGTACATGGAAGGCAGGGGGGTGAGTTTATAAATACCTCAGCCTCCCAGGAGAATATATGGGTGCAGTTCACCCTGGAGACCCTGAACAAAGTGGTGTGGTAAGTATTTTTGGGGGAGGAGGCAAGGCCGGGAGGCTTGATGCCAACCCGCAAAATAACATATGTATGTCTGCTGCATATGGGTTCAACGGTTATGTGGATTGAAGGTGGGCGGCCAGCGTGAGGGAGGATGCTGGCCGGAGACATGTGGTGTGACAAGACAAGGCACAGGAAGACTATTCAATGGAGACACACTAGATTCATTTAAAAAATCAAAACAACCATTGTTAAAATATATGTTGGGTTTTATTTTAGATCTTAATTTCAATTGAACATAAATAATAAACATTACACATTGTAAAGTTGCGGTTGCAGCACATCCCGGGAAAAGCCGCGGTATTGTCCACTGTCGCTGGGGAAATGTTGTCTAATGGCAAGTACCGCACAGGCAGGTATTACTCTCCGAACGCGGTGTCCGAGCCTCCCGTGAAGCCACCAAGTGAAGCAACGATAGGCCACCAGCCTGTACCACCTGTGAAAATGAAAGATGCAAACAGTATTAAAATGACAACTTTCTTATCACTGTCGATTCAGGTACAAAAATGTCATTCTGCTTTGAAAAAAATTCTATCTAGAAAATGCACAACATGGAACCAATTTACATGCATTCGAATGATATGTAGATGTAGTTTTATATGTGGGAGACGACCATGAAATAGTAGTGGCATCACTGACATCACAACCAGAGTATACTTACTCGTTACTCGGATTACGCGGACGAACAGTGCCGCAAAGTTCGTGCATAAGCACCATCATCATCCTCAACACTGTCCGTGAGAGGCAGGCTTCCCTGAACTCTGGCAGCTCGGTGATGCATTGCGGACTTGGCTCGCCTTCCGAAATGTAGGCCAAGCACCCGGAATTTTCACGGCAGCAGCAGTTCTCCTCCTCAGTTGGCATTAGCTCGCACCGATTGCACGTGCACCAGGTGGAGACGCCGTCCATGCGACATGGTCCAGGCTCTTCATCCGTTGACTGGTCCTCCCAACTGCCGTCCGAATCCCCATCGTTTTCGCGTGCTTGCCTTTCCAGTAGTTCTTCCTCGGTGTACTCGGGCTCGTACATATACGGCATTATTGTAGCCATTGTGTGGTAAAGAAAGTAAAATAATTTATAGCGGTGGTACTGGTATCTGTTCACACGGGCTACAATCAACGAAGGTAACTGACCAGAGCACAGAAACGAGTCACAGAATACTCAAAGTAACACAGCGAGAGTAATGGAATCGAAAATCTGCTGCTGTGTGTTGTGAAACGGTGTGTTTATACTTATTGAGGAAAGAGGTGTCCTGCCGTTTCCATGGCGACACTTCATTAGCTGAGGCGCAGCGATTGTTGACACGAAACGTGCTTTGGCGTTGGGAAATGGGCGGTACGCGTCTGCTGATGTCAGCCTCGGGGGCGGGGGATTTGATTTAGTGCCGCAAAAGCAGGTGAGCCAGGGCGATGCGGCAAGTGATAGGATTATCATAAAATGGTGGCTGATTTCGAGTGCGTTAATGGACGAAAAGTCGGGTAAGGTCCATAGGAAAGTTTTCCACGATCTACCGAGTTATGCTTAAAAACACATGGCCGAACCGTAGGGACAATAAAAAAAAAGTCCCGGAACTCTCCTTTAAGTGCTCTCATCCTCTCGATCATTCTGATCCAATCCCATCTTTTTATACTCTCTTTTGTTTTTAATGGGTTAAGCACCAACGTGTCTACACCAGAATCTGCTTTAGTTAGAATCTCATTACACCTGTCCCTGAGAATATTTAAGAAACCATTATGGCCCTTCGGAGCTATAAGGCAACATCTTCATAAAGAGACAATAGAGGAGGGTCAAGGATAAGGCTCTAGACTGATACGCATCTCCATTCCATCCATGCTAAGAGTGATGTCAAGCCCAATTCATACCGAATGGTGACTATTGGGACCGAATTTGGGAGGCTCAACGTTCTCTTCCACAACCTCGCCTCTAATTTGTCCCAATCAATCTCGAAGCTTTGGGTGTTACTATCCAGACCAAAGAGCAAAGAAGGTACAACTTTACCTATATCATATTTTACTAGTGGAATGATCAAGAATTTACAATATTTATTGTGGATTTTAATCATCTGAGAGCCAAGGTTCAATATCTTGATATCCAGGACTTGAAGAAGAGTCCCCTTAATTGGAAAGGCATTCATCTTTGAACCCAAGTACGTCATCTCGCCTACAATCACACTACTTGGTTATCAATCTGCCAAGAAAACAGTTTAATCCTCTTCTGAGGCCGTTTAAATATCACTATGCTGGATTTTTCTGGATTAATGGTAAAAGGGTTTAAAAGTCGCTGTAACCCAATTTGAGCATAATCCAGGATGGTGATATCATCAGCATAGGCTAACCAATATATTTTTGTCATTCCCAATTTAGAACTGGCCAATATTAACTTTAGGAACCACTAATATAGATCCGCCAAATACAAATTAAAGAGAAATGGGGCGACTAGGCAGCCTTGGTGAACTCCTCCATTTTTCTCGATTTCTTGAGATAAATCACCAGATTTAGACAATCTGACGCAGAGAGTTGAATTATGATGCAGTTTAATCAAGATTGCCAACAAATTATCAGGCATCCCCCAGCTCTTCAGTTTACCCCAGAGACGATCTCTGTTGATAGTGTCGAAAGCCTGGGATAAATCCACCCAGGCTCCAAACAATGGTCTACCATCCTTCACAAAACAACCTGAGCTAACACAGCTAGGGACAAGGCCATTAAAAGAGGTAGATAATCGTCTTCTAAAGCCAGTTTGAAACTTCAAAATAATCCTGTTCGCTTTGGCCCAGGCTTCTAGATCTCTAAGAACGAGGCCTGCAAATATTTTCCCATTTGCATTCAACAAGGAAATTGGACGGTTATTAGACAGGGCTAGGCGATCACCTTGCTTATATAAAGGGATTATAATAGAACTTTTCCAAGATTCTAGGAATCTTCTAGTCTCAACTATTTTGTCAAAGAGGCCTTTAAGTACTCTTGCCCACATACCAGGATTTGATTTCAAAATCGCATTACTGAGGCCATTGGGGCCTGAGGCTCGAGACGCTGATGATTTAGTAATTACATTTGTGATCTCCTCTATAGAACAACTGAGAGCCCAAGTTGTGTCGATCTCAATCCTGGGATCAGTGTTTTCGGGGCAAGCATAAACTTTGGCAAAATGGTCCTGTACCTGGATCATCACATCTTGCGATTGATTTCCTTTCATGTTTAACAATGACCAAAAGGTTCACACATTTTTTAGGCATATAGCTTCTAACATTTCCTCCCTGTCTTCCTGGAACCTCAGAGCCCTATAAGACCTCATCCAATTCCTGTATGAGTTGCTAATCACCCTGGCCTCCTCCATTCGCTGGATGGCATTGTTTTTACAATTTCTTTTTTATTTTACGACACTCAACATTTTTCTTCTCTCTCTCTTTTTTTCCAGAATTTTTGAGTCAAAGTGATGTCTATGAGGTGGCTTATTATTAGAGGAACCTATGTCAGGTGGATTGAGATGCCATAGAAATTCAACAAAAGGATCGGGATCACATTGCAAGGATAATTCTTGATCGGACACATTTTTTGCAAAGGTCTGTTAATTATCATTTAAGATTAGACCCCCTTTTCTAAAATGTACAAGCCTATTTCCTGCTGAATTTAAGGCTAACTTCTGAGGTTTGCCCGGTTGCCTGGACTCCAGCACAATCCCAAATGTCGCCTCCAGCATGTCATGATCACTAAAGCGCCCATCCGTAATTTTAAACTCTATGCAGCTCTCAAACAACCCCCTACAGACGAAAACGTAGTCAATGATTGAGTGAAGAGATCCCCTCCTTCAAGTCAGAGCGGCGGGGATGTCGCCAATCAAATTTCCATTGAGTACCGAGAGGTCCCACTCCTCCATAAACTGAACCCAAACATTACCATCCATTATCTTTCAGTTGCATTTGCCAATGAACAAAGGCACAGCTCCAAGACAGTATGAGCTAAAATCACCCATGATTATTATGTCATCAGTTGGAAATCGAGTTGTAAACGTAATGAGTAGGTCCCCCAGGTTCTGTATGAAGACCATTAGTGACATTAGGGTGGGATTCCAGTAAATATTCACTAGTAACCTTCCTTGGTCATAATCTCTACCTTTCACTGTAGTTCTAACAATCATGATACCTGGGACTTCCTCAGAAAGCAAAACTGAGCCACCAAATAGCAAATTTCTGCACTAACTACATAAACCACCCGCAGGCCGCCCCACACCTATTCCACTAGCCAACTGGTGGTATGACAAAAAGCCATCTATCTCAAAAGCAGATCTCAACCAGGATTCCTGAAAAAAAATTAAATCAAAGGAGTCAAATACATAACATTTTATAGCATCATTACACAATGAATTGAAGCCCCTCGAGTTCCAGGAAAGAGATCTGATGGGTAGGCTGGTTAGAAATTATGCTCCACCATCCCAAGTTTAAGAAAGACCTGCAAAACTATCTCTGGGACCATTTCCAAAACTATTGATGGCAGAGAATGGGATTTAGTTTCAACTTGATATCGAGATGGTATAGCTATATTTGCTTGGGGGCTAGAGTTACCACCCTGCAGTCTGACAGGTCTTTAGTTATCAAGAAACTCCTCAATGACCACTCCGACTCTGCTCCCAGTATGGACTGCAGCCCCAATCTAGATCTCAATACCAATTTAGCGGTATCAGTGTTCGGTAGATATGGAAAATCAACCCATTCAATGTCCGCAGTTGTGATGTATTTTAAACTGGAAATAGTTTTCATCTCGGAGAGGATTGCCGAACGATTCAGAGGGGATTTATGACCGTTGTTCATGGTAACTCGTGACAAAAAGAGATTCAAGCCTCGATTTGTCTCTTAGAGTTGGCAGCTTTATTGTTTGAGGTTTGGGCCTCGCAACTGGCTCTCAATGTCACCTCTCCCAATCTTGTTGCACCAGTTTGATTAACCGCCAATGTCATGGTCGAATCAGCAGGTAAACTAGTTCCGGTTGGATTAGCAGACGCCATGGCTACGGAGCTTGCCTATTGTCTATTATGTGTAAGTGAGTCTATCTGACCCCCGGCCACCCCAGAACCTCTTATATTGATACAAGCCTCTTTGGGCTTTAATTTCAAAAAGATGGGGCCTATCTTCAAGGGAGGTTTATTTGACGCTGTTTGACTCCCTTTTAAGAAAATAGGGGCTACCTTCAGAGGAGGTTTAATTGGCTTTGTTTGACTCCCCACTGTAATCTTGACAATTTCCTGCTCTTTTATATTAGAGTCCGGAGAACTGGGGATTACCAGGCTTTTTTTTTTGTCAGACGCTTCCTCCCCTCCATAGTTGGACCCTTCTTCTTAGCTTTGGAGCAGTCCTCTACCAGTGACACTTTCAGATTTTGAATAAAGCGATTTGTGGTCCCTGAATGGTTTTTCTTCTTTGCCTTGAGGCCACACTTGGCACTATCTTTCGGAGCCTCTGCCCCGTCAGAGTCTTTTTGAGAGGGAATAAGTTGTTTTCTCCATTTTTTTTTTTTTTTTACTTCCCATTTAACTTCTTTGTATTTTTAGGTTCTTGTTGATCTATCAAGGCATTCGGGACCTGATCCTGATGATCCTCGGGTGCCTCCACCGACCCCTGAATGATAATTTCTGATGCTGCCATTTGGGCCAATCACATGAACTCTTCCAACGTCGAGGCAGATGGAGGGGTATCTTCCATGCTCATATTTACCAGGGCTTCCATAGGGACCTGGGTGCAACTGCAAAATCGCCCATAAACCTTTTCTCTAGGCACTTCCAAAAGCTTTGAGTTCAACCTGACTAGTTCCTCTTTTGCTCCCGCCCATTGTGCCACCAACAGGTCTATTTTCTGGGCTTGGATCTTAGACAGGAGACGGAATTCCGCTAAAGTTAATCCTATAGAATCATTAACCGCAGATTTTAAGGCTACCAAAGAACTTTGTTTAATTCCAAGTCCTTGGTGGTCTCCAGGATTGAACCAGAGTGTTGATGTACTTCAAATTTAAGGTTCTCAAAGACCTTAACTAATGAGCTTAGGACGAAGTTTAAGGCCACAATCGATGAGGGATTTTATACTTGGTCATATGGCCCTTTCTCCCTTGTCTCCTCAGATATTGCTCGTGACGGCCTCAAGGTTGCTCTTTCCCAGCAGTCCTTTGCAACTCTGGAAACTTCCAATAGATCTGAAATTGCATTCAGTTCAAAAGAGGAGTCAAGGTTGGGGAGGATATCAATATTTCCACTGACCTCCTCAGCCAGGTCGATGTTTGAACCTTCCTGGACTCTACACAGTGGCTGAGACTTAAGTGAGTCGATGCCCGATGACTCTGGATCGATCATACTCCCCTCCTCCGATGTAACCTTCATATTGGCCCTACTTTCCAAAGGGAAGTAATTTAAAATTGTATTTTTAATAGTGGTTGCCGTTAGAGTATAATCCAGATTCAAAGCCAGGCGATCATTTAAAGGTGGAGCATTCTGAGTAGACCGTCATTTGGAAAAATGCTTTGTTTTTCGTAGAAGCGCTCATACCCCACGGGTAGAGTTTAAAAGATTGATCTGTCTACCTGAGGAGGATTCTGGTCCCGTCCATAGGGCTCCTCCAGTTCTGCGGCATGCATTTGTGCCCCTACAGAGGCACCACGAAGGTTGTAGGTATTGGTTTTAATCATGGCGGAATTTCCTTATGTACTGTGCTAAGAAAGCCAGAAACATGCGCACTACGCCTCTTGCTTACACCACCCACCAAGTTCACTATTTGGGTCAAAGTCAGCAAGCCCGCAGTCCCCGATAGTGCTTACAACCAAACAATGCTCAGTCAGGACGGAACCTCTACAACAGGCAGATGGGGAGGGAGGGCGGCCATTAAAGTTGACTTTTTCGGTAGTCCAGTTAACCGGACAACAGTTCCCAGAGTGGGCTGGCAGGCTACACAACACAAATGTTCATGAAGTTGTGGAAACCAATTGCAAGGAAGAAAGGAGAGCAAATTAAAAAGTTCACAGAGATTACCTCCCTCAAGCACATCAGTAGCGGAACGGGGAAAACATGTGAACAACGTGGACCTCAACAGACTGCAGCTTACATTCGGCAGCCTTCACTCCGTGGCCCGCTCTGTGGCCGTATTGATGTTTTAAGGGTAGCTCCACCTCTCAATTCACAGCGAACACAGCAGTAAGACTCAGGGTTCAGACTGCAGCCTACACTCTGTAGCCTTCACTCCGCGGCCCACTCTGCGGTCGTATTGATGTTTTATGGGTAGCTCCTCCTCTCAATTCACAGCGAACACAGCAGAAAGACTCAGGCTTCAGACTGCAGCTTACACTCAGCAGCCTTCACTCCGCAGCCCACTCGATGGCTGTATTGATGTTTTATGGGTACAATTCACAGCGAACACAGCAGAAAGACTCAGGCCTCCAGGCAACAGCGGAGGCCCGCCTGTGGGAGGAGGATGTGGCCTGTGACTTAGCCCTGGTGGAAAGGTTATCAGAAATTGGAGAGGACTAGCTTGCTTCCTTTGTGTAAAGCTATTTAGGGATAGGATTTATTTCTGGGTTTTTACTTTTTCCCCAGACTTCAAAGACATTCTTTCCCTGTTTTCCATGTATATAGTTATGCTGAATACAGGTTTTCTATGACTTCATTCCATGCTTCGTGCAGTTCATTTGTCTGTCTGCGCATTTGATTTTTTAAATTTCTCCAAGTGCATCTGTTCATTGCAGGTCATGTGTATTGTAGGCATGTTGATGATGTGATGTTTGCGGGTGAAGGGGTGCACATGTGCCTGACATGTGGGGGTGAGGCCGTCAGACGGCTTGAGGGGGCACTGGATGTTTTTCTTATTCCATTCCGTGTGCAGGGTCACTGCATGTTTGGCATCAGTGTGTCAGTGTGGTTGGCATGGAGGCTTCAGTTATGTGTGTGATGGTGTACATAAAAGCATCGTTGTGGTGATGTGTGGATGTCATGATTTTTTGGATTGACTCTCATTGGGGATTGAGTGCCACCTGTTCATGTGTATTTGCATGCATTCCACATGTTTACGTTGTGTGTAGCATCTGGTGTCATTTGTATTGCCTCTCCACATTTGCTACGGAGGTGATGTTTCTTGTGCATTGATTTCATTTCAGGTCCACTGTTGTTCATGTGTCCCCTGCACATGTGCGGGATTGTGTTTGTGCCCACAATCTATTCACTGTAGTGTGTATTTAGCATGGTAGGTGCTGCGGTGGGAAATGGGCTCACTGTGGATAGGTGGCCTGGACACATCACTTGTGCATTTGGCATTTCATTGCTTTGTCACTCCCATGTCATGCTCACACACCCACTGACATCTGCAGTCGCACACTGCCTGCTCTCATGCCATGCTCCACCTCTGCCACTGGAATGCAGTTTTGTCCATTGTTTGCTGTTTCTGTGTGACAGCACACATTTCCTGTCTCACTGAGTCACACACTCTCTAACTGGCTTCCCATCACCCATGCACAGGACTATCATGTGTTTGTCCCTGACGGGGACTTTGCCACCCCTACCACCCGGGCTACAAATGCACAGGCTGTAATGCGCCCAGTCATTATTTGTGGATATGCCCAATCTATGATTCTGTGGGCTTCTGTCCTCAACAGGCATTTACTTTCTGTTCTTTGAGGCCTTTGCAATGACACATGGCCAATATGCACATGCCACTTTGCATTGCATTCACATGTCGCATGTACATGGGGTGGCCACAGTGTAGGTGGTGCAATATTGTGCTGTCCAGTTGAGGAGCTGCATATTGAGGTCTGCCAGGGAGTGGCAGGAGATGCTCCCATTCTGGATTCAACACCAGTGCTACCAATTGATTGTGTTGGTGGTGGACCATTTGGAGGTCTGATTCATGCTTGAGGCAAACCACAGATATTGATGTAAGTTGTAGCTGCACATTGGACTGGTGGGGTGGCAGACTGTCAGGGGGCTGCCTGGGGATAGTGTTGGAGGTGGGGCGGGGCGGGTGGGTGTTGTGGGGACTGGAGGGTGCTGCCTGTGGTATTGGCCAATGTGAGGGGGGCTGGTGGGGGTTGTGGGGACTTGAGGGGGCTGCCTGGGGATAGTGTTCGTGGTGAGGAGGCTGCTGGGTGGTGTGGGGACTTGAGGGGGCTGCCTAGGTATAGTGGAAGAGGTGTGGGGGGCTGGTGGGTGGTGTGGGAACTTGAGGGTGCTGCCGGGGGTATTGGCCGATGTGACGGGGGCTAGTGGGTGGTGTGGGGACGTGATGGGGCTGCCTGGGGATAGTGTCGGAGGTGAGGAGGCTGGTGGGTAGTGTGGGGACTTGAGGGGGCTGCTGGGGATAGTGGCGGAAGTGAGGGGGGTATGGAGAGGGGGGTGTACTGTTAGGATGCTGCCTGGGGATAGTGTTGCAGGTGAGGAGGGCTAGTGGGTGGTGTGGTGACTTGGGGGGGCTGCCTGGGTATAATGGTGGAAGTGAGGGGTGTATGGGGTATGGAGAGGGGGGTGTACTGTCAGGATGCTGCCTGGGGTATTGACGAAGGTGAGGGGGGCTGGTGGGTGGTGTGGGGACTTGAGGGGGATACCTGGGGATAGTGGCAGGTGAGGGGGCTGGTGGTTGATGTCAGGACTTTAGGGGGTTACATGGGGTATTGTCAGAGATGAGGGGTACCTGTGGGTGGTGTGGGGACTGGAGAGGCATTTATAGTAGTCTTTGTTTTTGCAAAGTTGATTTTGCTGTGTTCTGAAAAATGAGAATAACTGTTCCTGGTTTTCAACTAATGTCAATACCGTCAAAACACATGAAGCATCCCTTTGAGTCTAATAATATGGCTGTTGCCAAATATATATGCTCCACAACTGCACTCATCATTACAATCATAATTATTTTTCATCAAAGAACTGTCCACAGTTTTTCAGGGACAAAATTGTCTTGAAAAAGAGCTCCCCTTGGTACTGAAGATGTAAAGCCTTTCAATCAACCATAATCCCCATGAAACATTTTTCAAAGGCCTTTCTCTGGGGCGGAAAGAGTGCCACACAACCTGAACATAAAACAAAGCCCTCGTTGATACATGAACAGCAGCTGTTTTGCAAACTTTTATTTGTAATTCTACATACACAATACCAATCACAACAAAATGTAACTCAATGTTCCCTGCCCCGTCACATTCCCACGATGATAATGCACAGAGGTAAAGGAGTTGGTCCAAAGCTATTCTACATGTGATGGTATGTTAATAAGCCATTAAGCTGTGCCCATGGCCACCTTAGTTGCCTTACAGTGCCAGGGCTTGTCCGGAGAATGGTGTATTATGTGCCCTCAAAGGTTCACCGGATCTTCGTCTGTGTAGGAAGGAATAACTGAAAAGATGAAAGGAAGGCAAAAGCAGGAATAAGGATAGGAAAATAGAGGAACAATTGGAAAGATCCGAAGAAGTTGAGGGAGAGGGAATTGTAACAGCAGTAGGAGGGTTTGTGGAGCCACTGGCAGTCTAACAGATGGAATGATGATGAGAAAGAGTGGAGATAAAACGACTTGTCTATCTGAAATCAGAGGTCTACAATGCTCGTTCTTATGACAGTGCCCAGTGGCAAAGAGCCTCATTACGAGTATGGCGGTAGGGTGTTAACGGCACCGGTAAGGATGCCGGTGCCGTTAACCCCCTACCGCCGCATACCGAGGTCCCTTTGCGGGTCCCACTAGGGCCGGCTGGTTTTACCAGCCGCCCTTAGCAGGACCCGCTAAGGGACCAGGGAGCTAATAACGGGCCCGCTATTTGCGGCCCGTTATTACCTCCTTCCCCATTCCCATTGAGCCCTAAGGGGGCTCGAATAGGAACGGGGAATGGTTTTCAGAATGGGTACTTACCGGGTCCTCCAAGGTTGGAATGACCCAGTAAGTCCCCATTCCGACTACCCGGACACGGGTTTGGAGGCTGCCATGGTGCTAATATTACCATGGCTACCTCCAAACTCGTAAGGAGGCCCAAAGTAGAGATTATTGAAACATAGCATTTCTCAGGATAGGGGGCATATGCCTGTCTTCAGGCCCAGGGTGCAGAAATTCATGCAGGGATTAGCCTGTTGAGACTGATGGATATTTCAATAAAGGCCATCCAACCACCCAACACGAGGTGTGGGACTTCCTGCCGAAAGGCCCTCAGTCCCATCCAGAAAGCTTCAGGATACCCAGTAAAGTGGTAGAAATGGAAAATAACATTTAGTCAACAACACCTTCAGTTTACCAGCATGCCCACTGTGCAAAGGGTCTACCTGGACAACACAACAGCTTTCTAAGCAATAGTGGGCTTATCCCATGTTAGGCCACTAGCAGCCTGGAATCAGCTCCCAGGGGGACAATCCCAATGTGTGTACAGGGGCTGCGTGCATTACATTCCTGTCACCATATAAGGTCATGACAAGCTTGCTGTTAGTATAGCGATTTATGCCACAGTACGGCCATTTCACAGCAATGATCCTGAGAAGCATGGGTGGGGAGTCTTTGAGGTCAGCCGCCAGCATTGTGAGCACCAGTATGCCCAAAGGTTTGCAAAGGAAGGTCCCTCTGCCCTGGATGACCACAAATGGCCAACTCTATAGCAGGCATAAGAGGGTGTCCAGGAAGACATTTCTATTGCAGGGTGGCCTTCGGTGTGTAGGTTCCCTGCTGAGACAATACCCCTGGGGTTGCTGCCAAATGATCATTGGGCCCTGCTAGCAAATCCATGGTGATTCATGACAGGCTGTGGAGACCAGGCCCCTTAAAGATGGGTGCCACTTGGAATAATCTGCATATATAGCACACTTTGCCAACCCCTTCCCTGAGCTGCAGTTGCCTAGTAAGGCTAACAGGTGGCATTCGTTTTCTAGACAGCTTGCTTCTAGTACAGCACTGAAATTGACAAAACGAATTGTGGCAAGGTGGGAGAGGAAGATGAAATGAAAGGTATGGGAGAGGAGGAGGACCAAAATATGCACTTTTCTACAATCAGAAAAACACTGATCCCTATCAGTGTGTGGGGCATTGCAGTGAATCCCTGATAGGTGAACACTCTAAATGTGGTGGAATTTCCAAGTACTCTGAGGATGGGGGAGGAGCCACAAAGCCTTGTCAGGAGGAATAGTTCCACATAGTCCTTGGAAACAAGCTTGATGAAAGGGGGTCATTCTGTAGCAAATCTGGAAAACGGGTCATGTATACTGTGGAAAAAACAAGGGGGGTCCTGGGAGTCCCTCTGCCGGACATTAGTCCCAGTTACAAGGGCCTTACCCAGATTCTTTAGCTCACTATCTTTCACAGAGGAGAAATATCCAAAGCATATCAGTCTTTGTCCTGCCCTAGGGCAGTCCAGCAACAAAATGCTAGGCAATTCTCCTCTGAACAAGAGTAGCAACAGCAACCCCAGACACGTGTTTCGGTCTGGTTGGCCCTCATCAGTAGGGTGGTGATGTGCCTCTTTAAGAATAGTGAGCAAGGGGTCCACATCTGGATTCCCCTAGTAATTTAGGGTGAGACCCAAAGATACTTAGATTATGCAAAAAACAACAGGGTTCCTGGGAGTCCCTGTGCCGGACATTAGTCCTGGTTATGAGGGGCTTACCCAGATTTTTTAGCTCACTATCTTTCACAGAGGAGAAATATCCAAAGCATTGTCCTGCCCTGGGGCAGTCCAGCATCGAAATGCTAAGCAAGGCTCCTCTGAACAAGAGTACCAACAGCAACCCCAGACATGTGTTTTGGTCTGGTTAGACCTCATCAGTAGGGTGGAGCTGTGGGACAGCCATTCCATCACCAGCATCTAGTTAACAACATAATCTTGGTCAGAGGTTCAATCTTTCATCTCATTACTTTACACCATTTGGCTGCCAAAGCTAATCAGTTTGCAAGCCTCAAAGCTACTACTACATGCATTCGCTCGGGGTTGTCAGTGCTCCCCAACATGAGAAAGAGTGGGACATCATGGATAGTATCATCCTGTAATTTCCATAATGGCAACTGAACGTAGAATCACAGACCCATATTTTTGTTAGTAAGTAAGCACTCATCAGTTTTAGTTGGGCATATATACACTTAATAGGGATCTAATGCCACCTATATAGGTATTGATAACGCAGTGTAGGGACCTGCACACTCATGGACATAATGGAAGCCCTTCACCACATTTACTTTCATGCTCTGTCGTCTGTAGTTATCACAAGGTCTCTCCCTCATTCCACTCTATATTTGTCACTGAAAAGTGTTTTAGGCTTCATGAAATCTTTATAAAGCACTGAGATTAGATCTTTTGTGGGGGCTGCATTCTGAAGAGTCTTTGTTCAATTTAGTCTGCTTTCTATTCAAACCTTCTGTGTCGGTAGTTGCAAAGTCCAAGGGAGGAGTTGCCAAAGCTGTTAATGGCTTTTCTCTCTAATGCCATAGTCCAGTTTGAAATCCCCAAAAAAAACACTTGATTACCCCTTTGCTAAAAAGGTCACCTAATTTAGTGCAGCCTCAGCGACAAAAGCTCCAGGACCCCAGCCTCATGCACATTTTTGGTTCTGGAAGGGAGACGTAAATATTGAGGGAAGCATGGTAACACAATTCAACTTGATAGCCTCATCTCACCTGTCCAATGTTAGTTAGGTGATTAGGTCAATGCACAATGATTTGGGTTGTCCCTTTAAGCCAGCCAAGGTTGCTTCCAAATATAAGAGCCTGCAATCACTTGTAGCACACAAGATTATGTGTGTATGATTATCTTAGATTCATTCCTGTCGCTCTTTTAATAATATCCTGAGAGTAGAGCCTAACCATGATCCTAAAGGCAGGCTAAACGCCCATGGCTGTGGCAGATTTGGCAGCAGAGAATAGCGCTGTACCCGACGCAAACCTCTGTAGAAAGTTGGATTCCTGCCTTAATACAAGAGAAACCACCTGACAGGCTTATTATTGGACAGTAACATTATTGTGGGTCTACCTCTAGAGCAGGCGTCTGCAACCTTTGGCTCTGAAGATGTTTTGGACTACAACTCCCTTCAACCCTAACCAGCATAGTCAATTGTGAGGGATAACAGGGGTAATAGTCCAAAACATCTGGCTAGCCACAGAATGCACTGTGCCAAAACTCAGCATTATGATACATTCAGGGTTTCACCACAAAGGTATAGTTTGAATTCTTACCTATCAAAAAGACCTCATGGTGTCTTTTAAATGTGTAACCATGGGGAAAAAAATAGATGTTGCAAAAATGTGTAAAATTGTTTATTTCAGCTCCCAAAATATTGAAACAGTCAACAAATTAGGCTTAGGAAAAAATGGCAAACGGACAACTTTTAGGCCCATGGTCGAGACTTACTGTCTCATGGGGCGGCAGTTTAGCTCTGTAATTTAGTTTGTTCTCCAAATTATTGAAACAAACATTAAACATTGGAATTTGGAAAAAATAGCAAGGTGCCAACTCTAGGCCCATAGACAGAGGTACTCTCATGGTTCATGCATTGAATTAGCTGCTTGATTTCTCTTTCCCAGGCATTTCAATGTGTTAATCAGCTGGGTGCTCCAAAGTCTGCTCCCATCTGGCTTCTTTAGGATCCTGGCCTCCGGCTCTGTCTGTAGTCTGTGTGTCTACAGCTAGTTATATCGAGTATAAGCCCACCCTGTCAGGCTCATCTGAACCACCCTTGTTGCTGTGCTAGCCAATTCTCACTAGTGGGTGTCAATCATTTAAACAATAGATTAAATTAGCTGTACTTCACTCTAAGGCCTCTGTCCTATAGAATAGTATAGGATTTACCAAAATGTTTACATTACAAATGTCACCCATCTTGGAAACACCTCCAAGGAACATTGCTGTTCAACTACAGACTTTTATCATCTGTCCTTGATGAGGCTGCATTTACCATGAGGTCTGTGTCCTATGAATTACATGGGATTTTTCCAAATGTTTTCTTTAGATTATAACATATACACACCACACATTATATTTGCAGCCAGTTAGCATCTGCTTCATATGATTGGCATTCATAAGCAAGCTGTTGTTTATTTCATGACATCAGATCTTCAGGAAGGCAGATTTTTGAAATGTATGTTTACATTGGTTATAAAAAATGGGAATTATTTTCTATCAACTATTTAACTTAACTACCCATGTTACAATTTAAAAGGACATTATGTGAGATAATGCAAAGACGGTTTTCATAAATTACAGTGTGAAATGAATCTCTTCAAGATAAAACATTGTTTTAACAAACAACCTGGCTATATTTTTGCATCCTAAGTTCTTCGTTTCATAATAAAATGAGAACAGCTTAATAATGTCCTTTCAGCATGCACTCATTTTGGTATAAAGCACAAAGCAATGTATTCACAGTGCGATGTGGAAATGAGCAACACAAAATACAAATGGAGGAGGTCATGCTCTTTGCAGTCTGCATAGAGAAAAGATTATCTGAAAAGTAACAGAGCTTTCTGGTTATGCAAACACTTTCCATGTGTTTTTTGCAGCAGACTCGTGATTACTTCACCAATGTCAAATGCAAAAAAAAAGGTTTCAAAAATGATGTGTGTGTTACCTGTGTTTTCAGACAAGACAGGACTACCTCAATAGGTCTAAACTCACATATGTACATGCATCTCTCTATGTGTTAGTTAAAATGTGTCATAATTAGTAGGCATACATGTACATAGGTTCCAGGTCTTGAGAGCCTGCCTTAGATTGTTGAGCTTTTCGATCACAGGTATATTTTTATACAATATGCAACATTCTACACCCACTCCCCTATAACTTTGGAGATTTGGAGATAATTGGGAAAAATGTGTATCTCTTAAAATATATAATGCACTGGGGAAATTGAACATGTTGAATTCATTGTCCTAATGTGTATATCACAGTGATATTGATTTTATTAATCTCGCACATTCACATCAAAAATTTAACTCACAAAAAACAAAATTGCCATTTTATATTAGGTGTGGGTTTACCTCTGCCTTTGCAGTCATGGGAATGATGAAAGCCACACCTAGTCACAAGGCTGGGGAGGAGCTGTAGAAGATATAATAGCATGCATTCAGGGAGCGGAATAATAAAGAGGGAGGTTAATATTGAAGAATATTCTTGGAGATGGCTGGGAAGAACTGAGAACTGGTGACTGATTGGAAGGCAGACTGGAGAGATGAGCAGACGTGGGTTCCAAGCAGCCAGCAGAGCAAGAATGACCTTGCTGAGTGCAGTTGCTCCAGAGAGAGGATCCAAGCAGATTTTCCCAAATGAGAAGCCACATTTAAAAAGGTAACTAAAACCCCAAAGTAACTCCAGATTGTGCCAATAGGCTATCCATGGTAACATCCTGGGAATCAAAGGGGCAGGGAATTAAAGGGAAATGTTAATGCGACAAAGTTCCATTGACCTGTATCTCCCATTTACATTGAGTACAAAGTGAGATGTCATTTTTTTTAAACCCAATGCATTTTGTGTTGAGAGGCACAATTTAAAATACAGCATTTTGGTGTAACTTAAAAGCAGAGTGCTTTTGTAAGAATAAACATCTTTAAATAGAATCATTGACTCATGCTGATACAAAATCAGACAGGCCATAGTGTATTGCTCACACACTATTGTCTAACACGATGTGAAACTGTTGTAGGTCTACTCATACATTAGATGGTTGCTCAACCAAAATTAATACAAATAATTGTTTCTATTAAATGAAAATCATGCAGTGTTAAACTCTGCCGGTCTCTTATTTTTTAATGCACATTCAGACTCACGTGTAATATGAGATGGCATGTAGACTCAAAACTGCACAAATAGGCACAATAATACATTAACTTGCTTAAATAAGGACCATTCCCTAATTGGATTGGGACTGGGGAAATGTACAAAGTTAACAAAAAAATGGTATCCCAACCAGGAAGTTATTTGTATGTGAAAAGTGAATCACTTCTATTTTAGCAAAGGTGTGAGAGTCTTAGGTGTTTATTGTTCACTGCCTGTCTCGTTGGACCCAGTAATCTCTAAATGTTAATTGCAAGAACAGGTATGCCTTTAAACTTAATTCAATCACAAAATTACATTTTTGTCCATTTGACTCATGTTCATTGAGTATACATTGTCAAAATATTTAACCAAAACAAATTGTTAATAATACAAAAGTAATACATCATCCAAAGAACATTCAAAGATTATGGACGCTTCAAATATATATTCTGAGAAGACTGCGCACATGTGTATTCAGAGCAAAATGTGAAATCCCTGAGAGCATTATTTTTATGAATTCAAGCCTGTGCAAGTAATATGCAAGCTTGCCATTGTCTATATTTAAATGACCTGCACATAGCCAATATATTCACAACTCCCAAACTTATATATTAGAAGTAAGTTAAATGAATGTAAGATTGAAATATTATTTATTCAAATACATTTTCTCCAATGCCATACTTGTTTTGATACTGGCAAAAATGAAAAGTTTTGAAACATTTAAAATTATGTGAACACACTTGTCAAAAAGCTGCAATATTATCATTGAAGTAAATTGTTTGCCTGGACAGAAGCAATCTAAATGTCTAGAGTGCCTAGAATATTTTAAACTGTAATATATATGTATGATTATGGAATGGAATGCTTGCGTGAGAACCAGTATTGAGATTCATGTATACAAGTGAAATTCATTTGACTAATTGTTCTTGTATCAATAACATTGTGACGATTTCCTTGGTGTAATACTAGAGACCTCCTTTGGTTTAAGTTGACTCTATTCTTTTGAATCAATTTCGAGTTTTGAAAATATACTATCTGTTCATTTCCCAGAATTGGGGGTGGGACTGTAACCAGGGGGACATAGAATTAGGCATGTCACCCTAGCAGAATCCATAAATAAAGGCAATAAATATTTCACAGGTGACACACTCCTCACCGGATCCCAGAAAGAGAGGGTGAACACAGTTCACTGTCGAAGACCCATCACACTGTAGTTAATTAGCCACTGCCAGAAACTGCCACTCTCAGCACTACCAGCACGATGAATTCCTGACTCTCCTAATTGTAAGCCGAGGTAAGGGTGAGGGGGCAGGTTTAGTCGGAGAGCAGCTGTTTTCTTGCTTTTGGTAAGGCCAGCTAAAGAAACCCTATCTGTGTGTGGTAGTTCTTGGTAGATATCATCCTGCATCAACCTCTGGCATTCAAAAGCAAAATGAAAAGGATCCAGGGTTCACTGATGGTACATTCTACAAAAGGCAGACCAAGATTGGCGCTGCTGCAGGGGGGTGTACCTCTGCAAGAAATCTACAGGGCAGTGACATAGTAATTGCTGCATACTTTTATGAGGCATTGCTGCCTGAATGCTGATGCAAGAGCTAATCTGCAGTAGGACATACAGTATTCAGGAATGTATTCCATTAAGGTAGAATGTAAGGGGAAGCCCTTATTCATTATGTATATACAACTATCTACATCATCTGAATCAAGCAAAGACCCAATTCTGAAGAACAATAAGTAATTTGTAGGCCCTCGGCAGTGGTATCATTCACAGATTTACATGCTATGCCTCCTCTTCCTCAGTGAAGCCAGAAGGGTAAGATTCCATACATGCTACATGGCAACTATGTAAATCTGAAGATGGCCTTTTGGGGCAGAGTTTTGAACCTCTCTCTCTTGTTGGTTGGGGCAAAATGGATCAAAAAGAGGTGGAATTTCAAAATGTGTTCTAAACATTTCTGTGATATTTTATTGCATCAATGATTTCCAGTTTGACGGCGGGAAAGTCTTCAAAGTAAGGGAATCTATGAACAATCCCAATACTGGAGAGATACAGTTATAGCTAAGTAAACCATTCTTCTTTATATCAATACCTGTTGCCTGGTATACCTTATCTGTTTCTTTATGGGCACATTATGTTCACTGTGCCTCCAATTGCTTTGCTTTTCTCTTTGGTTTAGCATTGCGGCCATGTGACCCATTCACATAACTGTGATTGAATCACATGGCTACCTTGATGCCTCGCTAGTCTTCATTGTACTCAAATTGGAGAAGGAACATAATCTAGGCACTTCTGACCTCCTAGGGCTGGTCCACAGACCACACTGAACATGAAGTTCAGGCTGCCATGGTTCAGGTAGCAGATATCGTTGTGGGACCCTGAAACAAGCCTCTTCTCGCAGGACCCCAGTCGGTCATCGTCATACCGGTTATCCTCATCCCACACCTCCACTAGGAGAATGCTGGCTTCATGCAGATTCACCATCCCAAAGTCAAAGTGGATTCCCCAGGAGGGATTGTCATTGTTCCACACAGTGTTCGTCCTCATCTCCCTACCCTCGAATGACAGCTTCACGAATGCGTCGGTCCTTGTGAAATGATCTCCCCAGAGCCCATTGGCATGCTGAATCTGCACGGTCAGCTTGGCAAGCCCTCGGCTGGTAGAGCAGCACATGCTGTTGATTCCGTGGCCTCCCGGGCAGGAGCAAGTGCAAGAGTCTCTCTTGCTAGGACTGGAGCCTGGGGGGCATGTGTTGGAGCAGTTCTTATAAAGGGTTTTCTCCAGCACATAGTCCCTAATGGCCATCCTGAGGTTCTCTTTATGAGGTCCTTGGCTCCTAACAAGCTCATGGATGGGTCTTAGAGAGTAAGAAAGGATTCCTGGGTGCTCCTTGAGGCTTTCTATCCAGACATTGAAGGGCCCTGGATCCTGCATATCGGAAAACAGGAGGTCTGCAGTAAGGTGGCCGCCCACTCCCTCCGACTCCCGCTCATTGTATGTCTCATGGAAGCTCCCCTTAAAATGTCTGTTCTTCTTCAGCTCTTCACAGGCACTTATTTCTGCCTCAGCATTACCTTTGCCCGCAACATTGGCAGAAGCCTCCAGATTCAGGCAGTCCTTCACTTCATCCACTGAGACCCCATCCAAGCTCGACTCGCAGGACTTGATTGCAGTCACGTCTCTGATCTTGCCACCTAAGAACAGCTCAGTGATGTAGTGGGTCCCGTAGGTGTCCACTACCTGTCTGTAATTAGCCCAGGTGTTCCTATCATATGTGGCTGGGAGGCCCTTCACCGCCTGGTAGAACTGGTTTGTGAGAGGAGGCCTGTCTCTGGTCCGGAATCTGTCCAAGGAAAAAAGCACAAGAAAGAGTTACGGTTCAATAAGGTTATTTACAGTATTTGATTTGGGGAACGTTCATGATATGCATGGGTTGCTTTGGGATGCAAGTGATTTGGCCCAATGAACAGCAGTGTTGCTTACAATGGATAGTGTGTGAGGATGAACTTTGTCACAGGCATATAAAACATCAGACTATGACTGACTGTATAAGCTTCCGACTCACATTAGGGTGGATGAGCTACTCAGAGGCTTGGACAAAAAGGATTTTTTTTTTATTTCTATCTTATGTGTTTGCCATTTGATGAGAGAATTACATTTGTTCTTGTTTGCAATTTTATTAACTTTCATACAATTACACAAGTACCTTGGGCTGATTTGGAGTGTGGAGTGTACAGTAAATAAAATCCTCCAGGTTTCCACCAATGGAAAAATTACTCATTTAAAGTTTTGACTTCATGGCTTTCCATCCTTGGATTCCTAGAGGAAAGCTGGCCGACAATCCACTGGTCTACATACAAGGCAATGGAGACAGACATTCTGACAGCTTCTCCTGGGAATCCACCAGTGGAAAGCCAGTCTAAAACTCTTAATGACGTATTTTTCTACTGGCGGAAACCCAGGGGTATGGGGGAGTTCATTTCACCCCACACATTAAATTTGCCCCATGGTGTTTTTAGAGCTAAGGTGGCCTTTTCTTATCTGTTTAGATAAGGAGGTTGGAATCACCCCTGTTAGTGTTTGATTTCTGGTACGTGCCTGCCCTCTTGTGTTGTCTGTATAATGCGCCCTTAAGCCTCTGGGTCAGTGGTGCGCAATATAAATGATAAAACTTAAACATAAACATTTTTGGGCTCCACGCTGCGTGTCTGCACTCCAAATCTTTAGGTTTTGGCTCTTACTAGTGCAAAAAGCTATTGTTTTAGATAGTGGAAGATGGCAATATACCAATGTACATCCACTTTAGTGGTGTATCCCTATTCGGTCCTTTTGTATTTGTATGGCCTTTTGGTTTGTTGAAAAGGTGAATCTTAGTTACAGTAAGATGCTTCTCCTTCAATGGTATGTGATTGGAAAGAGATCCAGATGTCCAAGGCTTTTCAGAACAGTTTTTGCTGTGATCTAGTTTTTTTTTTCTTTAGGGTGTGCTCTGGATTTTATACTGTAATTACTGCAATTGCTTGTGAATTGTATTGCTTTCCTTTACATATGGGCCGGCCTGGGCCGGCCTGGGTCAATTCTTGCCTGACCCTCAACTCAGGTCAGTGCCTGCCCAAAGCAGGGCCAGCCACTAGCCCCTCTAGCTGTCCACACCTGTAAAAATAAATAAATAAAAATAAACCAGGCTCCTGAAGTGCCGACAGCACCTCAGGAGCGTGCTCGCCTGACGTCCTGTCCCTGTAACCTGTCTGACATCCAGGCCTACTCCAGCCACTCATATATTGGCTGGCCGTGATAAAAACAGGAAGTCAGGCAGCCTGGACAGGAATTTAGGCGAGTGGGTTCCTGTTGCACAGCAGCACATTTTAAGGTACGTTATCAGCCCTTTACCGTCCCCCACACCATCATTCTCCTTCCCAGCCAAGGGCCTTTCCTGCACAAGCACATCCTGACTCGCCCGAGTGCCGCCAGTCCCATTTCTCCAAAAAACATCAGTGCGACCCCATCGCCCCCTCTTCCCGAAACCCATGGCATGGCCTTTCCTGGCCTCCATGCTCCTTAGTTCTGTTTTCTCTGCTTTTCTCAACTCCAACCACTCACACCTCTATTATTGGCCCCCAACCACTTTGCTCGGCTCTCCAAACTCCCTCACACTGCTTTGCTGGTCCCCTAGCCCTCTTGAATCCCATTGATTGGCCCCTAGCACCCTTGCATCCCTTTGCTCGGTCCATAGTCCCCTTGCACCCCTTTGCCCATCCCCTAGACCCCTCCCACCCCTTCCCTTAGCCCCCTGTAACCCCTTTACTTAGACCCTAGTCCCCTTGCACTGGTTGTCTCTGCCCCTAGTCCCCTGACAACCCTTTTCTCAGTCCCCAAACCCCATCATACCGTTTGTCACGGCCCCCTGACCCCTCACATACCCTTTTCTTTTCTTTGTCCTGCCTCTTTTCTACATCACCAGCCCCTGACACAGCCACTCACCACCCCCACTCCCCACCCCCCGCCCTCTCCTCTCTTCTGCGCATCAATTCACCTGGCTCTGCTAGTGTTTGGCCCTAAGAGCCAGGCCGGAGCCCCTGGCTCGGCTCTGGCTCGACCCCAGAGATCCCATACTCTCCCAGCTCCAGTATGAAGTTTGTTTATGATTTTTTTAAATTACTATTATGGGAGAAGCTTTTGAGGATCTATGTCAGTAGGTTGCTTACAAAAGGACATAACTGCTGATTCGACCACAAATAGCACAGCGAGTAAAGCTTTTGTTTTGTTCTGCCCCTGTGCCGCTAGTTCCCACAAACCTCCTGGTATCTCAGAAACACAGACATTAGAACATAAACAAACTCAGTGCCACTTTCCAAATGAGGACTTGGTACCTCGTGGAATTAAGGAGGACCAACCACGACTACTATATATAGATTTGACTAATATCCTGGGAACCTTAGGTACTGATATCGTATCCATGAAGCAGGATATCAGAATGATAAAATCTACATTTGACACAAAGCCTTCTTCCCCTCAGCCTAACATCTCGTCTGTATCTCCTGATAGTCCGTCTGAACTCTTAAAAATTATCGAAGAGCAGACGGCAGATGAGGAGAATAAGGCTAAAAGTGATAAATCTTCGTTTATCTCAAGACGTATTAAGAAAATGCATTTGAAAGCCAAAAAACGAGCTGAGAAACGAAGAAAAGAGAAACAAATGTTAAAATCCCAAGATCAGTTAAGCACTGAAGGTGAAAAGATCGATTCAGGAATCAAGCATGAAATACCTCCCCAGCAAGAATATGCCATTATAGATGTAGATCTGCTTTCGGAAGAAAGTTGTGCACTACTAGTACATCCATTATCCCCGAAAATTATCACAAAGAAATAATAAAAATAATGCCAAAGATTTAACAAAAATGACCAAAGGGGTCACCAAATTGACCAATCTGGGACTATCTGAAACGGCTATCAAAAATAAATCTAAGAAAATGTTACCCGGAATTGGGATTAGGGATGGGGATTCCATGACATCTAATGATGAATCTATAAAAACTCAAAATGACTTGGGGCACTACTTCCCATCAAAGGGCCTAAAATCTACTACTAAGGCAGGGATTATAATTACTAGGCAAAAAATTGAAGAAGAGAAAAGCACCATAACTGCTTCCTCGATACCTAAACCTTCAAGTCTTACAACTGCTCCATCATATGCGGATGTATGTTGTCCTGACTTAGTTACTATAAAACCAATCCATCCTTTTACTGGGAACAATTACGTGATTATTTGTGGTCCAGGAAAGCATACAGATCTTAGTCTGGCCACAAAATTAGACATAGCACCTACTACCCCAGTACATAAGATGGATCAGGAGTCGAGGAGTGATGAGCGAACTATTGCTACTAAGCTAAGTCATGACTTAGGACCAATAATGCCATTATCAAAATCATTTTGCCCGTGGAGCAATGCACAAACTCAAGTGACGAGTGATGAGCGAAGCAATGCTGCTGATTTAAACCAGAAGTTAGGATCTACATTGCCAGCACCTAAACTATCTGGCCTTGGGAGTAATGAGCAAACCCAAGTTAAGCCATCGGATACATTATCACTTACTGGTATGATCCAAATCTTAAATTCTGCAGTCGAAAGTGGTGCTCTGTCTTCAAAAGCACTAGCAGGAGAATTTAATTTATCGGAATTGAAATATCCGGAGCCAAGCGTAATGAATGAATGCCAACTAGGGACACGTGCTGGCGATCACATCTCCAACCAGACTACCGTCTATAACAATCAGAATCTTGCCCCAGTACCTTTAGCCTCATCGGAAATAGCAATCCCTAATTTAAGCTTGGCAGCTGGTAACTTATCTTCTGGCGAACAAAGGTTTAAACAGGATACACCACCTAGAGAAGAGCTTAATATTATAGGACTGGAAGGTGAGTCCGAAGTCTTGAGGGGTAAACGTATCAATAGAACTCACCTTTTAGAGATATTAGTGAAGATACCACCATTGCGTATGTTAACTACCACGGACTTCGAACAAATTGCTTTGCCACTAGAGAATAACTATAGAATGCTGGGTTATGTAGGCAATTCTATGGTGTTGAAATTGATTTTGAGTTATAGAACTGAATTGAAGAACATGGGTTACAGCCTGCACACTTTCAATTATGAATCTGATGCTCAAGAGTTCCTTCATAAACCTATTCCAATACCAACAGTGATCCCTTCTGACCCATCTGGAATAGCCATGGAACAAACCTGCATATCTCAGATCATTGCCATGACTGCCGGCAATCAAAATTTAGCATGGATTGAACCGTCAATGCGTTCTATCTCTTCTTTTAAAAATCTTTCGTCCTCAGCCTAGCAAATAAAGCAATCAAGTTTAAACCTAATATCATGGAACTCATGTGGCTACCATGCGCTTCAAAGTTGGCTTTCTTCCTTCCCCAATAATGATAAACCAGATATCATCTTCTTACAGGAGACAATGTGTACCTTTGATTTGATTCTAGATGAATATTGTACGATTTGTAGCCATGCTAATAGGGGTACTCTGGGGCGCCCAATGGGAGGAATTGCAATAGGTTTAAATGCAAATTATCTGAGATTCATCTTTCATCCCAGGTGGTGGCAATAGAAATAGGTCTGGGCAACAATCCCCAGGATTGCCTATACTTGTTATCACTCTACTGGAATCATTTGAAAGTATCCTTAGACGTTATGTTTGACGACTTAGATCTTTGTTTGGAACATATTCATGATTTCGCAGCTTCACCCAAGATTATTATAGCTGGTGATTTTAACTCCTTATGTTGTTTGAATAATATGGTGATGAACTGCAATGTTAACTTGGGGAAGTTGGAAGCTAGGAACAGGGGTACGAAATGGATTGCCTACTTTGATACATGGGAGATATCGCTTGTGAACTATCAGATAGACAGTCCCAACCACGCATGGAGTCGTGGTATTCACACTTCCAAGATAGATTATTTTGCAATTTCGAATGATCTGATACACTTAGTTTCACCGGTGCTGATCCATCCAATTAACCCGAGTGATCATGCTCCCATTCAACTAAATCTAATGTATACACATGCTTGCTATAGAATAAATCATTTGTTGCCACTATATGAAATTAATCGACCTAAACTTTCTGTGAGATGGAACTTGGCATTATGTAATCGAATAGCAGAGAAAGTCAGTACTGAGTTCATTAAAATATCACTATGTTGGGATCTCAGTGTCTCTTTGTTTGACAGAGGATGAAACAATCGGAATAATTAGCAAAGCTATACAAACTGTTAAAGGTAAATCAACTTTGAAGGATTTACTTCATATTAATAAGTTTGACCCTGCTATACAGCTCCTAAAACGGAAAAAAACAAAGAGTTGCGCACTGTTAAGAAGCTTGTGCATAAATATGCTCAGATCAAATATGAAAAAAATTGTATTCTACTGAATTTTAAAAATGAAACAAGAATTCTGAAAAAATTAAATCGAATAATGTTAATTGTGAAATTGTGCGCAAATTATGTAGACATGACTCCAGGTATATTTGGTCGATTATGCGTAACCCCACTTGCTCTAAGGTTGCTACTAATGTGAATATTATCCCGGCTAATATATGGGCCGCATACATAACAGAGAAATTCGCTATGCCAACGCGATTTAAATTTGATGCCCCTGTACTAAATTCCCTTACGAAATGGGATACTTTGAAATGGTCTGAAACAGACATTATATGGGCAATTAATAAACTTTCTCAATCAAATGCCCCCGGCCCTGATGGCATACCTTCGTGCATGTATAAAGCCGAACCAATTTTATGGGCAGCGATATTGAAAATTAAATTTGATGTGATTTTTAAAATCGGTAACATACCAGAGCAATGGGGTACGTCTATAATCGTACCAATATATAAGAGAGGCAATGCTCTTGAACCACAGAATTATAGACCTATATCGCTTATTAATATATGTGTGAAGATTTTTGCAAGCCTTCTTCTGTACGACTTGGAAAAGTGTATCGCCACTAATGATATTTTGGCAAAATCTCAGATAGGCTTTAGGAAGTCAAAGGGCACTACACTGAACGCTACATTGATGTCCCATATCATTTCTAGTACAAAAAAGAAAGGAGCATATCCGATCTACATAGCAAGCATTGATCTATCTTGTGCCTTTGATTGTGGTATAAGGAACATACTATGGACTAAACTAATACAACTAGGAATTCCATCAGAAATAATATACTGGTTAATAATGCTGCATTCCAACACTGCATATAAAGTAAAATTATCCAGTGATGGTGCAATCACGGAGGCCATTAGAACTCAGATCGGTTTAAAACAAGGCTGTAATCTTGCAGCTATGCTTTTTAATCTTTACATCTGCGATCTAGATCGGATTTGGAAGGACCTGGGGATGTATCCTGTTAGGCTAGGCGCAATAAGATTACATTGGTTGGCATTTGCCGATGACCTGCTTATAATGGACACTACTCCATCTGGCCTTCAAGCGAAATTATTTGCTTTTGAGAAATATGCCTTGGATTTAAATCTTGTACCAAATGTCAACAAAACAAATATCCTTATATTACATGCTAGTAGGAAATTAAAATCATTTAGGTGGAAAATGGGCAATCTTGCAATACAAATACAGTCTGAAATGTGTTATCTTGGCTATCAACTAAGCAGTAATTCTTCAATTAACATCTGGAAGGAAAGATTGAACAATAAAGTACGCCCATTAAAGAGCCAAATGAAGATCATCTTTACAAGATACTGCCAATTTTCCTTAAGACCTATGCGTGACTATTTAACCATGAAGGTTCAAGCGGTTTTGATTTATATTCTTGACGTGTGTCCTTTTGACTTATGTGAATACTTAGATATTATGCAAGGACATATACTTAAAGATGTTTTAAATATTGCAATGTCTATCCCAAATTGCATGATTAGGCACGAGCTAAGCTTGATTTCTCTATCATGCAGACTGGTATGGCGTCTATTATCAAATTATGCGAAGATATTAAATCCGCCTAGAAATTGTCTATACCAAGACTTACAACATGCGATGGAAACTAACTCAGTAGCCACGATTAAGAGCTTTGAAACGCTAATGAATGTGATACTAGATAGACTTAAAGTAACTTCAGAGGATTTGTACTTATGTCCTGCCTTTGTTAAGAAAAAACTATTTGAGGAGGATTGGATCCGAAACAATTGACCAAATGAAGTGTTATTCTACATACTCCGAATGTGCTAAGTTTGCGCGGAAACAAATTCCATGCAATCTCTATGTTAATCTATTTCCTTGTCCGATTATTAGGAGATTGTACATACGTTTTAAATTAAATCAATTCCATACAAAAGAACGGTGTCAGCATTGGGCAGGAAAAGCAATGTATATGCAAACAACGCAATGTAGATTTCCGGTATGGAAAGAACCCTATGAAACCTTAAAACACTTAGTATTGCATTGTGGTTACTTTAAAGGTCTACGCACGTTCTATCTGGCTAAATTTGTTACTATCGAGTTTACTGACTGTACCGCATTTCTATGGGAAAGACTCATGAACGGCGCACACTACCCATTAATTTTAGCCTTGGGTAATTTTTTAAAAATCATAGAAACGGAACTCACAAGATTTGAAACCCAAGAAAAAATCAATTAACAAAGATGTACGATTTTAACTTTCAAAACTTTTGTAAAGTATATACTAATTAGAATGCGTTACAAATCTATTGTAAGAATATATGTCTTGCAAATGGACAATAATATGAAATGACAAAAGCTGCACATTTTAAATGTATTTTACGATTTTGTATATGTAAGATGTGTTTAATATGTGTTTAATATGTGATAAATACGATGCAATTTTGTAAAGGTTTTTTTAACCAAAAACAAATAATTTAAAAAAAAAGCTCCCGGCAGGGGCAATCTCAGCCTTTCATCCTTCCGAGCTCAATAAATGAGCACCACACACCGTGGGTAATAATAAACAGCGCTCAGATACCTGAGTGTTAGTAGCGCTATATAAATGCTAAATTATCATTAAAAGGGCGCATTCTGTAGGTGCAACCTTTGGTAACTGGCCCGCTCTGATTAAATATACAGTTACGGCAAATCCAAGATTTACCAAATGTAGAATTGCAAATTAAAGAAAAACAAAGAGTGATATGTCTAGCAACAATGACCATCCCAGCAGTTGGGTGCCCCTGTCAACAGGAGAAAAACAAATCCATGCTTTTCACAACAGTAAGCTGTACTTTCTTTAGTGATTTGTTGCGGATTTGCTGCTCACCTAAAGCATCATGGCATATGGTCAGCGCAAGACACTAGCGCGAAAGCCCCTCCTATGGACAGCATCTTCTTTTGCGCAATGAAAATATAAGTGATTATGTGTCCCAAGTCCTCAAGGTTCCCCTCTAAAAGAGCAGCAAAGGGATGTAAATGTGGGGGTCCCCAGGGGTTGCAACTGCTTTCCCTGGCAACCTTTGTGCGACTCCTGGGACTGCCTCTGCGGTCCTTGGTTATGGGGGCGGGGGCTCGGATTTTGAAAAGAAATTATTTCTTTTTGAAGTCAGTGACTTAAAAAAGAAGCTATTTCATTTAGAAATATGAGTCCCGCACCCCACCCCCATTACCCCCCCTGCTCCTCTGCTCTGCTGCGCATGACAGGAACTGGAGCTGGTTCCTTGCATGCTTGCTGGAGCATGGGAGTAAGAGGCTTGCCTGCAGAAAAGGAGCAGCGGATTTGGAAAGGTAAGGAAATTAAAACATTTAAGTGTAAAAGTGTGTGTGTGGCTCAGTATATATTGTAATGTAGTGTGTGTGTGTGTGTGTATGTCATGTAATGTGTGTGAATGAGTGCATGATGTATGGGTGGCTGGGGGTGCGTGTGTGAGTGAATGGTGAACGGGTTCCCATGTAAATGAGCAAGTGAATGGGTGTGCTTGTTTTAAATGCCTGGATTACTTACTATTGAGCTTCATTACTCCTAGTCCCACTCTTCCTCATCCCTGTACTTGCCTATGAAGCACCTTACCTCATGATACATATGTACTTGGATGAGGAAGCGGGACATGGAGGTAATACTTGGTCAGGGAGCTGATTTTGGAGGTTTGAGGAGGCTAATGGGTGGGAGAGGGGACATGTGGGAAGGGTGGAGCGGGACAGAGGTGCGCTAAAACATAATGGTCATCAATGAAAAGCAGGCATGACATGTATTAGTGGTTTGACTCGCATTTTGGTACAGCCAGTCTAGTCATCTCTTACTATGGAAGGACATAGCTACTGGACATCTATAATAAAGTAAGCATGGTGTTATTACCTGTCTAGCCATTTCTTACTGTGGCATGGCATATTTTTTGGGCATACATGATATGATATGATAGGTTATTTATTACATAATGAAGTAAGCATCATACGTGTTACTATGTGGCTGGATTAGCATTTTGATGCAGTTAGTCTAGCCATGTCTTATTGTGAATTGACATTTTGTACTGGGCATCTCTAATCAAGCAATCAAGAGAAGTGTAATTACCTGGCTACACTTTTGGGTGCAGCCAGTCTCACTTGTCCTTACTGTGGCATGGTATATTTTTTTCTGGGCATCTGTAATAAAGTATGCATGATAAGTGTTATTATGTAGTTAGCTTGGCATTTTGGGGAAAGCCCATCTAGGTATGTCTTACTGTGGCATGGCATGTTTTACTGTGCATCATCAAGGCTACAGCAGACATGATAAGTGTTGGTACTTGCCCGGCCTACATTGTGCAACCAATTTTGACATGTTCTCTTGTGGAATTGCATTTTTAATAGCAAAGCGGTTAGATAGCTCAGCTGGTTGAGCCCTCACTGGTGCGATCTATGTGTGATCTGCAGGTTCGAATCCTGGGAAGGTCAACTCAGTCTTTAATTCTTCTGAGGTTGATAAATGAGTACCATCTTTGGTTGGGATGATAATTGTATGTAAAAATGTGCTATGCATAGCACTTTGGCAAAAGTGCTATTTAAATAGCAAATCATTATCATGAATCAAAGCATTAATGCTCCTGTGCATTGTTGGTGAGTATCATCGATTGGATTTTTGGATACCGTAATATCGTAACAACTGGCAATGTAGGGGCTCTACTTATCATATAATGGCAAAACCTGACATGCAGCTATAATTTTCATAATATGGATGTAACTGGCCATACAATGCTGAATAGGCATATCAATGACAGTGCCTCGCCCTATGTTGATTATATTTGGTCTAACCCTATCATATCATGACCCCATTCATGACATATGATGTCACCAGGGTTAAGGAACTGATGATATCCAGGTCAAAGGTCCTGTGACATCACTTCCTGTGATGTCACATCCGCTACCCAGGGCATTTTGGTGAATCAACATCATCCCTGGAACAGCACCCTCTTCAACTTGCAGGAGCAGATATAATGAAAAAAATGCCAGCCACAGAGCACTGCCCCTTCGATAAATAATAAAATGTTTTTTTCCAAGGAAACAGTTGTGCAATGAGATTAATGTGCAGATTCCAGGATGCATCACGTTTTCACAATGATGGGGGGAAAAGCTGCGATGCATTTGTTATAAATTATGGTGTTATTCCATGTTTAAATTACATTTTGTATCATATAGCTGGATCCTAATTCGATTGATTTATTAGAATTGTTTCTTTGTGAAACAAGATGTATTTCCCAACTCAGTGGTTTTCGTTTCACTCAAGTCAGAAGGTGAAAGGCCTGAAGGCCTGATTCTGAGGACAGTGCACATCTAGTAAAGTGACGTTCTGCGTCATACATAGAATCCACCACTTTCAATTACACCTCATAGCAGCACCTTACAGCCTGGCAACAGTTCTAGAGGTCACAGAAAGTTCAGAGCAGCCATTGCCGCCTTATTCTGCTCGCCCAGCGTCACCTCTGCGTCTGAAAAAAGGGGCTACACCGAGTGGTGGAAACGGAAATAAATTGGTGGTGATCCCACAAGGGCCCGGCTTGGGTACGGAGTTTGGGGGGGCGGTGTCCGAGGAGGCGGGATTAAGATGGGGCGAAGCTTGCAGTTGACCTCCGATCAAAGGAAATGTCCAAAATAATAGTTTCAAACTAATCAATGTTTAGAATATGTAGACTGTGAAGTGGTAAAGTTGTCCCACAAAAAAATGCGTTGCCCTGAGCCGTATTTAATCAAATGTGCTTCCAATTTCGTAAGGACTCAGATGATGCGTATCCGTTTGAACTTATGTTTAACGAGGCAGATTTTGGGAAGAAGGCAATTGGTGTCACAGGCTCAAATTTTCTGCAGCTACTGTTGCAACCAACAAGTAATTGAAACACTATGCCATTTAGTGGTTGAGTGTCCAGCTTTAATTGGTCTGAGACATAAATACTTTCATGCAAAATGCAATTTTCAAATATTCCATTCCAAAGAAGAAATATGGCTCTATCTGTTAACCAATACGAAGTCCTCTGTCCAGAGTGCGTTGGCCCAATTTGTTAAACATGTGACTCCTTATCAAACGAATTAAGATGTAAAGTTGTATGTGTATTTGAAAACAGTACAAATTATACATTGTCAATTAGGTTTTAATGTTAGGTTTGAAATTGTGTAACATTGACTTTGAATATTGTATAGTTTTTTTGGGTATATGTTTCTTTTTGAAAGGTTGATTCATTCAGCCAAATCAAAATAATAATTTTTAAAAAAATGGTTTAAAACAGCGGTATTTCTTTCATGCCGCTTCTTTTTCCAAACTATATATCAATTCCACTTTAAACCACTTCCATGGCACTGCTGATGAGTTACTTCACTATGAGGAAAATAGTTTTCACCAGTGTTGCTGAGGAAATATTCTTTAAAATGCACAATTTGGAGTTAGATTTTTTTTTAAAACTTCCCCTTCGGTACTATTCAAACAGCGTGATTTCTGTTCACCAAAAGCAACGTTTTCCTTTACTTGAACCTCACCCAGTACAGCTCCTGCAGCTCCCCTCTGAAAGCTGTTGGGTGGCTGCATCCTGTGTGATGTTAATAGGGGTATTTATTTATGCAATGTTTGTCGGATACCTGTATATTTATTTATTCATGCAATGTTTGTGGGATACAAGTATCCGAAAAAGATTGCATAAATAAATAAATAAACGGGTCGTCGGTGAGCACTGTAACTTCCTCTTGTGACCTCTTGCATGGGGTCACCAAAGGAAGTTACAGTTTGGTCATGTGTGCTTTTTTTTTCCTTCTCCCCAGCGCAGAGCAGGGGCTTGGGGCGGCTGACTCTGGCCGGATCCCGAGATCCGGCTACACATCTGGTGCCGGATCTGCCCAATGACCAGCCCTGGCCAACATCACTACAGATGAGGCGTCGTTCTCCTCGGGAAATAGATGGCATTCCTCACAGAGAGTTAGATTTGGCTAATATAAAAGACGATATTTCTCAAACAGGCACAATAAAGGATCATACAAAGTTAGGCCACAACAAGATGGCAAAAGAGTACACGCGTAGGAGAGTCTAGGCTACTGCAAAATATGCTTTCTTTCCACATGGGATGGAACATTTCTACTTTACCGAAGGTGCTGCCAACTATCGGCAATCTCGTGACACTTTCTGTGATGGAGAATGTTATATTTAGGCCAGGGATGCACTGCGCACGGCAACGCAGCAGCGCTCCCTCCGAGTCTAACCACATTTCACATTCATTTTCTTGCCTCCTACCACGATATCTCTCCTCCACTCCTCCCTTCACCTTCAGGTTATAGGTCTGAGGATTTTGACAGAGGAGTGTGGCAGTGCTTAATTTGTGCCAGTGTTTGCCGGTGGGCAACACTGGCACTCTTTTTTGGGCACCGGCACTCAGTGAGGTCAGTTGCAGTCATGCTGTGTCCTCCTTTATTTTACCTAGGGTGACCAGACAGGAGTTTTTTCATTTACAACACTTTCCGAATTTTGAAGTGAGGAGTAGCTCGAACCCCCAACCTTTCAGTTACAAGTCAAAACACTTCCTGACTGTGCCACAGAGACTGGCTTGGACATGACTGTACAGCAAGCCATGTTATATCAATTAGAGCAAACGCCTGTTTTGAATTAACATGCCAAGATTCACAGACAAACCTGCACAAATGAGATCATATATATATATATATATATATATATATATATATATATATATATATATATATATATATATATATATATATATATATATATATATATATATATACATATATATATATATATATATATATATAGAAAGGAGAAGTGCTGGAAATATGATTGGGTGGTGGTTCTGGGGGCTTGTTGGGGGAGGGTAGTAATTAGTGGGCTGCAATGGGGTAGTCTCTCTTTTATGTTGTTGGTCGTCCCGGTTTTTCGTTTTGGAAATCTGGTCACTCTAATCTTACCACGTGTATTAAGCGGGTCGAAATCGGGCGAGGGGTTGGTTTCAAGCCCACGCCTGGGCCAGTCTCGTGCCGGCTCAGGACTGCCTGCAGTACCTACTCTGATCTGCTCTGCATGATCAGGGCCTGCAGGCAGCGAGTCAGCGTGAGACTGACACCATGGCGCCAGGTGATTGTAGGTGTTACACATGAATAAAAAGACACTGCCCCTTTAAGGGCAGCCAAGGAGAAAGAGCGGGAGGAAAGACGGAAAGGGAGGGGCTGGAGGGAGGGGACGGCAGTTGGAGTTTGGAGGTGAATAAAGTTGGTTCACCGCGAATTTGGCTCCGTGTCATTTGTAGGCCTGAGTGCGTGCGTATGAGCGGGGTCCAACACTGGCGACGAAGCCGATGCGACCCTTTGCGTGCCGGCAGCAGTTTGGAGGGCCTGTGAGCCCAGCAGTGTGAGGAGGGCCTGCGCGCCCAGCAGCGTTCAGGGAGGGCCTGTGTGCCCGGCGGATCAGCAGAGGCCCGTGTGCCCTGCTAGGTGGGCCCGTGTGCCCAGCAGTCAAGGAGGGCTCGTGAGCCCAGCAGACCCGGTGGGCCTGTGTGCCCTGCAGTGTATCAGGACCGAAGAGCCCAGCAGTGTGGAGCTCAGCAGTGGTGGCCTGCCAGCAGCAGACCAGCCGACCAGAAGATCGTGGGGCCCGTGCGCCCAAGACTGGAGAGCCCGGCAGTGAGGAGCCCGGCAGCGGAGGACTGCCAGCTACAGGCCAGCCGACCAGAAGATTGAGGGGCCCATACGCCCAAGACTGGAGAGCCCAGCAGCGTAGAGCCCAGCAGCGGAGGCCTACCAGCATCTGACCAGCCGACCAGGTGATCGAGGGGCCCGTGCGCCCGAGACCGAAGTGCCCGGCGGCGGAAGCCAGCCGACAGCAGACCAGCCGACCGGGAGATCGTAGGGCCCGTGAGCCCAGGACCGCAGCGCCCAGCAGTGGAGGTCCCGCGCCCCCTCGGCAAGAAGAGGACCGCGGACGCCAACGACGAGAAGAGCCCGCGAGCCGGAAGAGGCCCACGAGAAGTAGGAAGACCATGAGGGAATACAGCAGGCCCACACGTCACGGAAGAGGAGACCCGCAGGCTCGCGGCATCCACCCTTCAAGTAAGGTGTCGGAAAGGGGTAGCAAAAGGGGAACCCCGAGTCTCCCACCCACGTGACACATTAGCAAACACACCTAAAGGTGACATTTGCCAGAGTGCCGTTCTGCGCACAAGAAGCAGAAGGTGAACAGTGTGCCCCAACACGCGAACCTACACCGCAGCAGAACAAGAGAGACATTGTGCAAAAGCCTACTAGGGCACCCCGAGCATATGAGACGCAGCACTCCACGCTGCACACCAAGAAAGCCCACAACCAGGTGACAACACACGCACACCACCTCAGTGGACGTAGGACCACCAAGCGACACCACTATGTCATCTGCAGACGCGGCAGACCCTAATGCACCACCACCACCACCACCGGGAGCTCCCTTCTCTCATGCAAGCCTAATGAGGAGACCTGCCCCGTTCACGTTAAACCCACACCATGACCAGGGGCAAAGATGGGAAGAATGGATGGAGGAATTTGACGACTTCATAGGTGCCATTGGCACGCAAGAACCTCCCAACATACTGAGCATATTTGCAAATGTCGCAGGGAGAGGGATCAAAAACATTATACGCACAATCCCTCCACAAGATCGCACCACATATGCAAGACTCCTGCAAGCCATTAACGAAAAGCTGGTCATCTCACCTAACCGGGACTATGAAAGATACACTTTCAACTAATGTGGCCAGCTACCTCACGAATCAATAGGGGAGTTCGTAATACGTCTCCAAAGGAAAATATCCAAATGTGACTTTGCTAACTTTAATGACGAAGAAGCCATTAGATTACGCATTATAGAAGGGTGTGTATCCTCGATGTTCCGGAAGCACCTCCTCAAGAAACCCTTATCCCTAAAAGAAGTGCTAGACCTAGCCAGGGTTAACGAAAGAGTGGACATTCAGGCAGCAGCCATTGAGAACCCAAAAAAGGGAGAAACTATAGCTGCAATACATCCCTATGCCCGCCAGCTAAACCCCCAACCAAGGACCAACCAGAGGTACCCGACACAACGAGCACAGGGTGACCGCCAATGCTATCGCTGTGGATTCGGATATCCACACAGAGGACCGTGCCCCGCCATCGGGCAACGGTGCATGAGATGCAGAATGGAGAACCACTTCCAAGTGATGTGCAAGGAACTACTACCGGAAGGGGGATCAACACGCCCACGACCTGCCCCTCGCATAATGGACGCACATAAAGAACAGCATCACCAAGTGGATAGGAACTTACCTCTCGTGCCATCATATCAATGCCCAAACACAGTGAGAGCTCTGGAGGGACTTCAGATTGAACCGGACAGGAAAGACCACGAACTATATGATGCCTATCAGGATGACTTCATGCAGGAACTAGAACGCGAAGACAACCGCAAAGCGGAAGCACCAGACATCCGGGAGCGCGACAGAGAGCCATACCCCTACGCCCCACCACATTATCCACCAGGTGGAAATGAACAGTCTCAATACCTGCAAGACGGCTACGACCGAGAGTATGTATGCCTTCTCAGTGTGGAGGAGGAGGACACTGCGGCTCCCAGAGTAACAATTCAAATGGGAAGAGCCCAAAACAGATTTATCGTTGACACAGGAGCGACGGTAAACGTCATGAATGAAGACATTTATCGTTAAATAGCTTCGGCATACCCCATCCAAGAGTCTAAGACACACATCTTCCAATGGGGAGCAGCCCAACCCATGACATCAAAAGGGAAATTCCAATGCGATCTACGGCACAGAGACATCACAGCAACCGCCACGATACATGTGATAAGAAGCCCAGCTATTGGCCGCTGCCTTCTCAGTTACAGGACAGCTAACGCACTTGCCCTGATTGACCTACATTATGACCAGTCGGAGGTCATTGAAGGACTACCACTACCATGCGAATCTGTCAGGGCAATGATAGACAGACCGTTGGCAAAAAGGGAACTCAAGAACACTTTCCCCAAACTATTCGAAGGAGTAGGAATGTTAAAAGGGCCATGCATCAAACTACACATAGACAAAAATGTCAGGCCAGTTCCACAACACCCACGGAAAGTGGGTTTCCACCTCCAGGAACAAGTATCAAAGGAAATACAACTTCTCCTCCGGAATGACATCATAGAGAAAGCGGAAGGGCCAACACCCTGGGTGTCACCAATAGTAATTGTTCCCAAGGACAATGGTCGCCTTCGCATATGCGTAGACATGCGCATCCCAAATACCGCCATCCAGAGAGAAAGGCATCCAGAACCAGGATTGGAGGACATGCTAATCAGGTTAAACCAGGCGAGATTTTTCTCAAAACTTGACCTCAACCAGGGCTACCATCAACTCGTCCTGGACCCAGAATCACGGCCCATAACCACATTTGCGATGCATAACGGCCTGTTCCGTTATAAAAGATTAAATTTCGGCATCTCATCTGCCGCGGAAATATTCCAAGAGACCATCAGGCGTCTCATAGCATCGGAGACGAATGCACTAAACTACAGTGATGACATCCTGATATTTGGGAAAGATCAAGAACAGCACGATAGGGCTCTCAGAAACATCTGCTCCATCCTACAAGATGCAGGGCTAACACTGAATGAGTGCAAGTGCGTCATTAACAGAACAAGTCTCAAATTTTTCGGACACACATTCTCAAACAACGGAATATCTGCAGACCCGGACAAAATAAAGGCCATCACTGATCTTCGAGCGCCGACGAACACAGCAGAGTTATGCTCGCTATTGGGAATGGCGGGATATTGTGCGCGATACCTTCCGAACTACGCCACAACGAGTGACCCGCTCCGCAACCTCCTGAAGAAGAACCAACCGTTCATATGGGACGCACCCTGCCAGGAGGCATTCAGAGCGATAAAAGAGGGACTTACCAACAACAAACAACTGGCATATTTTCATCCAGACTGGCACACCATCATCACAGTTGATGCGAGCCCGGTGGGACTGGGAGCCATCCTAGCACAAACTGACTCTGCACACAACGGCCACCGAGCCCTGTCACACACGGAAAAAGCCTACTCTCAAGCAGAGAGAGAAAGCCTGGCCGCGGTATGGGCGTGTGAAAAGTACCACCACTTCATCATTGGCCGGAAATTTACCCTAGTGACAGACCACCAAGCCCTCCTATCTATCTTTGGGAACCCCAGGACGAAGATGCCACCCCGCATAGAGCGATGGGGGATAAGACTACAGGAATACGATTACACCATTATCCATAAACCAGGAGGAGATGCAAACCCAGCGGACTATTTATCCAGACACCCTCTACAGGACAAAGATGACACCTTGGCACATGAGGCCACTGAATATGTCTTGTACCTATCGTCAAATGCCATGCCGCCCACCATCTCGACCACGACGTTCGAGGAAAGGAGCAAAGCCGACCCAACGATCAGGGCCGCTATCACACTCACTCGCTCCAACAAATGGAGAGAACGCCACTCAAGCAGAACTGAAGAAGGAGGTGTAGACCAGAAAGAATTGGACCGGCTAGCCAAAGTAAAAGATGAACTTATAGCAACTGACCAAGGGCTGCTACTACGAGGAAAGAGGTTAGTAGCACCAAGAGACCTAAGAAAGACACTAGCAACGCTGGCACACGAAGGACACAGGGGAATAGACAACACAAAAAGGTTCCTCAGGAACTATGTCTGGTTCCCATATATGGACATGATAGTGGAGGACATGCTCAGACACTGCAGACCCTGCCAACTGGCAGCCCAAGGACCAAACCCAAACCCCCTCCAACTCACCACGCTCCCAACGAGACCCTGGCAAAAGGTCGCAATGGACTTTTATGGACCCGTAGAAGAGGGAGGGTATCTATTAGTAATAATAGATGAGTACTCAAGATTCCCGTTTGTTAAGCAAACACCCTCAACATCCTTCACTGACAATGCACCCATAGTGGATGAACTTTTCAGCGAATGGGGCATCCCCAATGTCGTGAAGACTGACAACGGGTCCCCTTTCCAGGGACGGGAATTCGCAAACTTTGCAAAGCACCTAGGCTTCTCCCATCAAAAAATCACACCACTCTGGCCCCAAGCCAATGGGATGGTCGAACGGTTTATGGCCACGATCAAATTGACCCGACAAAAGGCAGTAGCGGAACAGACACCCCATCCGAAAGCCATCTGCAGCATGCTCCGAAGCTACCGGAACACTCAACATGACGCAACTGCAAAGCCACCCGCTGAACTCATGGTGAGATACCAACCCAGGACGCGTATCCCACGATGGGAGGACTACACACCGGAAGAAGACCTAGCCATCAGGGAACGCGACGCTGAGAAACGAAGGAAAGCCAAGCAATGGGCTGACACAAGAAGGAGAGCAAAGGAACAACAGCTGGAAGTTGGACAAACAGTACTGGTCCGACAAACACAGCGCAAGAAAACGGATACTCGTTACCATCCAGAGCCAAGAATAATCACAGCCATCAAAGGGCCCATGGTCACGGCAACTGGAGAACTAGGGGACATTACCCGTAACTCCTCATTCTTCAAAAAGCTATATCTGGAAGAACCTGAAACACCAGAGAAACCCGACGAGAGCCTCAATGAGGAAGAGGAAACGGAACCCCCAATAGAGTCAAGCGGCGAGAGCCGAGAATCACCAGGGAGACCCCCGAGGACGATAAAGAAACCGGTGAGGCTCATCGAACAGATGTAACTGGACTGTCATGATAAGTACGGGGGAGGTGTTACACATGAATAAAAAGACACTGCCCCTTTAAGGGCAGCCAAGGAGAAAGAACGGGAGGAAAGACGGAAAGGGAGGGGCTGGAGGGAGGAGACGGCAGTTGGAGTTTGGAGGTGAATAAAGTTGGTTCACCGCGAATTTGGCTCTGTGTCATTTGTAGGCCTGAGTGCGTGCGTATGAGCGGGGTCCAACAGTAGGAAGTGTTACTTTTTTACAAAACACTGGGAGCGTGTGGGGCTGGCCTCAGCCCCACCCGCTCCCAGTGTTTTGTAAAAAAGTAACAGATTCCTGCAAATGCTCGCCCGCCCTTGAAGGACCTGGGGCAGCAGGGCAGGCTGCTGAAGTAGCCTGGAGGCACCCTGCATGGTTGGGCTTGGCCAACGGCACGAAAAGTTGCTTTCAACTTTGCAGGAAGCAAGCAATACATTTTGCAAAGTTGAAAGCAACTAATATTGGCCATGGCAAAATGCGGCGAGACTCGTCTCCATGCCGCCACCAGCCCTCATTGCCCGCCCCAGGTCCTGGATAGGAACTCCGCCCCACTATAACTCGCTGGCCAGCACACCTCCCATGCCAGTGTCCTGCACGTGCAGCAGGGGCGTGGAAAAAGACACGCACGCACATTAGTGGGGCACGTGCGAGAGGTGGGTGCGCGGTTTCCCCGGGATGTTTCGCGTTGTTTTTCATTCACAGATGGGGTTGCATATAGGGGCGATCCTTGCCACCTCTCGAGCGCCCTATGAACGCATAGGATCACCCTACGGGCACGCTACCTGCCACTGTCACATGGCCCATTGCTTTGCTAATAATAAAATATACTCCTAGCTTGAACTAAAACCCCCCCTGGACCCTCCTACAAAGTGTTGAAATAATACCCGTTATCAGAATTACATGTAACTCCACGGATTGCGCTCAAAAGGGTGAAAGGCTGAGTCGGCCCGTGTCCAGCACTGAACGGCTTAATTACCCATAAACTATCTCAAGGGGTCAAAGGTGGCAAGTTGTGCTGTTGGCGACATGCATTCATGACACGAATATAGAACATGTCATGTGTCGTTCCTCTAAAGCTAATACACGCTTCCAAGCGCTGCAATAATCATAACAATATGAATAATGATGGGCATATAAGATATGGCCATGAGGATATTCATTTAATACAGGAAGAGGCGAAGGAGCTGGGTGACTTGGCATGGCGGGGGCACTTCACCCCTGGTAATACACAGTCCTCTCATTTAATACGGGACGATATCATTCATACAGAATCGGGTTGCATTTTAAAAAGCACAAATGCAGCTTCTCGCGCTCTGCCAAATAATAGTCCAAGCAGTTTAATAAATTGTATCGAAAACATGTTTTAATGTTGTGCTTTAAAAAGTAATAATATGCAGATTCTTGCTCTAGAAGTGCACAAGTGAAAGGTTCTGCCACAGACAGTTCCTTCTCCATTAATGGCTGTAAAGTGACACAGAGAACTACTCTGCAAGCCAGGCATTTCAGCAGCCTGTCACAGCTTTAATTCATTGCTGCAGTGACAGCTGCAATCCTGCTCCGTGCGGACTGAGGCGGCAGACATTGTGACTTCACAACTAAAGCGTAATAACTGATTACAGCACAATTGTGATGTTGTTTTTTTTATTACAAGTCACTTGCGATGTGCCAACTAAATTGCAGTAACACAATGATGGCAAGGCGTGTACACTGGTATACCAATCGGAGGAATACTTCTCCTTCGCCTAACGCCGTTTGCTACTGAAGTGGGAGAATGTAAAACCAGGCTCCCGTCCTTCACCTCTCGCGCTTGGCCTAGAGGGTCACGACCCAGACACCAGCCACGAGAAGAGTTTGTCCATTTACCAGACGACCAAATACCCTGGTACAGGAACATACGGATGTGTCCATCTGCCTGCCCAACAGCCCGCACTGGCCATGCCGACACCTGCGGCACGGACCAACTAGACTAAAATCTACACGTCGTTAGAGATGCCATGACGACTTAGACAACGGGAAGCATATCTGTACAAATATACACACTGGACATTCCCACACCGATCTACACGAAGAATATACTCAGTGCTATGACGTAGGCGACAGGCATATTCACGGACGTGCATCTTTATTATTTTTACATAGGCTTTCAGAATGCAGAAACGCAAGACGCGTCATGAACTCATCTACAAAGCTTGCTCACGCTTCTCTTGAAACCAGTTACCACCATAAGAAATATAATGAAGACACGATACTGGTCATGGAACTATATGCTACTATAACCTAAAGCACCTATGCACCAAACGGACCACTTATGCACCAGGCCCAAGTAGGCCTCAAACAAGAGCTCCCGTGGACATTAACAAAGCAAGAGTCTGGTTGCTGATCTTGCAGAATGGGCCCGGTGAAACAACCAGCCAAGGTCGCAATGTTGCAAACCCACATTCCAAGAACAAAGCATCAAAGGCACGATGTTGCAACCTCGCACTCCGCGCACCAACGTTAAGGTCACACCTGCAAACTAAACCAGACACACAGTGGAAAAGCAATATTAATTGTGCAGAATTCTGCCTCAAACACGGTCCCTCCCCACGTGACCAAGCCGAACCTGACGAGATGCCAAACCCAGGAGAGAAAAGGCGTCTGGATCCCTCGCTACGAGACACAGGCAGATACACTTGAAAGGCTCAATGGACATCTGCGACAGTGGAAGCGGTCAGCCTTCCAACTATGAATAAATCCTCACATTGTCTGCACGTACCCATAGTGAAACATTGTTGCAAATTGCAGGTACACCGAGAGCTGGGAACAGCGGTGGTCCCAGGCTGGGAAGCTCACGGGCGCACCAATCAGAACATGGGGCTCTTATCACTGACGCCAGTAATATTAACCAATCCTCAGGAGTCTTCATGTAACAATTCTCATGTATCTAATTGTAGGGACAACCCAGATGTATCACCTGACTACCCTTTGTCCACTAACATTGTCCTCTATATGTGTGCTATACTAACCCTACCACTCGAGTAACCAATTAAGAGTGGCGATAGGTTTTTTGTTAACTTTCTGAAGTGACGCAAGTAGCGCGTCATAATACAGTAAAAAGGGCCTGCGAGCCCCACGATTGTGTGTGTGTCAGGACGGACGCGTACGCTCCTTGACCCATCCCTGCCGTTTTGTCTAATAAACAGCAGAGTCACCTTGCTCCTTGTGTGTGTCTCATACTCTATCTCATCTGGGATACACGGGAGGAGTTGGGGCCTCCCTGCCTGGAGGTCTGCGGACGGCCCGGCCGACCCCGGCAGAATTTCCCCCCGACAAGTTGGAGGCACTGCTGAGATCTGTTTAAGATCGACTTTTTATTTTTTACTTTTTCCAGGCACTCCCGTTGCGAGGAGGCCAGGCGGCGCGGCCCCCTCTGCCGTTGCCCCCTTCTGAGGACTACAGGACCATCGCGGAGCTGCGAGAAGACCGGACAGCGCAATCCGGATATTGGCCCTCGGGAGCCGGTTGAGAAGTATCCCGCCCGCGGTTGGCGAGTGTCCAGACGTGGTCCAGACGAGGGAAGGTGGCGAGCCGCTTGGAGGGGTGCACGCAGTCGAGAGGCCCTGCATCGAGAGAACTTGGTGAGCATGACACGCACAACAAGCAATGCGAAATTGTGAGGGAGGGGGGAGGAAGTAAATAAGGGAGGAGGGAGGTGTTGTACAGATGCACGGCGAAGGTCTAACAACTTAGTGTTGCCAATGGAATGAATGGTAGCGAAACGAGTGCGAGAGCAGTCGGCTATGTCACGCGAAAGAGGGGGGGTGGAGCACGAAAACATCACGTGCGGCCACTCGTAAGGCACTGATTGGCCTAAGTCGCGACTACGTGTAAGGGTGGGGGTGTGTGGTTTCCTACGATTTGGCATTTATTGATCAATGAGTAGACGAGGATCCCTATTGTTCGAGCAAGAAACTCGATAGGTAGATGACGATTCCCTGTAGGCGGTGGCTAGTTGCCTAGTTGCCCAATACGGAAGATAATTGGCTGGTTATGCCCTCCTGTTGAGGGGCGTATCACACGCGAGGCGACGCAGCGTGCGCAGTCGGATTATATTATTGATTTGATTACCTTGTTCCAGGAGTGACAGGAAGACAGCTGTAGGGTTAGCGGGGGTAGATTGCAAGTGTATTTTGAACTTAAAGAACATAATAAGAATGTACCAGTAGCTCGAAGAGATCGGTGACGTCACCAGTAAGGATTTAATAGGATATCGCGAACACAGGGAACTTTGGTTATGGGAGTGGTGGGGAAGAGAAATATGATAAGGGAGCGGACACGGAGATAAACGATAAACGAGTGGATCGGGAAAAGAAGAAGGGGAGAGGGGCGTGGCTGCGCACGGAGAACGCCGGCCACGGCAAGTGTAAAAGGGGGAGGAGAACGGGGAAACAGGACGACTGTATAAGAGCGTCGTAAAGAGTACGCAGCCGCAGGGGGCTGCGTGCGCTTCGGCCGCAGGGGGCCGTAAAGGTGTAGTAACAGAAGGGAATAGACAAATGTAAAACCATACATAAAGGATTGTCGTAAGTCCCCATACTTGCGGGGCCAGGTAAACAATATAAGGTTGTATATTGTAAACTACTAGTGAAGGGAAGGGTAACAAGTGGAGCGCCACTATGTCATACGGGACAGGGTCGGGAGGGTGGGGGAACACCCTCACTACACCACTACAACACATATGCACCACACTGCCACCCCATAGGGAGAAATTAATTAAGTACAGCATAGAGTGGACCCAGGGGGCGGATAACAAAATGTTAACACCATGGCCGCCTAATGGTAGTTTCGATCCATATGCCCAACATTCACTGCTAAACCATCTACACAATACATACAAGGGGAAGAAGTTGGCAAACCATGTGGAGGTGTTTAACTTATGGAGGATGTTCCAGGGGTCCCAACCAGGACCAAATGGAATGTTCACTATGGGGGAAACACCGGAAGAAAAGGAGATTAAGAAAGAAGGAGAGGATGGGAAAAAGGGGCGTGAAAGCACAAAGAATACGGGGAACGGAGGAGAGGGAGGAGAAAAAATTGATAAATCAGACGACATAAAAAAGGAACCGAACAACGAGATACCCATAACACCGGGAGTGAAAACAGAGGGAGGAGGGTTGTACCCTTTAAGAGAATTAGGAGAAATAGAAGGACAGTTAAGGGCGGCTGAAGGATACTCGAACCCGGCATACAGCCCTCCACCATATGTGGCTCATAGGAAGATGCCAGTGGGGGAGGGGAGGATTGGAGAAGAGCAGACTGTAGAGATAGGAAATGATGAGTGGGTAGCTGCACAGATATTATTAAAATTACGAGGTTCACTAACTGGAGAAGAGAGGGAGGTAGTAAAGAGAACAGACGAGGATAGTGCAAGAGAGAGTGAAATGAGGAGGGAGGAGCTATTACGGCAAAAGGAAGAGATTTTGGAGGAAAGATTAGCAAAGCTAAGGGATGAGCAGAATGAATTGATCAAACAGCTTGAGGGGGAGGAAAGAGAGAGAGTGAGGAAAAGGAAAGAAGGTAAGAACGAATTGGAAACATTAAGGGAACGAAATGAGGAGCAAAGGAGAGAAGCTGAAAGGGTAAAAGCAGCAGCAGACAGGGTATCAAGAGTAGTGCTGAGAGAGAAGAAGAAGGAAGAAGAAGAAAGAGAAAAGGAAATGGCAATATGGAAGAGGAGGGTACTATCAGAGACAGCTAAGAAATATGAAGAGGGGAAAGTAATAGAAAGTATAGTAGAGAGAGAAAGAGTGAAATGGGAAAGGAAGAAAGAGAATGAACGAATATTGGAACAGATGAGCAACGAAGTGATGGAGCAATTGAAAAGGAAAAGGGAGGAAAATAGTAGGGAGATGGAGGAGAGAAGTGAAGGGGAAAGAGAAGGGAGGAGTAGGGAGAGTGAAAGATGGGGGGATGTATATAGAAGTAGAGAAGTAGCAACAACATCAGCACTAGGGGGAGCAGTTGGTAACAAAGGAAAAGGAGAAATAGACCTAATAGACTTAGAAACAGTAACAATAAAAGGGAAAAAGGCAGAGTGGGGGGTGCCATTTATGAATGATTTTTGCAGTGAGGAGGAAGAAGGAGTGGAGAGAGAAGGAAGAAAGAGTGAAAGGGAAAGCTTAGATAAGCTATACCTCACTCGAACAAACATAGACTCGCCATGGATCAGTAGGAGAAGGGAGGACCTGGAGAGAAGTGAGGAGGGAGTGCAAGGACTAGTGGAAGGACAAACCCATGAAACCACACCATCCCCATCTCCCTCACGCCCCCCCCCCATCGCACCCTACATGCTCAACCACCGCACGCTCGATGCGCAGAATAAAGCTCGCGCCCTTCATGGACGAACTGACACCCTATGCATGTCGGCTTAGAGACCTCCCTAGTCGCAGGCAAGACAGACAAATAAACACGCCCACATTAAATACAGGGAATGACGAAAGGGGAAAGGATGGAGAAGGAGTTAGGAGCAGGGGTAATAAGGACGGAATTGAAGAGGTAAAGGAACCGGAAGAAGAGGAGGGGTGTGAGGACTCGATATTATGGAACGTAAAGGGTGACACAAGACACAACTTAATGCCACTGTTGGAGAGAGAAGGGGTTAGACCACAGTACGTCCCTTGGAAGCACACGGATAAAGAAAATATAAAATGTAGGCTCCCATCACTAAGTGGAGGTGCGAGTAAGTGGATATATGAAATGGAAAAACACACCGCAGGACAGAAACTAGCAGTAGGAGATGTAAAGGGCCTGTTAATATCAATATTAGGGGATAGAGCGGATGACATTTGGAAGAGAGCGGGATTCCATGGGGTAACAATAACAAACACATCGCATGATGGGGCACCATTTGCAAACTGCAGACATGCGCTATGGCAGGCACTGAGAGTACAGTACCCAGACACATCAGACATAGGAGCAATTACTTCCCGTAAGATGCGTGAAAATGAGGATCCTGTTGATTATATCCAGGATATCCAAGAGAAGTGGCGCATGGAAACTAGAGAACGATGGGACAAAACACCAGCCATATTTTATCATATACTAGTACAAGGGCTCCCAGAAGGAGTTCAGAAACAACTAAAGAAAGTAGTGGGAATGGAAGCAAAACCATGGCCAGAAATACAACTGACTATAGTACATCACTGCAGGACATGGCAAGGAAAAATGAAACAAAAGGAAGAGGACAGGAAAACAGAAGAGGCTAAACTAGTACAGAAAAAACTTACTAAATACACAATGGAAGGGGCACTAATAACTACGCCCACACCAATGGCCCAAAGCCCCACACAAGTAGTGGCTGCACAAGATCCTGCTCAAATAGCACCTCCACAGACTATAACACAACAAGTCCCGCCACTGCAATTGCACGCACCAAACATGGGAGGAGGGTACCCAATGCAAGGAGCTGGGTATTATAGTTATAATAGGGGGAGAGGAGGATTTATGAGAGGGAGAGGATACGGATATAATGCCCAACAGCAGGTGGGAGGACTTAGAAATTCCTACCCCACAGGGCAACCAGTATACCAGGACAACACAGGGAGCTTCCCATGGCAAAGCAGGGAACCACCCGTGTGTTGGAGTTGTGGATTATTAGGACACATGTCACGTACGTGTAGGGTCAGGCCGGGAACACCAGCATGGAATGAACAGGCACAACCTAGGACCTCACAAGAACAGCAGGGCATACAACAACAGCAGACGTTACAACAAGGAAGTGACCCACAACAACAAATAACACAACAACAGCCACAAACATATTCACTGCCACAACAACAAATAACACAACAACAGCCACTGCCACAACAACAAGTAGCGCTAACACAGCAACCCCAAACTCAACAAATGCAATTGGGTAGGGTGACGGTCTTGGGACACAACCCTTACACAGGGAATGGCCAATCATTGTACCCACAATAGGACAGCCCACAGACGGCCTTGGTGTGTCCCATCCTGTCAGTAACACCTAATAGTGCGGAGGAGCCACGCATAGAGGTAACGATAGGTGACAAAAAATTATCATTCCTTGTTGACACTGGGGCAACCCGGTCTTGCATAAGGGAAGGTAAATTTAAGATGTCAGGCGAAGCCATGAACACCCAAGGATTTTCTGGGGCTAAAGAGTTGGTTCCCTTTACTGATAACGTTCCCTTATCTATTGGAGATTATGATCTGTCGGTTCCACTTTTATATTATAGTGCCTCACCAGTAAATATACTGGGGAGGGACATAATGAACAGGTTGAATATGACGATCTCCTTTACAGAGGATGGCATAATTTGCTCTACTCCAGGGATTAACATGCTCGCAGCACGACAGATTATGCAAGCATACTGTGGACAGACAGTGATTAGGGCGGAGCCAGTAGATGGCGAGCTATTCCAGTATGGAACAGACATGGCATTTGCATGGATGCCAGGGATAGAAGGGAAGATATGGAGGAGGCCAGCAGTCTATCTGTTCCGACCAGAAACACCTGTTAATGAACCAGAAGGAAAGGTGTTTGTAATGGACATTGAGAGCATTATTGCAACAGCTGATTATATTGCTGTGCATGCCCAAGATAAAGAAGGGAGAGCATGGAGGGCAGTGATAGCACTAGCAGAAGGATGTAGGCTGACCCAGGTGTCAGATGAGGAGCTGTTCTCAGAAGAAAAGGAGGAAGGTGAAATGGTGTTCATGATGAGTGTAGGAATATGGCTAAGGGTGGCTCACAAACAAGTAGCACAGAAAATTGCAATGGCACTTGAGGCACCCGCATGCACCCCAGTCCCCTTCTTTGAGGAGGATATGTCAAAGGTGCCCAAATCATTATGGACTACTAGCCCTTATGACGTGGGATGCATAAAAAGCATAGGGGGTGTAAGGATAAAATTGAAAAAAGGTGCCATACTACCAAGAGTGAAACAGTACCCACTGTCAAAAGAGGCAGATGAGGGCATATATGAAACCATAACGGCCCTTATAAACAATGGCATATTGGTCCCCTCAGAGTCACCATGTAACACGGCTGTGTACCCAGTGCGCAAGGCTAAAGGGGGTCTTGGCGCTTCATACAGGACCTCAGGCCCTTGAACAACATAGTAGAAGCAGAGTATCCGGTAACAGCAAACCCGGCCACAATATTGTGTGGCATTCCAGCAGAAGCATCACGGTTTACAGTGATTGACCTTAAAAATGCTTTTTTCTCAATACCATTACACCCAGACTCACAAGATTTGACAAGCTTCACTTACCGAAATACAAAGTGGAAACATACCAGATTGCCACAGGGGTATTGTGAATCACCCTCAATTTTCAATAGAGTAATACAGATGGATTTGGGTAACGTTGAAGTGGAAAGCACAGTGTTACAGTATGTGGATGACATAATAATTTGCAGTACAAACGAAAGTAAATGCAGAGAGGACTCCTTAAAAATGTTGACGATATTGGCTGAAAAAGGGTACAAGGTAGACATGGATAAGATACAATACTGTCAGGAACAGGTACTTTACATTGGCCAACTGATATCCCAACATGGAAGAAAGATTGCACCACAAAGAGCACAGGCCATTTCAAGCACTCCAATGCCACAGACTGTGAGAGAACTGCAGCAATTTCTGGGGCTGTGCAACTACTGTAGAGCATGGGTATTTGATTACAGTTCATACATAGGACCCCTGCTTGAGGGTTTGAGGGAAGCCAATAAAGGGGAGAAAAAGTTGAGGTGGACTATGGAAATGAGGGAGGCCTTTGATGAATTGAAAGACGCGATATCAACTGCTCCAGTACTGGCATCCCCAGACTATGAGCGACGATTTTTTATATTTTCACATTGCGACTCAGCAGTGATGAAAGCAGTATTGGCCCAAAAAACGAGCATGGGCTATAAACCAGTAGCATTTTACAGCGGTCATTTAGACCCTGTGATGTTAGGTCACTTCACTTGCGAACAAGGTCTCGCTGCAGCTGCTTTTGCAGTGGAAAAAGCATCAGCAATAACCATGGGGTGTCCAACTACACTGTTTGTGGAACATGCACTATTTGCAATATTGAATAAACCTAAGTCCACACTAACAACGCAGAGGGCATCAGGTTATGAGATCATTTTGTCTAGAGCTGAACTAGCAATTGTTAGATGTAGCACGGTTAACCCTGCAAGGTTCCTAGCAGAAGTAATTGAGGAGGGAGATTACGCCCATGACTGCACCCAAATAACTGAAATGTACTTGTGTACTAGAAAAGTTGAAGAAAACGCACTATAGGGAGGTGAGCTTTTGTTTATTGATGGGTCATCAACTATTGATCAAGGAGATGGGATACGGAGGACTGGGGCAGCAGTGGTAAAAATGATGGAGGCGCCGGTGTGTGTGGCTATGAAATGTGTACAATTACCACAGCATTACTCTGCTCAAGCCGTGGAACTGGTTGCACTAATATTGGCATTGAAGGAAAGTTTTGACAAACGAGTAACCATATATTCCGACAGTGCATATGTTACATCCACTGTCCACTCAGGGCTATCAAAATGGAGAAGAAGAGGGTTTAGGAGAGCTGATGGCACTCCAGTGCAACATGCCCTCTTATTGGCTGAACTAATTGAAGTAATAAACGACCCCCAAGAACTAGCCCTAGTAAAATGTACCGCACACACCAATGGTGAAGATCACGTCTCAAAAGGGAATGCAGCAGCAGACGCACATGCGAAATATGCTGCATACTTTGGTGAGATATGGAACCCCACAGACTCACAGAGAGGGAGAGGGAGGGGAATGGCTAGGGAGATGTTGATAAGAGAAGGGTACACCCATCTCCCAGCCACACAGATTATGGAGCTACAAGCGGCTGCACCAATGGCCGAAAAAGAAATATGGGTAAAAAGAGGATGTACAATGTCACCAACCGACGCACTATGGCGCCAGGGTGGCACTGGGAAAGTTGTAATACCGTTGGCACTTTTAAACACCGCCCTGAGCCAATTACATCACCCAGCCCATACAGGCAAGGAAATAATTGCAGCACGAATTAGAGAAGATTGGTTCTGTCCCGAGTTAAATTCTCATGTGTCGAATGTTATCAGCAATTGTCTCACATGTCAGCAGTTTACGGCCGGTCATACCCTAAAAGTGATAAGAGGTACCATACCCCGGCCAGAGGGACCTTTTCGGCACCTTCACATTGACTATGTTGATATGATCAACATATGTCAAGGTAATAGGTATATGATTGTAGTAGTATGTCCATTCTCAAGGTGGATTGAAGCAGGGCCCTGTTCACACCCAGATGCATTTAGAGCAGCCAAATTCCTAGTAAGGGAGGTCTTCCCCAGGTGGGGAGTGTGCGAGGTGTTAAGGTCAGACAATGGCCCACATTTCGCAAACGAAATGTTCCAGCATATCACATCCTTGCTGAGCATAAAACATAAATTTGCATGTGCATACCACCCACAGGCCAACGGTGTATGTGAACGCCTGAATGGCCTATTGAAGGAGGCAATTGCAAAAATACAACAAACAACAAAGTAAAGCTGGTTGTATTGCCTTCCATTAGCCCTATTTGAATTGAGGAATAGGCCAGGGTCCGACCACCACCTCACCCCTCACGAGGTGGTTACTGGACGTCACATGCGCCTTCCCCTAACGCCAACGTCAAGGGCATTCACTGACCACGAAAGTTCAGCAAGTGTGTTAGGTGATGAAATGTATCAATATGTGTCTTCTTTGATTACTAGTGTTGTGTTTGTGTCTCAACAGCTCGAGCGCACACGGGGCGGGTCTACCAGCAATAAAGAAGAAGGCGCCAGTACAGAATTGGAAAAGGAGAACTTGTGCAAACTTGCCAAAGGTGACCACGTGCTACTTCGCAATTTCAATAGGAAGTGGAACGATAAGCGGTTCACTTGCCCCCATCTGGTAGAGGACGTATCAACAAGAGCAGTAAAACTAAAAGACAAGCGTGCCTGGAACCACCTACATGATGTAGAGATCTACAAACTGCAGACCCGCCCCAGCGCCAACGACAGGTCCATTGGAAGAACAGCAACAACATCTCCGACAGAGGAAGGAAGTTCTACCACAGACAACGACCCAATTGTTCCCTTACCGTGTCACTACCCAGCTTCCCCGGAGACAATAACTGACGAAGAAAGGGGTGATCCCCATACTGCCCACCCCATGGTCACACGCTCGAAGAGTAAAAATACTTCCGCCATCTGAGCCCAAACCCCCCGCCCATTGACCCCCAAGTATAGTTATAACTGAATTGAAAGACATTGCCTCACAAATACACATGTAAACACGTGAATGTTCTCTTTTTCTCTCGCACATACAGGAACTGCGTATTATTGTATTGTTAAGAAAATAGCTTACTAACAAGTTCACTGCCCAGGTGTAGATGGTACTGCCAGACGATAACTACCCAGAAGAATTGTCACACCAATTTGTATACAAAATAAAAAGGCCAACGTACCTAAAAAGGAGAAGGGTGCGTGTCTACTACACAGCATTCCTCTTGGCCATAGAATATTCCATGCCCCACCTCCGCCCATACTTGCCGATCCTAAGAGACAGATCACTTAGAGTAGCGTGGGAACAGCTCTCCTCCTGGGCACTGAATGACTATTTGATAGGGAGAGCTTAAGTGAAACAAACAACTAACATTTAATAACAAGCATTTTGAGAATTTTTAGGCGGGCAACTTTAACATCGCAAGAATACGCTACCAGGACTGCAGCAAGGTAAGAGCAAAATGCTGGTGAGATTAGCATATGTAATAAAAGTAATAGGGATTTTGATGATCACCGGGTTCTTGGCTGCCTCTGTATGGCAGTATAGCTATGCTATTAAATTTATTGCTGCACCTGAACCTAATATACCCCCGTCCCCTGCTGCAACAGGTGTTACGTCAGGTGATAGTAGTAACATTGCACCCAAGCAAAATAGAGTTAAACGCAGCACATACTCAGACAATAAAGGTATTGATAATTATATACAAGATTCAGCACACGTCACAAACAACATATGGTACCAACACATGGCCCGCATTGGTAAGCAGACAACTGAGGACAGCTGCTACGTTTGCTCATTAATACCATACGCCATGAGTGCTTCACGAACATTTGTTGCCACAGAAATAGATGAAAAGACAGCACAGTGCATAATATACTTGGCACTGTTCCAAACGAAAGGAAGATTTCAAGGGACGGTAGTGCACATGACATGGAAAACACGAGACTCATATCCATATGAAAACAACTTCCTCAAGACCTATTTGAGTTACCACAAGAGCAGTTTACATGCTGAAGCATTCAGATACATAACAAGTGGCCCTGCAAAAGGAGAAACAAAGAAAGTAACACTGCAGTATCTACCATGTGATTGGTACGCCACTGAAGTTCCGGGTAAACAAGGATGTTGGGAAAGGCCGCTGGTGACGATAACAGGAAAGGTGTACCTGGACAATAGCTGGGAGATAGGAGTGATTGGCAGCAACATGATAACAAAAGAAACTATCTCAACTATCGAGGCACACAATCACCGATGTTGGACGACGTGGATCAAGTATGTACCAATGCTCACGTGGGTAGAAACAGATGAAGACCCAATAACAATACTACCGCTGACTGCGCCCAAGGTATGCTACCAGCATAAAGGAGAGATGGACGTAAGATATAACACCAATTGTGCAAGTGTGGTGGAGTTACCTGAGGGGGGAGCAGGAACAGCAGTAATAATGGACCATTATTGGGCCTGTGGAGAAAAGGCATACCATACACTGCCCCCCCTGTGGAATGGTGTGTGCACAATGGTGCACGTCAATGTACCATCACTAGTGGTACCTAAGAAGCATGTCAATGTGTCGAACTTTCCCAAAATGGATGAAGGGGACAAGAGAAAAAAGAGATCTGCACCACTTCAGGAGGAGCAAGGGAACAGGACCAACAGCAGTGATACTGTCCTAAATAGAAGAAAAAGACAAGGAGAGCCACTGACAGGAAATTACCTGTGGGGAAGGTCGGAAACGGCACTAACCTCCATACCGCCAGAACACAGACTATTCAGCAGAGCAGCAATGTTCTTCTCCTCAATAATACACCCGGGACTGCAGGCTTACGCAAACGCGAAATGGCTCCAAATAACTAGATGGGAACTAATGATGACCATCAATTCTACAGTAAATGGGTTTAACGCAATAAAAGAGGAGCTGCGAGCTATAAGGATGGTAGCACTCCAGAACAGATATGTATTGGACCTTCTCACAGCAATGGAAGGAGGAGTTTGTGCAAAGATAGGACAATCATGCTGCACGTTCATATCTGCCAACGATGCTGATAATGGTACACTGACGGAAGCAGTTTCACAATTGGCCCAGATGCACTCCAAAATGATGGATGAAAGTAACGGTGTAAACAAGGATAAGAGCTGGTTTTCACTATTATGGTCATGGATGCCATCCTGGCTGTCAGATGGACTGAAAATAATAGTGGGTTGTACTATTTTGGCTGGAGCTACGCTGATCATAATTAGATTTTGGAAGGCCCGGAAGGCACGTACCACTGACGAGTTGCTCGAAATGGTGGGAATGCACCCCTTGATGCCAGCAGATGACGGCCAACATACAGGTGTGATAATACAGGAGAGGGAGAAGTTGCGCACCCAAATCATCACCAACCATCTAGACCCACCATCAGTGAAGATCGAGAACCCAAGAAACCCCAGGAGTTACATAGGGAAATGGGTATACTGTACTCCTGGAGGAACCTGTGAATATATGTATTGGTCATTTGAAGATCATGTAAACCATTATGGACATCTAGGAGGAATAACTAAGATATGGCGAGTAAGAGGAGATAACGAGAAGGATATGTTTGTGGTCGACAAGTCGACCAGAGGGGGGACTGAAGTGGGAGAATGGAAGACCAGGCTCCCGTCCTTCACCTCTCGCGCTTGGCCTAGAGGGTCACGACCCAGACACCCGCCACGAGAAGAGTTTGTCCATTTACCAGACGACCAAATACCCTGGTACAGGAACATACGGATGTGTCCATCTGCCTGCCCAACAGCCCGCACTGGCCATGCCGACACCTGCGGCACGGACCAACTAGACTAAAATCTACACGTCGTTAGAGATGCCATGACGACCTAGACAACGGGAAGCACATCTGTACAAATATACACACTGGACATTCCCACACCGATCTACACGAAGAATATACTCAGTGCTATGACGTAGGCGACAGGCATATTCACGGACGTGCATCTTTATTATTTTTACATAGGCTTTCAGAATGCAGAAACGCAAGACGCGTCATGAACTCATCTACAAAGCTTGCTCACGCTTCTCTTCAAACCAGTTACCACCATAAGAAATATAATGAAGACACGATACTGGTCATGGAACTATATGCTACTATCACCTAAAGCACCTATGCACCAAACAGACCACTTATGCACCAGGCCCAAGTAGGCCTCAAACAAGAGCTCCTGTGGACATTAACAAAGCAAGAGTCTGGTTGCTGATCTTGCAGAATGGGTCCGGTGAAACAACCAGCCAAGGTCGCAATGTTGCAAACCCACATTCCAAGAACAAAACATCAAAGGCACGATGTTGCAACCTCGCACTCCGCGCACCAACGTTAAGGTCACACCTGCAAACTAAACCAGACACACAGTGGAAAAGCAATATTAATTGTGCAGAATTCTGCCTCAAACACGGTCCCTCCCCACGTGACCAAGCCGAACCTGACGAGATGCCAAACCCAGGAGAGAAAAGGCGTCTGGATCCCTCGCTACGAGACACAGGCAGATACACTTGAAAGGCTCAATGGACATCTGCGACAGTGGGAGCGGTCAGCCTTCCAACTATGAATAAATCCTCACATTGTCTGCACGTACCCATAGTGAAACATTGTTGCAAATTGCAGGTACACCGAGAGCTGGGAACAGCGGTGGTCCCAGGCTGGGAAGCTCACGGGCGCACCAATCAGAACATGGGGCTCTTATCACTGACGCCAGTAATATTAACCAATCCTCAGGAGTCTTCATGTAACAATTCTCATGTATCTAATTGTAGGGACAACCCAGATGTATCACCTGACTACCCTTTGTCCACTAACATTGTCCTCTATATGTGTGCTATACTAACCCTACCACTCGAGTAACCAATTAAGAGTGGCGATAGGTTTTTTGTTAACTTTCTGAAGTGACGCAAGTAGCGCGTCATAATACAGTAAAAAGGGCCTGCGAGCCCCACGATTGTGTGTGTGTCAGGACGGACGCGTACGCTCCTTGACCCATCCCTGCCGTTTTGTCTAATAAACAGCAGAGTCACCTTGCTCCTTGTGTGTGTCTCATACTCTATCTCATCTGGGATACACGGGAGGAGTGGGGCCTCCCTGCCTGGAGGTCTGCGGACGGCCCGGCCGACCCCGGCAGAATTTCCCCCCGACACTACTATTACCCAACTCAATGGTACACTTTTCATACAGGTCGGAATGGTGAAATGCTGAGTCTCCACTACCGCACTTTTTGATGTACCTGCGGGAGATGCAACTCTGCACTGCCAGTGCTGAACCCGCCGAGTTACCTCAGTGACCCGGCCTGGCGCTTGTATGGGCTGTCCAGGGGCCAGAGCACAGCAAGCGTGCACCATGTGGTGCCTAGACCTCCTTGGGCAGCTCCTCCTTTCATCAAGAGGAGAGGGCGGAAACAGTGATGGCTGAAGTCTCCAGCAGATTCACCTCGCATGTTACATTTTGAGTTTTCTATATAGCGGCTAAAGGCAGCTTCTTCCTGCTTTTCGGCGTTGTCCGGACCGATCTTGTTATTACCCAATGCGTTTGGTACTTTATTAATTGCGGTAATGTCTGAGCTGCCCCACAGAGGTTTAAACCCACGGGGGTGTAGGGAGCAGGACCAGTGCCCGACGAGTGTGGGAAAGTGCATTAATACAGTGTGGGGGGGAGTGTGGGGGGGTGTTGGGTCGAACCCTGGACCCGGACAGGCCACAGGGAAGTGTCTCTAATGCCGCCTGGCCTTTGAGCCACACAACGATATCTGAAGCAGGTGCATTGACCCTCTGTCCTGTATCGACAGATGTACATTTCCCCGGGGCGAGCGCAACCCCTACATTTTCCTTGGCTCCCCTCCTCCTGACGGTGGTTGTGGGAATATAAATATCCACAAGCGGGTATATATACTGACGAGACCCTGTCTGCCCACGCGACTCTCCCTGGGTGGTGTGTGTGTGGGAGGGGTCGGGGGGGAGCGGTAGATCTGGGCTTACCTCCTTGGATACTCAACCTTTTTGGGGGAAACAGCCCAGTCCGAGGGTGCTTGGGGCATGCCAAAGGCCTTGCCTCGGGCACTGTGCCTACTGGGCATTGCTGAGAACCGTGCTTGGTGAACCGGTATACCAAGGGCCCCACCCCCAGAGAATTGGCCCCACCCGTGTAAGGACCTGTGGAGAATTCGAGCTGCAACCGTGTGAAGTTCGCTGTCTGGGGACACAGAGGAAGGAGCGGCTCAGTAGGTAGGATGTACCATTTTTTTTACTGGCTAAAAATGTAAAGTGACTTATTTTTATATAGTCGCTGCTGTCGCATTGAAGTGATTTTGTGGTAATACGACTACACAGCCGTGGCTTTTGCACTTCTGTTATCGCCCTATAAAAGTCTGGGCTATTGTTTCTGCGAGATTCGCCCAGCAGATTTCCGCAGCGCGTGCATTGATCCATTCAGCTACTTTGTGGTAAGCGGAATGTCAGTGCGTTATTTATTCAGCTGCGCAAGATGTTGCCATTTGAGCAGCCCAAGTTGACTTCTTGCGCTTAATGTAGCACGCAAAGAATCAGTGGCACAGCAGGGACAGACACCGGGGCTCGAGATCACAGAGACGTCAGGTCTCCAGTTCAGTGCTTTTCTGTAACACACTGATGCATCCTGGGAGTTGCAGTCTTGCTTTGCGTCACTATTGATAGATGAATATTCTCTGGCCAGTCAATGGGTGCCCTGGGGTCTGTGCCATCAGCGTGTTTTAGTGTTCCCCTGCTTAACAGCAGCTGGCCACTCAGGACCCCCGGGGTGCTCCTTGTGCAGACTAAAGACGAGTGGATGCCATTGGCGCCGAATAGAGTCCGGGTGGGGAGAGGCAGGTGGGAGGTCGGGATAGTCATTAGCTCATCCAGTCCCTGGTTTTCCACTAACATTATGGTACTTGTAGTTCTGTGTGTGAAAGCACATACATAGTGTGGCTTAGTAGCGCAGTGCATTTTGAGCAGTGAGCGATCTAAATAGCTCGGTGTATGAGCAGTGTTTGGACCAAGTACCTGAGTGTTGTGAGCAGTGCAGGAGCCAAATAACTCAGTCTCTTGTATGCACTGTTGGAGCTAAGTAGCCAGTGTTGTGAGCAGTGCAGGAGCTAAGTAGCTCAGTGTCGTGTGAGCAGGGCGTGAGCTAAGTAACTCTGTGTCTTGTGAGCAGTGTGCGAGCTAAGTAGCTCTGTGTACGAGCAGTGATTGGTCTAAGTAGCTCAGTGTCTAGTGAGCAGTGCGGGAGCCAGAGTCGGACTGGCACGTAACATTGTCCCGGGCACCAATTAAAAGTGGCCCACATGTGCCCATTACTAATGATCAAATCAGGGTCGGCTGGTGATGTGTAAGGGGGCCACTAAACCTATCATAACAATTGTTTTCCAACTTTAAAGCATTATGCTTCCTCATCCCATTACTAGCCCTTGCAAGCAGTTGCTGCAGCGTCAAACATGTGACATGGAGCAGCAGCAGTGTGATGGGCTGGTTGTGGGCCGATCTGGCACTGAGCCGCGATGGCGGCGCCGCCGGGGCGGCATTAGTGTGCCCAGATTTTTTGGGCCCTGGCACTTATTTTTTTACAAATTAAGCACTGGACTGTGGTATTGCTAGGTAATATTACCACAACCTCAAAAAGAGGCCCTGCGTCCTCTCTGACAGCATTTAAAACTGTGAACTCACAATGAGGTCTACGGGAGGTCTGTTAACCCACCAAGCTATCTTATTAGTGTGGTGAGACCCACAAAGCGTCCTGAACTTGGCCCTCAGATCACGTTGTATGATTTCGCATTTTCAAAAACGGCCCCCAGCGTCTGTTGATGTTCGAGGTTTGCAGGAAGATTCGTGGAGATTAAGGGAAAATTGTAAAGGATTGCAAATCCAGTAACCTTCGAGAAGTTCTCCTAAACAAGCATGTGAGCTTCCGTGAGCTTCTTTCTAAGAAGTTTAAGAATTAATGCTTTATCAAGGCAGTGCTACCTGGCCATAAACTGGCAACAGCTGGCAAATGGATGGAGTACTGGGCATGAGGTGGCAACACCCTCCAAAGGCCTCCACTCCTATAAAAAAGCCAAAACAATTGACTTTGCCAATGCTTGTTTTAGTAGTTCTCCGGGCTTTGCGTACTAAGCCGAGCAGTCTGGACGTGGCTCTTCGTTCTATGTGGGGCCAGGGAAGTAAGTGTTGAAGGGCTGGTTTTGTATGAACAGATTTCACAGGTATTAGGATGTGTGTAATTGTGCAGATCCCGAAATACCCCTAAATCACTCCCAGGGCCTGAATCAGGGGTGCATGCAAAAACAGAAAAGTGTCGCTCCTTGAAGGAGGAACCGTTTTCTACAGTGCACCTGATTCACTTGGCGCCCAAAAAGGGCGGATTAATATAAACCGCTATTTTGTTCATCAATCCATAGTCTCACTTTATGACTTCATGGCGGTGCCAGTGCATGCTTGTTCTGCTCCCCCAGCGCTGCATTTGCACCCAAAAAAAGGATGTGCTAAAAAGTACGGCAAATTGAAGAAATAAAGCAACCTTCATTGCCGTGTTGTTTAAAGAACGCATTTGCATGCAGCCCCCAAATCATTATTTCATATTTATGCCACAAGATGGCGCTATAGCGTAAAAATAAAAGAAAACGAAGTCTCTTGTCGGTACATCCAGTTTTGGCGCAGCCGTTTTGGCTCCGGTTGTTTTGGCGCGAAAGCCAATTCGGCGTGAGCCTTTCCGCGCGACTGACATTGCAGCTGATGTACAAACGGCCATCGTGCCATATGGGGACGCACTCTCTCTAAAACATACTTAAATCACTGACCCGGAGCCCCAGGCCCCTTGACATACGCACGCACACGGGGTCACTCTGCCTGGTTAATTCAAATTGTCTCTGCTGCTTTGGGGAGGGGATTGTGTGTGATGAGATCGAGGGGGTGCCAGTAGTGTGTTCGTCCATTGAGACTTGCTTTGCCAGCTGCAGGTACTGTGTGCCACTTGGTGGTGCGTGGTGTGGGCAGCACCCTTGCTTCGCTCTGCTTGACTTTGAAATGCATTGCTGTGCATGTACCGGTCGGTAGCTGGGTGGGCTACGGGGTATGCATAAGGAGGCCTGGCTGTCTTTCCTTTTGGGGAGGTGTAATTGCCGTCAGTGTATTGTCCTAATGTCCCACACACTGCATGGTGCTTAATGTGCCCCACGACCTACTGATTGCTGGTTCATAGCATGTATCATAGACTGTGTTTAGCACCTGCCTCTGTCACAAGTTGTGAAAGCGGACACAGGGTTAATTATCGTGAAAACATTGTGCATCAGGTTTATGAGCACAGATTGTGCGGCGGTAGGATGGGATGCTGTGTCACAAATTATGGAGGGCGTACTTTGTGCCGACTGGGCAACTCTCTGTTACAGTCTCTGATAATTGGGGTGCTGTCTCTCACAAGCTGCACAGATGTGCTTTATGTGGCACCGTCTGTACAGGATATGGTGCTCTCTGTGTCGGATGTTGTCACACAATATGTGCCGCGTGGAGCACTGTCAGTGTATCACCCATCGACTGCAGTGCAGGCTTGGGCAGAGCGCCGGGTTAGGATATGGCAGCAGTTATGATGACGGTATGCCACTAATGGCACTGCATTAGAGCACTCCAGGGGGGTCAAGTCCCACCCCTGACCTGCATCGCAGAGCCCAGGAGCATACCCATGACTATATCCAGGGGGGCAGCAATGCCACAAACAGCACCCGTACCGCTAACCTACAGCCAGTTTCGGGCAGCAAGCTTTAATTTTATACCTTTTGAAGTGACGGATGTTGCATCCGCCCTGCGTCCCGCTACGCAGTGATGCAGGGCGCGCCAAATAAAAGCCCCGCCCCCGAGTTCGGGGGCAGTTCCGGGCAGACCAGGAACTACCTCTCACTACTCCAGCCCCCGCGCGCGAGCACGGCCGCAGGGCCTGGAACACAACACTGGCGACGAGGTGGAGCTCGTATCAACACGCGCTCGCCATATAACAGCAGGCGGATGGCCCGCTAACATCACGCAATAATTTTTGGACACCCGGTGGTGGGGGGGGACGCGCACGCGGCCCCCCCGCCCAAAAAAAAAAAACAAAAACAAAAAAAAAATGTTTTTTCTCTCTATTCTCGCTTTTGGTGCCATCAGCAGTTGCAACTCTCCTAATTTGCCCCAGACACGACGTGGAGGCACCTGAACCCACATACACCTCCCCAGGGACTGGGAGCCACAGCAAACTCCAAGGAAGGCCCAGAACGTTCTCACGTGCCAATCCGAAGGGTACATCTGAGGTTTGTGCGGACTTCGACTACCACGGTGCAGTGGCATAATCGGAAGGAATCACACCAAAACAGAACGGGTACACGTCCAACATGGCGTCCGGAACATCCACCCCTGGGCCCAGCACGCCATCAAGAATCGCGGCAAACTTGTCAATGGCATCACCACAGCCTCACACACAAGGAGGTTCATCGGCACTGGTCCAACCGTTTGACCCCTTCACAGACCCATCATCCAGCGGACCCAGATGGCAGTTGTGGATCCAAAAGTTTGAGATGGCGATGGAATGCAAAGATATAAAGACGGCCAGGAAGATGAAGGCACACCTACTGCTCAGCGTGGGCGATGAGGTACTGCGCATTTTCAACTCCCTAAATGTTGTCGATGGCCAAGATGCATATCTGAGTGCAAAAGATGCCTTAACGGCACACTTCCTCCCACAACTAAACCCGGACTATGAGACATTCATTTTTTGCACTACCATCCAGGCAGTGGATGAAACCCTCGATGCTTGCCATACACGGTTGAGGAAGTTAGCCATGTCCTGTGAGTTTACAAATGTCAAGAAAGAGATCCGGAGGCAAATTATTAATA